>NC_056739.1:582133591-582296091 GCF_019279795.1 Protopterus annectens | reverse complement strand
ATATAACAAGCCTTCATCTGTCTTACCAACTTTAACATCCAAAAATTGAACTTCCCTTTTGTCTATTGTTCCAGAAAAATGGATTCCAAATCTATTTGAATTAAGATATTCTACAAACTGCTCCCATTGTACTAAAGTCCCCCCCCACACTATCCAACAATCATCCAAATATCTACGCCACATCACTAATGGTTCTTTGAAACAAACTGGCGTGGAATAAACATAAAGCATTTCCAAATATCCCATAAAGAGATCAGCGTAGGTGGGGGCAAAAGTAGCCCCCATAGCTGTTCCCTTTGTTTGTATATACCAGGCCCCATCAAAAGTAAAGGTATTGTGTTCTAATACCAACTGCAACATTTGTATAAGAAATTCCTGTTCTAATCTGGAATATAAGCCTGACTGTGACATCCAATATTTTACTGCTTCCATACCTCCATCATGAGGTATAGAAGTGTACAACGACTGTACATCTAGTGTACCCAGAAATTGTTCTTTGGTAACTTGCATCTCATCAATCAAAGCCAAAAATTGCTGCGTATCCCAGATACGTGCACTGACGAAATTTAACAATTTCTTTAACTTGTATTCAAGGTACTCAGAAAGAGGTTCTGTCAAAGAACCCCTGCCTGCCACAATAGGGCGTCCAGGGGGATTAACAATACTCTTATGTATCTTTGGAAGCATGTAAAAATATTGTGTCATAGGATATTGTACTTGTAACTGTTTAAACAATTGTAGGCTAATAGTCTGCCTCGAATAAGCCTGTTCTAAAAAAGCATCAATCCACTGTTTATGTTGCTGAATAGGATCTGCATTTAAACGTAAATAGTATTCAGTGTTTGTTAACTGCCTATCTGCTTCACTCAAATAGTGTATCTTATCCCAAATAACTACTGCACCACCTTTATCAGCTCCAACAATGACTATATCCTGATTTTTCATCAGTTTAGTTAAAGCCTGTCGTTCATCCGTACTCAGATTATGTGAACAAATATTGAAAATGTTTGATTGATTAACATGTAAATCCTTCAAAACTATCTGCTCGAACGTTTTAATGGTGCTATGATAAGGTGGCATAAACTGAGATTTTCTAAATTTAAAACCTGTAGATCCTAATACATTACTTGATGCATGTTTTTGTGCAAAAAAATGTTTTAAATTTAACTGTCTACAAAAACTTTTAACATCATTCACAATATCAAAATGTGAGACAAAAAAAGATGGTATAAACCCAAGGCCTTTATTCAGCACACTGAATTCACTGGAGGAGAACTCATAATTTGTAAGATTAATGACCAAATTATTTAAATCATTATCAGTTTCACTAGTTGTTAATGTCTCAAAATCTATTGCTGCTGGAACTGATCTTGAAATATTCGTTGTACTTCTGCATCCACGTCCACGGTGTTTCCGCCCTGCCCGTCTAAAGGGATCTTGTATCTTTTGCTGACTGGTGATGGTATATCAGGCAGTTCTCCCATCTCAGGTTCGGTATCAGTATTAGACATACTTGAAGAATATTCGGAACCACTTGTAATAGTTTCCCTTCTCCTAAGTATGGATTTCACCCTTTTTCTTTTGGGCCTAGGGACCTGTTTATCCTCCGTGAATCTAACACCCTTTTTCTGCTTTTTCCAACTATACATGTTAGCTTGTTGAAAATCTGCAACATCCCGCTGATATTTCTGCATCTTTCTTTTGGCCAGCTCCTGGTTGTACTTGTCCACCTCACCTATGTATTTTGCATGTAAATCATTATATTCCAAGGTGTTCGTATATTTCTGTGTAGTCTCAAAACACTGTTCAAGTTTTACCAACAAATCTGGCAATTGACTGTCATAGTGTTCCACCAATAACTGTATAAACATATAAGAAGCGGTAGCTTGTATAGATCTCCATTTATGCATAAAAGCTGCATCATTGTTACCTAAGCCAGGTTCTACATAAACCCGCAGTCCCCTTGGAATGATTTTAGTAGACAAATAAGCTTTTAGTAACTTGCAATGCCAAACACAGGAGCGGACACGTTTAGAAGCTTCCGTAAGTTCTTTGAAGCTCTCCACTACTTCAACTGGTTTGTTAGGTTCATTTATTACCATTTTGTTCACATTATGCCCCGTGAAACAAGCACTGTCATCCTTATATATATTACAGTAAATATACACATGTATATACCTAGGTTATGTTACAGCAGTTACAGGTAACATATGTTCAGACCGGGCATATGTTGGTGGAAGGTCCAATCAACAAACGTCTACCTCCCACCCCCCCAGCTAGGCCGGTGAATATCCCACCTGCACCCACCTGCGCCCACAGTAAGGATGAGTGATGTAGAGTAGTGGCAGGTAGGGGAACTATGGGTATGCGATTATGGCCTAGGCATGCAGGTGTTGGCTGGCAGACACGTATTAGGACCGCCCCGTGGATGTAAGTAATATTCAGATGTGGGTATAGCAGACGCCCATACCTCCCAAACCTTAAGAGCACATCTACTGGACAGTCCGTAAACCATTGGGGGAACACATAGGGACCATATCATTAACTTTCCCCAATTACCAGGGACGTCCGTGATTATGAATCAGAATCTAACACAGTCTCAACTAAACCCTCCTAGAACTAGTGATATTAGGAGGAAAGGTGGTGGAATACACGCAATGAATAATGACAACATGTAAGAGTCCTAAACAGCATGTATCTCAGACAATGTGTATGAATACATATGTGCCCTGGGTCCGTCAATGTGTCAGGTTAATAGCACCAACCTTCTAAATGTATCCCTGAGGTTGTTATGCAATGTCCCTGATTCAGTGATCATTCTTCCCCATTTGTATGAGAGGTCTGCTAATGAAAGAAAGCACATGTTCCGCCGACTACCTTAGAAAGATGATAGAATAATAGGGTTGGGGTTACCACCTGTCCACCTTTGCGAGTGACACTCCCCTTTGGGCAGTTGTGTCCTGCAAAATAAATGTAATTATGGCAAATGTCCTGTGATTTAGGGCAATGATTTCCTATAATGACTGTAGTAGTAGCATAAAACAATTATTTTGTACCTGAAACACCTAAATGTTATAAGAAACAGTATAAGCAACTATAATGCTACAAGAATAACCGTTTATTTAGGCAAAACAGTGAAGTATTCTCCTTTCTACTGGCTGTGGGTAAGTGTTGCCCTGCAAAGTCTGACGTCTCTACATACAGGTCCTATAGGGTTGCCACCTTTCCAAATGGCCAAAGTGGGACATGTTCTGTAGAAATGTCAGACTTTCCAGGACAAAACATACCTACAGCCATGTATAGTACAGAATTATACTTATTTGCACAAATAAAAGCTTAATCTAGTAACATTTGAATTGCTTATGCTACTTCACATAACATAGAAGTTTCATATGTATATTAACTGTTTTATGCAACTATTACTGAAATGTAGAATATAATAATGTCCTGTAATCAGGACAGTTGCTATGTCTTGATTATATTCACAGGACACAACCGCCTAAAGAGGGACTGTCCCTCACAAAGTGGAACAGGTGGTAACCCTAAAGTCCCACCTTGGCCAATTGAAAAGGTGGCAAACCTATAATAGGTATGCGGTAGCATGACTCGGCCGATGGATGTGGCTCCCACAACCCAACTATTTGTCTGTATTGAAGAGTCTCGGTTCCCATGTACCAGCCAGATGGGAGCAGATTGTATGAGGAACACACAAATAATATGATTAAGTCACTGTACAGGCCGCTGATTCCGTACAGTTGAATGCCATGTCATCGCCTAATGAGCAGCCATTCCTGATACGTGTAGTCATGTAGTCCAACGTAATAGGCATCACAAGGTGGGAGCAGATTGTATGAGGAACACACAATTAATATGATTAATTCACTGGACAAGCTGCTGATTTCATGTAGTCAAACGCCATGCCGTCGCCTAATGGGCAGCCATTCCCGATACTGTAGTCAGGAACGGCCTTAGGTCAACTGGTGCCCTAGGCAAAAGGGCACCACGGCACCCCCCATCACACCACCCAGAGCCCCCATCCTGGTCTACCTACACCAAATAAATACTGGAAAAGTGTCCCTACTAAAGCGGCACCCTAGACAGCCGCCTAGTTTGGCCTATGCCTAAGGCTGGCTATGACTGTAGTCATGTAGTCCAATGTGATAGGCATCACAAGGTGGGAGCAGATTGTATGAGGAATACACAAATATTATTGAATCAATGGACAGGCTGCTGATTCCGTACAGTCGAATGCAATGCTGTCGCCTAATGGGCAGCCATTCCCAATACTGTAGTCATGTAGTCTGATGTAATAGGCATCACAAGGTAATACTGTGGTCCTTGCTCCCACCCAGGGGTGTGAGTGACAGATGCAAGCACCAATGTTGGTGCATTTGCAAGTGCGGGAGCGAGCAGGTGTAAGCGTGTTTGGCTACCAGTATTCTAGTATTGCACTGGTAAAGCAATGTAGAGGCTAACCGAGTGTAAGAGGCTGTAACCAGAGGTCAGCAGTGCTTTACACCGCACAAACCCATGCACACCCACTCACATCTGCTTTAATGTGCCTTACTCCCTCCGTATCCAATGGGCTTGTTCTGCCCTGCAACCAGATTAACGTCCTTTGTAAGGGTCAGAACCAGGACCCTGCCACACAGCTAATGTGTATTACCAATACACCATGGCAGATATACAGACAACGGACAGTACCACAAACATATCATACAGCACAGTCATTCAACAGTATAGGAATGTATCCCATCATGTAGATGTATATGTGAGTGTTTATGTCCAGCATATAGGTACATACATATATAGAGAATACATATGTGCCCTGGGTCCGTCAATGTGTCAAGTTAATAGCACCAACATACCATGTGGCAACAAAGCATTACAAATGAATGAAATGGGAAACATCAGCGACACCTGTATTATGTAGTGGTGTTGCTCTATGTGATCTCAAGACTCCCTCAGACAGACATGTGTCAGTCATACATGCAAATAGTTGTACATTGGCTGTATACATCACTCTGTGCATGTAATGTACATTATCACAACAGTACCTGTCCAATCATTATGTGTGAACAGTACTCATGCAATGTGCTGTGTGCAACATCATCATCATGATAAAGGTAAATGGGGTAACCATAGAGGGATTGGTAGTGTTGTGTGTACAATGGGGTCATCCACATCATGTGTACCTGGACCATGTAGGAGTGATGTGCATACCAGGATCATGCGCCTGAGGGACAGGGGTGAGGATAACAGGAGTATGTTGTGATGCATAGTACAATGGTTTCATATGTCCAGTGGGCACATGTGTATAATGGACAGCTATGTATAGGGCAGATGTTGTCCTAGAAGCTGATTGGCCTTATGTTTGCATAGGTGAGGGTCAGATGTTGGGGAAGGAGTGTAGGTATGGCCGTGGAGGATAGGTAGGATCACAGAAAAGACAGCATACAGGGTTGGTATATGACACATGTGGGGGGATACACCCTGGACGGGGATTGGTGTTCGGTATTTACAAGCCCACGGGAACAGTGGGACAGAGGTCCCCAGCCATGGGTAACTGCCACTGCACCTACACAGCTGCAAAGGAAGCAGTGCTGGGGGCTGTTCAGTAGGGGCAGCATCACCCTGTAAATGTGACACTCCACCCTTGAGCTGGCATATCTGGCTTCGGAACCCTTTAGAGAGCCACCAACGCAACATGTCTGGGACAGCACAACAGTAGACATGTACCTGTCTGGTCCTGCTCCCAGGGGGGACATGCTCCATCCTCTGAGGTGGTACCACCAGAAGGTGGTGCAGAGATAACAAAGGTTGATGTCTATGGCTGGGTCCCAGATGTGCTAGTGCCCGGTGCCATGGTCAGCTGAAGTGGGACAGGAGGTTCTGCCGGGACCTTGCAACACATTCAGCCTATGGTGTTGCATTTTAAACCAACATATGGCTTAGTGATAGACAACAGCATATAGGATTACTTACGACAGTATGCATAGATATCACCAGCAACCCAACAAAACAGATGGTATACATTTGCAGAGGGAGCACAACACATGCATATATACTGCATGCCATCTGTACAATGTGTAGTAGATGTGTGACCGCAGCTATGAACGGTTGTCCATTATTGGCTTGTCACTGGGAACCCCAAACAGTGTCTGTCATACCACTGTCTCATGTGACACATGTCTAGTCAGGGATGCGATGGCAGTAACACATCCCTATCATCATGTACTGTCGGCAATCCTCACACCATGCTAATGCTGTGCACAGATGTGTGTTCAGTATGTAATACAGGAAACAAATGGTTGCACACACTGACAGTTCACAGATGGCCCTACAGATGGGGGTCCCTCATAAACAGAGTACTGTCATGTCTGTATTATAACATGCAGAATAGCCATTACCACACACATGTTAAACAGGCAGTAGTCTCAATGCAGCATAGCTACACTTACATGCTGTAGTCATGTGTGGCACATCACCCTCCTGTCTTTAGGCTATTTCCCACTGTGGAAAATGATTGTGGTACATCCAGATATCATCTGTGATGCCGTGTCAGAACACCACATCCAGGTACCACTCACAGCGACTGTCATGGCCAGATAACAACATGTTTCCCTAGATAGTGTTTATCATGTCGATGGCTATGGGAACACCATCACAGCTGTACCACATGCAGTCAGCTAGAGGAGGACTGCAATAGGTGCAGAGGCCATCACCTGACCATGTCCATCACTTACAATACACATGCTGCTGCTGTGCAGGTGTACTCCTTCACATCCACCACAGAGTGTGTGGGTGGGACAGGCAAAGTACACCAGGGAAGAGCTTGGAGACTTAACCATAAGTATCATCTGCCACACGCCGAACAATACAGGGGTCAAACCCCTGACTACTCATTACTATTACATGTGCATGACGTTACTACATGTGCCACAAAGGTGACATGTTGCTGTACTGTAAGAACATATATGTGTGTAGGTGAGTGACATCTGCAACAGAGATATAGTAGACATACATTAGGTTTGGCACACATGGCTGTCCACGAGAACGGATGCCATTGTCACCACAACCACACTCTCTAATGGACACACATTGACACCTTTGCCAGGGCCACAAATACACAATGTAACTACTTAGTTTACCACACTGCAGTAATGCACAGGACCACATGCACCACAGGGGATATCTGGAGGTTCTATGGGCTAGGGCATGTGAAAGTGCTTGACATCTGTTGGTATGCCAACGAGGATTATACTGGGAGTGACTGTGGTTGGGAACATCACAACCCACATGCAGATACAAGGTGCCAGTACTCGCATGCAGGTACGCATTGCTTAATGGATGTGTAGTGGTTGGCTGTGCAAGATGGCTGTACAAGGCTGGGTGAGGGGGTAATCCTTGGCATTGCATCACCTGACAATGGTGTGCAGTGCAGGGGTGTAGTGTCTGCAATGTCCCATACAGATGGGTACTGCATTATCTGGCCTGACATCCTGGTTACAATGTGTATGGCCATATCTTTGCAATGCAGGCCATGTATGTGTTTGATAGTCCTTCACATGGACATTGCCTGGGATGTGCATGTCCCACAATATTGTACAGTGACATGTACAGGTGTACCTGGTTTGGCAGACACATGTTGTGTACACAGCCTGTTATCCCCCGATATGCCAATACTGGTCTGGTGTGGCAAAACCTGCTTATAGTGAGCAGGTCGACCCTGCACCTGCATGGATAGTATGATACAGGTATTCTGTGGTGTCAGTGGCATGGGTCCATACAGGGAACATGTGTACAGCATTGTCTGGCCTCTGTGGATCACATTTGATGGCACCACATATGTTGCAGGCATTCAGTGTGGAACATAGTGAAGGCACAATGTTTGCATATATGTGCCTATTGTACCGCTGTACAGGGTGCCATGTCCTCTGCAGGCCACTGCATTCACACCATGCCTACTATCTGTCATCAATGTGCATGGTACTAGCAACATAGCGGGATATCCTAGGCAAGTTTGTTTGTGCATGGCACATGGGTGCGGGACATATACCGGGTACTAGTAGGGCTGCATACTTTGTTCACCAGGCCTTTTACTAGATGTATGGGTATGGTTTGCCAACACAGTCCCGTGGCTGACTGACAGCTGTACTTCTCGTGAGGTGGCCAATGTGTCATAAGACAGATACCAAATAGGAAAACTACAAAATCCACTCCCAAACATGTCCAATGGTAAGACAATTTCGGCCACCTCTGCACAGACTCTGACAGACAAACATACACTTGCCATGTCCTGTATACAAACCCCTACCGTATCACACTGCAGCAATACGTGTTTAGGGCATTCGCTACAGCAAATACTACAAAGCACTGTACCTGTTTCATGCAGACACACACACACACACACACACACACACACACACACACACACACACACACACACACACACACACACACACACACACACACACACACACACACACACACACACACACACACACACACACTTGGCATGTCTGGGATTAAAACACCAACCTAACTATATTATTACATTACAGCATTACGCAGTTGTAGAACACACTACCGAGATTACTGGGACACAGCACTCCCAGAGGTGTATTTGTAGATGGGTGACAACATAAGCCTTGCCAAAGGTGGGTATAAGAATTGTATGGAGTGTGAGCAGTCTAAAAGCATTACTCAGTCCTCAGGCAGATGGGGACACACACACACACACACACACACACACACACACACACACACACACACACACACACACACGGCAAGTGTGAGTTAGGGCCTTTGATCTAATTGGGCGTGTGTGGATGTTATGCATGTGTGTGTTTGGGTACCCTACATATGTTTCCAGTGTGTGCGTGTATGTATGCATGCACACAGTTCTGCCATGTGTCTGGCCTACACAGGGGTATTATTGGCAGCTGCAGACTGTACAGGCGAGGTTTTACAGTTCACGGTGTCCGGCCATGGACATGTGACCTGTGCTTGCCAGGGGTTGCACAGGCACTACCAGGCAGAGGTGCAGATTGGGTACTGTCTGATGTCACTTGTCCACTAGAACTGTGTCCATGTTGGGACTGTCGCGGGCCACGTGCACATGGCCTGCTGTGTTGTGGTGTGGACAGCAGAGCACCAGATGTACTGCTGCTATTGCCACTATGGGAGCGGACATGTGAGGTAGCTCGTACACATAGACCTGAAACAGGTGAAGTAGCAGGCCTACGTCCATGTGCCTGACGCCTCACTTCTACCAGATACTCCAACACAGACAGCTCACGCTCGTGGATTGTCATGCCAGGGTCAAAGACTCCAACCATGTCACCCAACCGTCTGTCCAAAGCTTCAGCAATCTGCTGTTGAGCATTTACCATTGCCTGGATGTTGTTGTTTAAAGAACGGACAGCAGCCCTCTGAAGCCTCTGATCTTCTCTGTTGTGCCATTCAGCACATGCCTCTGCCTCCATTATAGCCTGAAACATGCGTCTGGTGACACCAGCTGCTGCGTTCTGTCTTGTAGGAGCATGTTGGCCAGAGGTCCTCCTACGAGAAGCACTGGCCACGTGCCTGTGTGGGGCACCACCAGTCAGTTAGCTGACACCATGGTGTGCAGGCACACCTTCCATAGCCCCCACACTTTCCTGTTCCAAGGTACCATGCATCAACTGTCCTTCCTCTATGGCCACTGGTGATGGGGTATGTGCAGGCATGGGATCTGTGTGTGGGGATGAGGGGAATATAGCAGGAATGGCAACCAATGGCACAGTTTCAGCCTGTAATAACTCTGCCTGTGCCTCAATCATACGTTCACCATCACTGCTAGAGTCTGTGGGGACACTAACATTAGATGTACTGCAGGAGGGCAACACACCTACATCACCTGTGAAGGCAGACAAGAACTGTACATTACAATCTATACAATAGACACACAAACACACACACACACACACACACACACACACACACACACACACACACACACACACACACACACACACACACACACACACACACACACACACATGCATGTGATATGACAGAAGGCATGCAACATGCATGTGATATGGCAGACGGCATGCAGCGCAGACAATAATAGTGGTAGTTATCATACATCCCTGCATGTGATATGACAGAAGGCATGCAACATGCATGTGATACGGCAGACAGCATGCAGCGCAGACAGTAATAGTGGTAGTTATCATACATCCCTGGGTTGCACACAACAGCATGCATGTGTCATAGCAGACAGCATGCAAATTACACAATCATAGTAGTAGTCAGCATACATCCCTGTGTTACAACATGTAGACCAGCACAGGTTAACAGTACACCTGCCTGATGTGTGGCATATGACCTTGAAAATCACATGTAGTATGACATGTGATCTGCTGACGTGTGCAATGACATACATACATGTTTAACACAATGGTGTCCTGTCAAATATACAGTGGGGTAATGGTATCTCAATGCAGTGTTGTCTGTCCGCCCTACAGATATACTGCACATTTGGCTGATGTGCATAGCCATTGCAGGGAATCATGAGACGTCTCTATTGCTATACAGTGTGAGTTATCGACACAGTTCATAGCCATGACTGTGTTCAGATACAATACATATATACTGTGGAATGTGACCCACATCACTGAGGTGTATACACACTAAACCGTGATGTGGAAGTTGTGACACAGGTCATTGAAGGGTATACAGATGATACCCCTGCACATCTGTGACCATATTGCTGCTGCCTGGCAACTATGGCCAGACATGGCGAACATATCAGTACACCATGTCCCACATGACATCTCTGTACCACACACACACACACACACACACACACACACACACACACACACACACACACACACACGAGGAGCAAGTATGACATTGATGTCCGACACCAGCAAGGGGAATGTACTGTATCTGTGAGCTGATGTGGATACTGTACAGGTGACTGCTGTCATGTTGTGACACCCTCAAGATGTTCAACACATCTTATGTGGTGGATTGATGTCACACCTGCACAAGATGTGCACAGGCCTGTAGGATGTCTAGTGTTCCACATCTACAATATAACCATTACACAAAGGCCATAGTTGGACCATGTGTAGCCATTGTACAACAGGGTGTGCACACAAGTGTGTTGCTTCATGTCTCTGGCCATACTCCATGGCCATGTGTGTACATGTGTTGGTCAAATTATTGTGACAGGCTTCTATTTCACATGTCTGTGTTGTCCCATATGACATACACCCATATATGTCATATGCTCCACTGATGACAGGGTTATGCAGACAAAGGGTGGTATGTGGGATATGTTTTCTGGTTAGTTAGGCAGTGTTGCAGCCAGGCCACTAGATGTCATGGACATGTCAAGATAGCACATCACATTGTGTGTCATTCATAGCAGGGCTATGATCCACTCCAGTGAATCCTGTGGGCTGGCCATACTCCAGCCCACTGTGTAGTACTGTTTGTATTCCCCACATGTGTAGTTCTGATCTGTAGTACATGTCCCTACAGTGAACAGCACCTCCACAATTGTATGCACAGCTGTCCACACATCTGGCAATGACAGTTTGTGAGGATTCATGTCAGTGAGGTGATTCACATAGTTTGCAAGTGTTGCACATGAGTAGGCATTGTGATGCATTGCAGGCCCGACCTGTATATTGTGACAGGACCATACATTATGTGTACATGTTGTAAATGGCCACATGGCAGATAGATCTGTGCATTATGATGCCTGATAAATAATAACAGTCTCACCTGCAACGGGCTGCTGCCGCAGCGGAATGCCAGAGATACCTAAATAGGAGTAACACAGCAGTATGAGCATTATCCGCTCCTGTATGATGGCTACAGGGTGCAATGTGCATGTTAACACATACACCAGTACATTAGACTATACTATGGTGTATGCACATGTGTGCATACACAGAGTAGCATACTATAGTATGCAGCATGTGTGTATACATGCCTTGCATATGATGTTACATTACATATTGTACAGTGACACATGCAAATATATGGAATATAGTTGTCATAAGTGCAGTACTGACTTACCAGGCAACTCCAGGCCCAGTGGTTGAGAGACACCCACCTCCACAATATTGGCTAAGGCTTGTGGATATGGTTCTGCAGGTGTCCCCGGGTTGGCCAGTAGCTCCTCGGTACGTGTGAGTGGGAGCTGGGTTGGTGGTCCATCACCTGTTGCACCTTGTTCCCTGGCGAATGCATTCACATGCTATTTCGCCCATCTAATGAGGTCTGTACAGTGTCTGCGCACCTGCTGGTATGTGCGGTTATGGCCACCCACATCATTAACCCACCTGTGAAGTTCCATCCACAGGGCATCCCACTGCTGTGCATCCTGTGGCACATGGCTGAACAGGATATCATGATTGTCAAGTAGGTATGGGATGAGAGCCTCATCCTCCAAGCGGGTTAAAGGGGGTAGCTTTGCACGCAGCATACCTGGAAGACATAATGATGGAGGCTCACGGAGACATACAGAGCTACAGCTGAACATACATGTGTATCACATTTATTACGTTTAAATAGTTGTATTTGCAAATCTACATGACACTGACATGTTTGTGTCACACACATGTGACACTCAGTGGTGAGTGGATATTATCCCATAGATGGGTGTGTCACCTGATTACATTGCTCATACTCCATGTGGATGCTGACTTGATGTGGGCATGTCTGTTTGCCTGTACTGGTGTTCCTTCCTATCAGCACATGGCTGGATGTGTCCACATTAATGCAGTCGACCTTGCTGCTGTATATATGTCACATATAAAGACTTACACTGCCTTAACAGACATGACCTGTGACCCTGCAGACTTGCTCACATAAGATTTTACATGTATGTGTTCTGCCATATACATCTACATGGCACTGTACAGCAATTCAACATCCTGCCATGTATCACCTGTGCTGCACATGTGATACACATGGGACACTGGCTAGCCAGATGGTATTTGCAGGGATGGATATCAACTATAGCATGTACAGTCAGAGTCAACTAGTAGCCTATATGCCATGGGCCATGTATGAATCTAGGATGAAAGGTTACCTGACAGTAGCCAACAGGCGGGTCTCTGGGGCCAAATGGAGCAGTGCCACATTACTGATCCACAGGGTTAATGATACATTTATCATGCGGTCATCACACCATGTCTGAGAGGGGAGCGATGTGCAGCTTTGATGGACAGGAATGCATAGTATGCAGGACTATGTAAAGTGTACGGGACAAGGATCTGTCCCAGCATGTGGAAGGTGGATGTCCATAAAGTATGTGTTTGAGATCAGGATGTGTACGTGTAGCATGTCCAACATCACTGGGTTGGACATGGATTTATTCAGGGTATGCATCATGCTACATAGTGGAGATGGGGAATGGGAAGGCTGGTGTAGGCCATCTGCACATTGCCAATACCCCTTAAAGGAAATATGTGATCTGATATGGGTCACTTGAGTGTTGTGAATGGCTGGACAATGATCTCTATATTCATGGATGGCACCCTGTCATTATTATGGTTGCCACATATGACTACCTGACAGGTGTGGTGATGTAGCTATCACAGGAAAGACAACTTCCCAGATGCATCCCTTACACACAAGTGTCCATTATGTTGACCACTGCCTAGGTGGTAGTTCATGGGTACAGGGTTATTAACATAAGGGTGACAATGCAATATGTAGCTATCAGATTGTGGCCATATGTCACACACACTTCACCCACAAAGTCCCTTCTGTATGTTGTCCACAACACTCTTGAGTCGGCTATTGCTCCTAGGTCATAGTCATTCGCATACTTCAATAGGCAGATGCCTTCAGTTTGTCTGTGAGGTAAGGACTACAATGAGGGGGAATACAATTAATTAATCCTGTCTTACTGTAGCTGCCACTGGTGTGATGAGCATGTATTATTCAGACACCTTCTGTAGTGTTGGTTCTGCCAGCAGTCCCATTGCAAAACACTCCTGTGACATAGGAATGTACATCTAGTATACCGAGTGTAGGTGGAACACAGTATGGGTGATGATGTCCTATGACCTGCAAGGTTATGATATGCAGTGTGAAATCTTACTGTCATCTACATCTGTACTGCTGACATCAATTATTTGATCAAGGTTCATGGCCTTTCAGACCAGACTCAGCAGGGTAGTAGTGCAGTACTTCCCATTATCAGTGGTGTCTTCCACTTTGTGGGTTGTGATACCTGTTGGTGTGCATCATTTAGTGTGTATACAGCCTGACATGGAGCTATGTTTTACATGATGTGTAGGTGGAGAACATCTTGTTTTTTGCCTATGTGTATGATACAACCTGTGATGTGGACAGGTCCCATGCAGCCTGAGTGCAGCTTGTACCTGCATAGTTGTGGGTACAGGGACCCTGTGGTGTACATGGATATAAGATTGTGTACCTGTTGGGGGGGCAGTGCGTTTATGTTATCCAAGACCCTATATGGATTGCTTATTCATGCTCAGCACTTGTTCAGAACTTGTAAGCACTACGTAAGCCTCTAATTACTATATCACTCAATCTTCCTAGAGGTAAACAGGTTTTGTACATACTTTTCTCACTTGCTTAGAGTAAAATAGCTCTTGTACTCACTTTCCTCACTTATCTAGGGGAAATTAGTTTTATATTCAGGCATGTCCAAGGATCAGCTGCCAGTGTTCTCTCCTGTCTATCAGATGACTCTGGACATCTTGAGGCAATGTAGACATTGCCTCATGTACACACAAACCCTCTCCGCCTACCACCAAACACTGCATCCTGTGAGAGATGCACTTATCTAGCCAAACTGGAGGTAAAGCTCTCTCTAACCAAGCCTGACCCTGACAGTCATGTGGAGAAGGGTAACATTTGCACCACACTCATCACATAGTCTCACTGAATCTACCCCACCATTAACTGAGAAAACTACTCGTGTACCAAATCATTAGCTCAATGCTTTCTGGAATTCATAAACACCAATGCCCTGGATCAACATATCCACACACCCACCAGGGGCAACAATATCCTAGACCTAGGCATTACCAACATGAGTGACTGGTGTTCCACACCTGAAGTCAACTCCTCGTTGGTCCGATCTGACCATGAGCTGAACACTGTTGATATCCACATCCCGCCCCCACCCACATTAAGGGAACTATAGTATAATATGTCTACAAAGCCAACTTCATGCTTCTTAAGACAGACGTGGTGAATGTCATGACACCCATGCAGATGGACAATAATGTTACAACTGCTGAATCCTACACAAATGCACTTTATAAGCACTTACATGAGTGCACAGATTGTGCTATCCCAAACAGAACCAAGACGCTATACTCCTAATTAAGGAAGCCGATCTGGTGGGCCCCTGCCATAAACAAACTGTACTACAGGAGGAAGACACTGTTGCAAAAGAGAGTACAATCCCATGCATGAAGGAGCTCCCTGGTCAGCCTCAGTAAGAAGGTGAGATCCCTTATAAGATCCTCCAAAGCTAGCTACGAAAACAAAACCGCCACTAATTCCAACAACAACCACAAAGCATTCTATAGCTATGTCAAATATCTTGATGTCAACACTCAGATCTGCTCTGAGTTACAGCACAAAGGCACGAACATTACAGAACCAACTGATATTGCCAACATCCTGGCAGATAGGTTCAGTGCTACCTTTCCCCCTCCCTCTCAAACCTGCACACTCTAAAGCCAATATCACAGCATCCATGGGAACGGACAACATCCCAGGCTACGTTTTACATGAACTTCAGAATGCACTGGCTCCCCACCTACACACCATGTTCAATAATAGCCTCGCATCGGGCTTTGTGCCCCCTGAATGGTGCACAGCAACAGTTATCCCACTCCACAAAGGTGGCGCCACAATGGACCACGGGACCTATTGCCCTATAGGCCTGACTAGCCTGGTCTGCAAGGCTATGGAGCACATCATGGATCTCAGTCACAGAGACATTGGGTACCTTCAAAGCTTTGACCCCTCCCAGTTTGGCTTTGTTAAGGGCAGACCATGCCTCCTAAACCTGGTGGACTTCTTAGAGACAGTTACCAAGGCATTAGATGAGGGTAAGGAGGTCCACACAGTCTACCTAGATCTCTCAAAGGCTTTCAACACCAATCCTCATTCTGGTATTATCAACATACCCATCCACCTGAACATTAACCCCTACGTCATGTGACGGTTTGCAAAGTGGCTCATGGACAGAACCCACACAGTGGGAGTTGCATACCCTAGGTCCGACTGTATACCAGTTACAAGTGGTGTCCACCAGGGCTCAGTCCTAGGACCCCTCGTGTTCAGTATATAATTCTCTGATGTACAGGCAAGCACAGGAGGGCTTTGGCTGAAAAGGTTTGCAGACGACTGCAAACTAGGGGACATAATTGTTTCCACAGCTGTTACAGACACCCTCTGGAAGGGTCGCACTGAGACGGATACCTGGTCAATATCATGGCCTCAAGCTGAATGCCAAAAAGTGCATAGTCATCCCCTTTGGATATTACTAATTACCCGTGGACTACCACATAGGTGCTAGTCCCCTACATAAAGAAAAGGTAATAAGGGATCTGGGAACCCCAGTAGATAGCAATCTCTCCTTCGATACCCATAATGACAAGGTGGTTAGAATACCCTTCTACATGGCCCCCCTAATCTCTAATGGGTTCGCATCCAGATCAGAGGAGGCCATTGTGCCTCTCTACTCATGACTTATTAGACCCATTAAAGGATACAACACCCCATTTGGGATATACCTTACAAGACAGCTGCAACAGCTTGGAAGACCACAACAGTACCACACCAAGAGGATTACTGACCTCAAACAGATGACCTATGCAGCCCGACCTAAGAAATTCTGGCTGTACTCGGTTGCATACCACATACTCACAGGTGATCTCTGCTTGACATACAAGGCCCATGTCCAACACAGTATTGCTGGATATGCTCCACGTAAACAGAGTCCCCTGAGAGCCATATGCTCTAGGGATATACACCTAACCACAACGATGACTAGGACATGCTGGATGGATAGATTCCTGACTCAGACAGTCACCATGCTTTGGAACATGATTCCAAAGTACTTCAGGCAGGGCCCCTCACTAGCACTCTTCAAGGGAAACCTTGACGTGTAGATGGGAGACAGACATGTACCCCGGGCATCACTGCAGTGGCTCTGCTGGACAGAGGCACAGGGAACTAATGGCTCTGCCATTCAGAGGCACAGGGAACTAACCTATATGGGGTGGCAAAAGCTAACACACTCTAGCTAGGCTTATAAATACCCTTGGTAAGACAGCCTAGTACCTACCTTTGCACTTATTACATGTCTTATGTGCATGGGTAGTTAACTAGCTCTTCCATTTTACTTTGCTATCATGCTGATAAACTGTCGGGTGACTAAAAGTCATATGTATCCTGTTATTGTGTATTGTAAATGCCAATAGACATAACTAATGTTTGCCTAACATAACAGTAATGCTATGTAACTTGTAATACATGAACTAGTAAAACCAAAAATGGCAAGCAACACTGTAAGCAGAGTCGTAGGACCAATAACTTTCCAATAAACGCAGTTTAATAATGAAAAACAATCCACTACCACAGTAAACTAAGCACTTTCAGTAGGATCAGTGTCCTACCTTCTTCAGATACCAAACAGTTCAATTAACAGGGTTTTTAAAGCATTACAAACCCACAATTAACCAACTGCCAGAATAACTCAACTTGTCCTTAAAGGAGCGATGATATCTTGGTGATATGCACTCCTATATATAAACCAATATAAGCACACTTTTTTAACAAATAATACTGCATATACTTTCCTAAAAAGTCAACAATAAAATCAGTTAAATACAATTAATATATTGTTGTAAATATGATATAAGTTTAGTATAAATGACCGATATTTTTCGAAAAAAATAAATAAATAAATAAATAAATTTAAGTCTATATATAGTATGTATAAAATACTGTATTATATATTATGAAATGTTATAAACCATGTCTAAAACCTATAAATAGAACAAACAAAACCACAAACCTAATAAACAGATTAAGAGGAAATCCGCTAGACCAAAGTCCACGAGTCAACTGAAAAAAATTTATTGTAAGTGCTTTCATGCACTTCTCATGAGTGCACTTCTTCAGACAAATCAACATACCACGTAACCACATTATATAATTAGACCAATGATACAATTATACAATTAATATAATACAATTAAAAATGAAACCACCTTGTCATTTCGACAGTTTCTATCAAAAACATCTCGCCATTACAACGGCTTCTGTTAAAAACTACCTTACAGCACTATAAACAAATAAAACCCTGAATATTCTCAATTTAAAATTAATAGACATTGTCTGTTAAACATCAAAAATACCAACGTTTCAAGGCTTTCAACCTAAGCAAACATTTGATAGAGGAGGCATCATTGATTCCGGGATAGACGTAAGCATTTGTTTTCAATTGCCATAATAGTTCTTGTTCCTCTAATTTCAAATGCCAAGGACCACCTCTTGGATTCCTTAATACTTGTTGCACCACAGTAAATGAAAAACTGCGTGTATTGAAATCATTAATGTGCCTGGCTAAGGCATTAGTAACTGTGCTTTTGGATATGGCATAAATATGCTCATAGATACGTTGTTTAAGTTGGTGTTCCGTCTTGCCCAGATAAAATACTGGGCACGACTGACATGAGGCCAAGTAAACAACGCCCTGACTTTCACAGTTATATTTGTCATGTATTAAATATCTGAAAATATTGAAATATGAAAACAATATTCAGGGTTTTATTTGTTTATAGTGCTGTAAGGTAGTTTTTAACAGAAGCCGTTGTAATGGCGAGATGTTTTTGATAGAAACTGTCGAAATGACAAGGTGGTTTCATTTTTAATTGTATTATATTAATTGTATAATTGTATCATTGGTCTAATTATATAATGTGGTTACGTGATATGTTGATTTGTCTGAAGAAGTGCACTCATTAGAAGTGCATGAAAGAGCTTACAATAAATGTTTTCAGTTGACTCGTGGACTTGGTCTAGCGGATTTCCTCTTAATCTGTAAAACCTATAAATAAGTATATTAAAAATCTTCGCTTGTAAAAACACATATCAGGGGCGACCAAAAATTAATACACTAAGCATTTAACCCATTATTGACACACAATACCAGCTTAAACTTACAAGTGAGTACCATATACAAATCATAGACCTAACTAGCCATAGATGATATAATAAAGAGGTCATAATGTTCACCTAACATCATCTTTTCAAAGCTAACCATTTCAAAATGCTTTTGATAGATATATATTCATTAAGACCTGGGTGTATGTGGGCTTCAGTTCCAATCTGTCACATAATTTCATCAATCTCTAAGTTTAACTGCCACGGACCCCCTCTAGGGTCCGGGTGTCTCTGTTGTAGGATAGAGAATTTAAAACCATGGTCAGGAAAATCAGCAATATGTCTAGCCAACGCGTTATTCAAATCTTTCTTGCCAATGGCATACACATGCTCATAAATGTGCTGTCTCAGTTTTCTCTCCGTATTTCCAATATAAAATACGGTACATTGAGAACACGTGTCAGTGTGTGTGCTATAAGTTCCCTCTTTGCCAAGGCATGGGCATACTGGGCACACCTCTGTCTGCCTACTGGGGCTAGTACAGGGTGTATGTGGTCTGAGTCCCTCTGTGCCTGTGGGTCCCTTGGCAATGGTGGTGGGCTGTGAGGGCCTTCACCATTCTGTCCCTGCTGCAGCTGTTTCCACAGGATCATATTGTGTAGCATGATACATACTATGAAGATGTGGGAACACGTGCCTGGAGAGTACTGCAAGGCTCCACCAGATACGTCCAAGCAACAGAACTGTGATTTCAGCATCCCAAACACGTGCTCTATGATGATTCTGGTTTCTGCATGTGCCTCTTTATGGCATTCTTGCGTGGCTGTGTGTGCATTTCTGATGGGAGTCATCATCCATGGTTCCAGTGCATAGTCAGCATCCCCCACCAGGTCGCCATATGGGATGTCCCCCCTGGCAAACACCTGATACAGCTGTGAGGCATGCCAGATGTGGGGAGTCATGATAGCTTCCAGGGCTGCCAGCACACACGTCCATGATAATGCCCTGGGCATTGCACATGACCTGGCAGTTGCTGGAGGGGTATCCCTTGTGGATTATGTAGCACCTACCCTGCTCACTGGGTGGTGACTTGATGTGTATGTGTGTGCAGTCTATTGCACCCAGTAACTCCAGGTAGTCTGCCACATGGTGGAAGAGACAGATATTGCTGGCCAACTCCTCCTGCATTTGGGGGAAGTATATGTGCTCATTGGCATGTGGTAACATGGCATCCAAGAACTGGTGGAGTACCCTGGATGCTGATGCCTGTGAGATCCCCATGATATCCCCAGTTGGCCTTTGGAAGGTACCTGTGGCTAGTATTCTTAAGCTTACACATACCTTCGTGTCCACTGGGATGGGTTCCCCTCTGTTACTTCTGGCTCTGAGGCATGGCCGGCACAGCTCAACAAGTTGCTGTATGATGTCCCTACCCACACTGTAATGCTCTACTATCTTCAGATCATGTAGCCCCTGGTAGGTTATCCTGGGTCTGAACACTCTTCTCATCTTCCGGTGCCTGAGATGGTTGTCAGCATCATCCTCCACACCACCGTCAGTCTCCAACACATGCTGGTGAATCAACGCTATAGTGGCCCCTAACATGTACATATTAAAGGTTCCCTGTCTGTATACACCGATGGTGCAGAGTGTCTGGGAATACACAAGTGTGTGGGGGGGGCTTTCACACCTTATACTATTGTGCAATGGATGATGCTGGTGTAATTGGGTGTGGTTGTGCAATTCCAGCTGTGGGGTATCTTAATTATTGGTTTTACATCAGGTACTGCTATTGTGGGGCCTTTGGTGTTGACTTACGCTTGGCTGCCATGATTCATCTATTGCCCTTTACTTTAATATTCAACCCGATTCCCCTCCCATTGTCAGGCATGCATTCAGCTGCCAGCTTTCTTGTTTTGTACTTTCACAACCCAGGATTGTGTTGGAAAATGTGTTATGTAGCTGATCTACTGCAAGTTTGCTTTGTTCTGCTGTGACAGTTCTCTTTTCTTTGCTGTACAACACCTCTCCTTTCCTGTTCTGCAGGTAGCTGCTAGCAGCCTCGTTAGCTGTTGTCAATGGCCCACTGAGAGTTCCTAGGTGTTAATTAGTCATTTGTACTACAATTACCATACTGCAGCATTTCCTTATTGTCTTCCCATATCCTTCCAGTTTCAGCTGTAGTGCATGCCACACACAGCCATTTACCAGGTTTCAAGCACGTTTTCATCCACGTTCATATCAACTTTCGGTTACCTTGTGTGCTCTCAGCTAAGCAAAGCTATGGCTACTTCCACACCCCTATCCTGTGGCTTTGCTTAGCAACAGGCAACCCAGATTAGCAATGATCCAATGTGCTTACAGCTATGGTGGCATACCCCTCTCTTGATGTCATGTTTACCTCCAGGCCACTCCTCGGTTTTGTACCACTACGCCGTGTGGTACATCCTTATGCCAGCGGGGCATTTGCGATTCAGTATTACTTGACTCATTTGCATGGCATTGACTACTAATTCCTAGTTACCATGCAGAACACTGTCACAGACCCTTAGCAACCCTTGCACCATAGTTGTGGTGTAGCATGCGTGCCATTGACTATTATGGGGAATTCATGAATTGTGTTACATTGCAGTTTTATGACATCTAAATATATTTTCCTTGTGATCCCGTTTGCGCACAGATGCACTGCGGTTTTACTTTGCGTTAGTGTGGCCACAACATTAAATGTTATTTTTTATGTGTTTTGCATGTTTTTTTATGCCATTGGCTATATATTTAGCCATTGGCATATATTAACATTATAATACGTACGTTTGGACCACTTTCATGGCTCTGATATTACGTTTGACAAAATGTAAACCATTTTTTTGGTTTATATTTCTTTATGCTTAAGCTATGCCTGCACCACTTCATGAATCGCTATATACCTTCATTTGCATGCTACACTGCTGAGGATAGGGTAATTAGCATACATGCATCGGGAGCTGCGCAGCTCTGGCGTACGCTGGTAGTGCACGTGGAAACAGCTCGTACCTGAATCGCTTGGTGGCCATATTTGGTGCTAGATCGCCGACGCTACTCCGGCGCCTGGCGCAAGCTTCATGAATCCCGGGGAATGTGTTTCCTTAAAAAACATGTTTTTATACAAAGATACAAATAGAATACTAAAGATAAAAAACAGGATGTTCACACTGTCAGAAAAGCTGAAAAAATACAGGATGAGCAATTCTCCAAAATAAAATACCAAGAGGAAATGTATATGTGTGTGCATGACTAAAATTGTATATAAAGATCTGTATTAATCCAGTTATGTTAGGGGTACTGGTAGGGATACATTTGTCCCGAGGTAAATGGTTTATCTCTCACATCATCTTTACTATATGAGAAGTAAAGTGGAACAGTACTTTAAGCTGCAACATTAGTCCGTCTGGTTTATTATAAAAAGTTATTTGTTACTGCTCTAAGTTGATGCTGCAAAGTATATTCTCTCATCAGTGTATATTCTGCAAGTTTCTGTATGCAACAGACTGTGAATGCAAATATAACTAGACTTTGATTTCAGCGGAATCCAGCCAGCAAGTCTGAGTGTCTTAAGAAGACTTCAAATTCAACACAGTAAGCAGCAACATATAATTTTTCAGTATGCATATGTATATATGTCTATATATATATGTGTGTGTATATATATATATATATATATATATATATATATATATATATATATATGTATATATTTCTATATATAATCTATATCTACATATATAGATATGTATATATCTATTTAGATATAAATACACACACACACACACACACACACACACACACACACACACACACACACACACACACACACATACATCTGCATGTTTAAATACATTTCCTGTAGTGTTGAATGGCTGGGCTGGATGATATGTTTGTGAAAACATCAGAGTTATGTGTATCTGATATGGCTTAGTGGTAAATCACTTTGACTATGGTGTGCAGGGTCCTGGGTTTGAGCCTTGCAGAGGCTGTTTAATTTGTTGCTGGGCAGAACATGGGCCGTTGGATGCAGAGTGATTAAGGCACTTTTAAGCAGTTGTAAGTAGATTTGTGCAGGTTTGCGTGGAGGTAAGCATTGCTAACTTCCAGTTACAGTTTCTTATACTCAGTTAGCTTCTAAATTGCTTAACCTGTGTAAGCATTGCTTACCCCCATGCAAATAGGCTTAAACCGCTTACTGCTGCTTAAAAGTGCTTACTCCCACTTACCCCTGTGCTAATTTCTGTAAAAGAAAAGAAAAAAGGGTTGATAGGAAAGTGGTGAAAAAGGGGAACAAAGAGGGAACGACAATGGGGAAAATAGCTAGGGATGAGCAGGAGGGTGTAGGGAAGGTCCATATCTGCTCATTTCTAATACAGCAACAGCTGTGCATATACACTTAATTTGGAGGTAGGTTTGGACACTCAAACCCCTGAGATAGGGGTGAGGACAACAATTATATGTTGTGATGCCAATTAGACCAGATTACATGTCCAGTGGACATGTGTGTGAAATGGACAGCTATGTATGGGGCAATATTTTTTTTTGGGAACAGAATGCCCTTTTTCTTTTCAGGTGACAGTGGGATGTTGGGGAGGGATAGTAGGTATATTTGGGGAGGTAGGTTGGGAAGGTTAACAGTCAAGACAAGCAAGACGCATACAGGGGTGGTATATGACACATGTGGGGGATAAACACGTTGATGGGGAGGAGTGTTGGAAAATTAGAAGTCCGTGAGGCCCTAGTGGAAACAGTGGGACTGAGATCCCCACCCATGGGCAGTCACCACTGCACCTTCACAGCCCCGAAGGTGGCTGTGCTGGAGGTTGAGTCGGAGAGCCAAGCCGACCCTCTAGTCATGACACGTGGCCCTCAAGCTGATGCAGAAGATCTCCAAACTGCTGATCGAGCTCTCTATGCACCATGACCCGGAACTGGCGACAGGTGACAGCTTCCTGTCCAAGCCCACTCCCAGGGGTGGAGGAGCCCCATCCCCTAAGGTGGTTCCACCCGAAGGTGGTGCAGGGCCAATGGACAAGAAGGTCCCAGGTTGGGCCCCTGACGTGCTGGTGCCTGGTGCCATGGCCAGCTGAGGTGGGACAGGTGGTTCTGCTGGGACCCGCATTCCTATATGTGCTATGGTGTTTATGGTGTATCAACATATGTGGGTTAGTAATAGTCAACACATACCAGGGTTAGGTATAACAGCATGCATAGATATTCCCATTTACCCAGACTTCAGATACAGAACAGTTGCATAGCAAACGGAACTCATGCATATATGGGACCACAGTGGTAATAATAACAGCATGCAGATACATTGATGGCACCATGCCACCAATGTTGGAGTATTTCTACATAGCACATGCATAGAAATAGATTTAAATAATTATCAACCAATAGAACATATGTTCCAACCTAACAGTGGAGTCATCACATACCAGTTGAGGTGGGCATTTAGTGTATTGTTGGAGATATGGTGGGGGGAGAGAAAGATATCAATTAACAACTAGTACAGTCCTGTAGTTTGCATTACTTTCCTAGTCAGTGCTGTTATTTGTACCTTACAAGTATTACTACACTACTCTATTGCCTTAGTTTGGACAGTGATATGGCTGTCGTCATCTTTATACATGAACTGGTTTTACCTGCAGTATACACCTCTTACCTGGTATACCTGTGGAGGAAATGTTTGTTAACACTGTTTCTACACATACTCCCAGATTCCAGGTTGATGTTGTGCACATACCTGTCCATCTCTTTTTGCACAGACTCTGGCCATGACTTGACCACATGCAGGTGAACCAGGACATATCTAGACTATTGTCCTCTTCAACCTTTAGTGACTTATGACACTTTTATACAGGATTTCCTACACAGTTATATTATGTAGCACATTGTGGGTGACAGTGATCAGTGATACCTTATTATTCAGAGCAACTGAAACACTCACAATTCCATACAATACGAGAGTAAACAGTACCGGTACAGGGTATCAAGCTTTTCTTTCTCGGCACAGTGTTTGTATCCAATGTACCTGTGGGAGCAATGTTTGTTAGCACTACCTGAATGTTGCCACACAAAGTACCATATTTAACATTAGTATTATGCACATTGATCTCACTCTGTTACTGTACACACTCTGGTCACAGCTTGTCAACATGGGGATATAGATAGGTACTTGGGTTATTACTCTCATAACAGTTTCAGGAGTTGCTAGAGTGACAGGTTTGTTCTCAAAGATGTGTGACAATCAGTTGTATTTCCTGTTTGCTGTCTAAACATCTGGGATCATCCCACTGACTTCCCAGGGGACAGGGTGACAGGCAGCAGATATGGGCCCATATACTGGACATTCTGGACTTATCTGTACAGTTGTGGGGTATGATTCTGTAAGCAGCCTACTTCCACTCCCAGAATTCAGACCATGGCTGTGTCTGCTAAAACTAAAACACTGTCCATCACAGTTGTGTGTGCTATATAGATATTGCTGTATATCTCCTCTCTGCTTTCTGTCTTATAATTCTCCTGTGATTTTACATTCTGACTTTGTATTACAGCACTCTTATATAAGATTTCCTAGACAGTTATATTATGTAGCACAGTGTGAGTGACAGGGATGAGTAATACCTTATTATTCAGAGCAACTGAATCAGTCACAGTGCCATACAATACCAAAGTAAACAGTACCAGTACAGGGTATCATTCTTTTATTTCTGGGCACAGTGTTCATATCTGACAGACCTGTAGAAGCAATGCTTGTTAGCACTACCTGAATGTTGCCACACACAGTACCAGATTCCACATTACTATTATGCACATACATCTCAGTCTGTTACTCAACACACTCTGGTCATAGCTTGACAACATGGGGTGTAAATGGGACATATGTAGCTTATTACTCTAATAAGATTTTGGGGAGTTGCTAGTGTGCCAACTTTGTTCTCATAGATGTGTGACAATCAGTTGTATTTCCTGTTTGCTGCCTATATGTCTGGGATCATCCCACTGATTTCCCAGGGGGACAGGGTGACAGGCAGCAAGATATGGGCCAATTTACTGAACATTCTGGACATATCTGTACAGTTGTGGGGTATAATTCTGTATGCAGACTACTACCACTCCCAGGATTTGAACCATGGCTGTGTGTGCTAAAAATACAACAGTTCACATCTCAGTTGCATGTGCTATTTGGATTTTGTTGTCTGCCTTTTCACTGTTTTTTGTCTATGTGTCTCTCAGTTGTACTAAATGAACTCTGGGGATTACACCAGTTATATACAGACATTCCTACACGTTTTATTTATGTTGCACAGTGTGGGTAACAGTGCTTAATACAACAATACTATTAAGTGATTGCAAATCTACATTACCATATGATACCAGAGTATACACATGCAGTCCAGCAGTTAGACCTTTACTGTAAGGCTATTATGCTTTTATTTACATACAAACTATATGAGACTCTTCCTGCCATATTCCCCAGTGTATGCTGTACTTGCCTTAAACAATACAGGTTTTATACTGTCAATTACCTTACTAATGCTTTTAGATTTATTTCCTATGGCAGTACATGCAAGAGTATTACTGACCTGCCTTGCATCGCAACCTCTGCAGGAGACAGCCATGGGCCTCTTGGTTCATGGCCCACTCACTTGCTGCTGTGAAGGACATACAAGGAATATTTAGCTATACCTATCCATAATACACATGAGCTGGCAATTATAACACACATAGTGGAGTGATACTTACACATAGCTGGGACAGCCCCTGCCATCCTAGCCTCTTGGATCCACTGATCCAAGAGATCCCCCTTACTGACCTGCTCACCAGTTTGGGGTATGCCAGTGGCACTGGTGAGGTCACAGGTGAGACAGTCCCAGGCTTATGCTTTATACTGGGAACCCTGGTACTGGCCCAGCAGCAGTTTCTGCTCATGGTCTTTGACAAGTGTCCTGGCATGACTCTGGACTCCTGGATGCCCAGCGCTACACCCGGAAGTGCACACCCTCTCCCCTTTCTGGCACGGTGCCTGGAAGGGGAAGTTACAACCAGTTATGAGATGTATTCCTACCTGTTGGGTTTAAGTAGGGCTGAATTCCAGCACTTTGCAGTAATCGGCTGGTTTTGAAAATGCTAAGCTATGGGCAAACCTGCTTACCTAAGGTTGGCCTTGTTTAAAGGGCTATACCACTGGGCACATTGAGTTAGCTGGCCTACACATTGCTTACACCTCCTAAGCTGGCCTGTGCAATGCTTGGCGTTGCTTAAAATTGGCTTTGCATTATATTTGCTTTTTGGCATTGATTTATTATTCATTACATCTTATATATATGTCTGGTATCCATGATTCATGTGTGCGTACACTGTATGGGGTTCTTGTGTTTAGTAGGGGACGTCAACACTCTATTACATTTACGCCTCACATCTGGGTGTACTTCGGTACTCCAGTTCACATATTTATGTTATGTAGTAGGTTATAGAACATATGAGTGTATACTGATTCCTTTCACATGTTCAGTTTGATTTTAATATAGTGTGGGCTTGTTTGGTGATACCTCGCTCTTATGTACTGCTGTGATGGCTTTGTGGTTAACTATTGTGACTATAGTGTATAGGGTCCTGGGTCCAAGACATGCAAGGTTGTTCATTTTGTTGCTGGGCAGAACAGCAGTTGTTGGATTCAGAGTGATAAAGGCACTTTTAAGCACTTGTAAGCATGTTTGTGTGGGTTTGCGCGAGGGTAAGCAATGCTAACCTTCTGTTAAATATGCTTACAAAGAGTTAGCTTCCGTATTGCTTAAAATGTGTGCGCATTACTTACCCCCATGCAAATGGGCTTAAACCTGCTTACTGGTGCTTACATATGCTTACTCCTGCTTACTACTGCTTAATAGTGCTTAAACTTGCTTACTAGTGCTTACTCCCGCTTACCACTGCACTGATTTAGACAGTAATGTCTAATGGATCTTGGGAAGATGGGGGATTTGGAAGCTGTATGGAGTTAGCATTCATTATACATTTTACCTTCCATTTGTATCCCTGATTCCTGTGTACATATACTGCATGGGGCACATGTGATTATCTATGGACTTTGCAACATTATGACACTGACACCTCACATCTGAATGTAATGTAGTACTCTAGTTCACAAGTATATGTTATTTAGTAGGTTATGGAACTAAAATATTGGTCATAATGTGATTTGCATTGGAAAATGGAATGTATTGCAGTGGGACTCGAACCAGGAATGCCTGCTCATAAGGCAAATGCTCTGCCCATTACACTATTACTATACTGCTTCATTTGCATATATCTTCCTTGTTATCCTCTTCAGCCATTTAAGCTGCATTAACCATAGCTAAGTGATGGACAAACCCGCGCACCTACAGTTAGATTTAATCGGTGTCATAAAAAAAAAATAATTGTATATTTATATTGTGTATTTACTATTGCTGTTGTACACATGGGGGATGTTGCTGGGGGTATGTGGACACCTATGAGTGGTCTCACTCATTCTTTTTGGCTTTCTGCTGTTCTTCATTGTGGGGGAGTATGCCCCCTGCACTCTTACACGCTCCATGTAAGATTAGGAGCTCAGGCAGTGCGCCTTCATTAATATGCATGGCGTGCTGTCGTCCTGCTCCTAAACAGCTGCTTCCGTGCAGGACTAAGCTAGTCCTGCATGGAAGATTAGTAAATCTGGGGGAATGTCTAGTGGAAATAGAGATACAAATAAGGGCTAAGAGTTAGTTCATCCAAGGGAGCAGGAACAGTGTCCAAAGTTGTGGAGGTAGTTGATTGTTTACTCAGTTTAAGTAGTCTGCCTTTGCAGGACTAGTGAGCATTTGTGTAAAATAAGTTGAAATACTTTATTGTAGCTATTGGCAACTTTCTGTATGAAACAAACTTGAAATACATACTGCAGTTATTATTTTGATCACAAGCTGATGAAGTGCAAACAATAGCAAAGTTGCTGTAACTGCTTGGTGAGGGCTGCCTGTAAATTAATTTACCCTGTCATAATTTGCCCAGTTTAGCCAACATGACTTTGCAAGACTTGTATGCATTTGTATGAAATAAGTTGGAATAGTTTAGCTTGGCTACTCTATTTGAGTGAAACAAAGCTGGAATACATTAATAAGCCCATAATTATTATTTATTTATTTTCACCACAATCAGATATCTGAAGTGGACACAGTCCACAGTGAGATTATAATTGCTGAGTACAGGATGGCTATCTGTGGGAAAAATGATTGACTGTTGTGATTTATTCAGTATTCTGAGTGGGCTTTGCAGGACTAATGTGATTTGTGTGAAGCAAGTTGGAATTTTTTAGGGTGGTTATTCTTTGTGTGAAAAAGGTTGCAATATGCTACACTGACCAGTTTTTTTAACCACAATCAGATGTCTAAGATATATACAGTCAGCAAAAGTGACTATAACTGTTGGGCATTGAGGGGGGCTGTTTATGGATGTAAGTAACTTAGCTTTCTCCTTTGCTGTTTCCTCAGTTTAAACACTCATTAATTTGGCTTTATTGGAGTCAGGACTAGTGTGTATTTCTGAGAAGTAAATCTGAATACTTTACAGTAGCTACTGTGTATTTGTGCAAAACAAACAAAGTAATTACTGTGTAAATAATTATTATTAATATATTTTAACACACTGAAACACAGTCAGCAATATGGCTATAATTGCTGTATATAGGGGGTGTCTGTGGTTGAAAATGGCTGATTCTGTCCTTGTTGTTATGATCAAGTTATCAGTCATTAGAATAATTTACTGTGGCCATATTTTATGAGGTATATTCTGAGATATACACATTTATGTAGCTGTAACCTTCAGATATAGACACTGGTTGATAATAATGGGAGTCTGACTGGTCTTTTGTGATTGAAATGTTCTGAAATGGGTAATTTTATGTTATTACTCATTATATGTATACAATTAAAACAATCAAAATGGTTAATCCCAAACCACATATTTATGTATGAGTAGTGAATAAAAATAGGGGGGGGTCCATGATTTGAAAACCATCCATGGCTCAAGGTTCACCTACTTTACCACTGCATACTGTAGTGCAGCACAATATATTTCCAACCACTGGCACCATCCCTTTTTGTGCCAGATACATATTTGACAATGTTCCATGTTTGAGAATGTTCAACATTGTAAGCCATTTCAGACATGGTATTGGGGTTTCAGTTAGGGTTTATCATCCATTTTTCCAGGATATGTCTAGCATCACCTGCAACACACAACACTGAACACCATTTTTATGAAGTCTTCTTGACTGAAAACACTACATCCTGGGCTATATGCCTCACAATGTGTGCATCTCCCAACTAGAAGATATAAGACACTATGGCAAGTCATCCTGCATGAAACTTTGGTGTCTCATGTGTCAGGTGTGGGAATCATGGGAACTGCCTAGATGGCACAGGTGCACATAATAAATAATACTTTGTGAATTGCACACCATCTGGAAGTTGATGAAGAAGAAGCCTTTCCAGCTGTTGTAGTGGACACCATGTGGAGCAAGTAGGCCACTGATGGCAACATTGGTTAATGGCTCTCAGGACCTCATAGTAAGGAGCCAAATTATAAAATGCCTATATAGTGTTGGTACTCTCTTTTGCTTTTAGTGGAAATCATATGTACTTCTTCATATAACATAACAAGTAACTGCTGTTGTGTCTGTGAAGCTAATGTCTGCAAAATTCCTTTGTTGCATGGTCAAAGGTCACCTTTGGTAAGGATGGTTAATGCTGCATATACCTTTTTGTCCATGGGGATGAGCAGTCCACACATTCCCTTTATTCTATATATGGATGACACATACCTTATAATTCCCCTATGTTCTTTAAATGGTAGCTAGAAGTCTATAATGTCTTGGATGTCATGCTGTGGTGAGTGCTGGAGACCTGTCTATGCCACTAAGGGTAATGATGCACAGCATCATGGACACTTATTCCAAAAGTAGCCACTAACACCTGTTGTTCAGCTATGGATGCTGCTATTAGTAACATTGTATCACATGTCTAGCTCTTGTACATTAAAGATTCCTGGTATTCGGAATGGATGAACACAGTGATGCATAGTGACAACTTTACATTTCTCTGAACCATTTAGCCATGTTTCCTGTGATCATTTGCATACACAATGATACTCATTTGTATGCAGGCCATCATTTGCATGCCATTGTTCAGTCATTTATATGTCTTGAATACCATGTTATTTCTCCCATGGGGCAAATGTGCTATTTGTGTCTCTGAATTATGTCTCCCTTCTGTGTCACCACGTTTCATGTTATTTTTCTTAATACATTTTGCTGAATTGCCACCTCCCCATTTCTTAGAGTAGAGTTTCTCCATAGCTGGTAAAAGACGGACTAACAAAACTTATTCTGAAAACTAAACTGGGCCAAAAAATCAACGATCATAGTATATGTTAGAAACCAAAAGCTGTATGGTCAATGAATAGTAAAGTACTTTGCATTTTGTTTTGACTGTTTAGGGTTCAGTTGATGTAACTACTGAGTCCAATCATTGTTAGTAAAACACTTATGCCCTGTGTTTTGCAGCAGCAAATAGAGGAGTTTCTTTTTAAATAAGTTTAAATATAGCGTGCATCTGTGTTCAGAAGGAGGAAAGTTCCAAGAAGTTACTCCATATTTAGAAAAAGCTTTTTAGTAAGTGCACATTCTTTTCTTTTCTTGAAAAGTTGTCCTATTGGCAGTCTTACTCCCTTTATTTTGTGGTCTTAGAGAATAAGCTGTGGAAGTAGATGTTAGTAATTTAGAGAATGTAGAGCATTGTCTTATGTTTGTAATGCTGTAAATGAGTGAAGTTAAAAGGAAGGGATGCTCTTCACAGAAAAAAGCAATGATGTTCTCTGGAGATGGCTAACCCTATAATCCTACATATTTTATTCATGCAAACTTATGAGCTTAAACAAAACAAAAATTGTAAGGAGGTCTTCAGAAAATCAACATACAAAAAAGAAAAAGATATGCAAAAATGACAACAGAGAAACACTTATGCTTATTCCTCAGTTTAGGTCATTCATTCTCAACTATTGAACTTCATCAGAACTGAATTCATAAGCTTATTTAGTTTTGCTGACAGTCCATATCACACCAGATTCAATGCATCATGGGATTAGGATGTTCTTAAAGACACAGAGCTTTATAAAGGAGGCAATTCAATCAATCTGTTTAACTACCACCAGCTGAGATCCTGTCCCCTCTGTCTAAGATAGTAGTCTAGAGAGAATTGTACATAAGCAAACCATGGGCTACCTGTATACTGACAAGCTACTAATAACTGACAAGCTACAGAATACTCAGCACGGTTTCCTCCCACGCCATAGTACTACCACTGCGCTAATGTCATTTACTAACACTGTCAACCTTCATAGAAACAATAGTAAATTCGTATCTTCTATCTTTCTAGATTTATTTGAAAGCCTTCAATATGGTCTCACATAACAAACTTATAAATGTCCTCTCTGAGTTGAATCTATGTCAGTCTACTCTTGCCTGGTTCCAGGACTACCTAACTGGGTGTCAGCAAGCAGTACGTTGGCAACAAAACCAATCACCCCTTCTTCTTGTGACTCTAGGGGTTCCCCAAGGCTCTATATTAGGCCACCTACTCTTCTCTATATTTACAAACAACCTTCATACCTCAGCCCCAAATGCTTCAGTATGCAGATGATTCTACAGTGATATGTGCTGCTACTACACTACAGGAACTACAAACACTAACACAAGAGTCCTTCCTAGCAGTAGAAACATGGCTAACAAACTCCCAGCTAATTCTGAATCCCCCCAAAAAAACAAACTCATGTTATTCCACCCAACTAAAGCTACTGTACCCCTCTTCACTTTCAGCGTTGTATCAACAAACAACACCATCATCTCACCCTTATCTCACACCATACTTCTGGGAGTTGAAATAGACTGCAAAATGAGATTTGACATCCACATATCCCAAATCATAAAAATGTACACAAAAGACTTGGTACACTTTATAGGAACAAGCAGTATCTTACAAAAAACACAGAAACTACTATTGCCCAATCCCATCTGTTCTCAACTCTGGTATATGCATCACCCATATTAACTAACCTAAGAAAAACTGAGTTAGCAAAACTAGACTCCTGTTATTACAAAATTGCTAGGTATGCAGCAAACTCACCCTTTAGGTCACACCACTGTTCAGCACTCAAACAACTCAACTGGTTAGAGCTCCCCCAACTCCTACACTTTAGCCAACTAACCATGACCCACAAAATCTTCTTTCAACTAGAGAAAACACCTGCCCTGCAAAACCTACTACAACCATACTCCAGTGCCAGATCTCTATGCTCTAGCAACAAACCCCTTATAAAGATATCTACAGACAACAATCTTGCCGGAGAATCCCTCTTTCCAAATTACAGTAAAATCTCACTTAAATGGCACCTGTGGGGATTGGTAGATGCCAGATAAGTGTATACCAGCATACAAGCCAATCAAAAACCGCAAAGCAGAGCCACTTCTACTCAATGTGGAACAGCCCACCATTCCACATTGAACAGAAGAGGCTCCACTTTGCAATTTTTGATTGGCTCGTTTATCGGTATATGAGCCAATAAAAAATTGCAAAGCAGCTCTCAAGCAGCTGGAAATGACACTTATCCAACATCTACCAATCAAAATTGCCAGTTGCTTGAGTTCTGTTTAATGGAGACTCTACTGTATATAGCCAAAACTGGGAATGTACTACATCCTAACACAACATCCACCACAACCTTGACACAATTTAAAAAATTCTAAAAACTCACTTATCCAAGTGCCTCTGCCCATGCACTGCTCCCGAGTAAACTATCTCTTTCAACTGTTGCTATAAATTCTTCTAAACTGACCTTTATGCTCTATATACACATAGGTTCTTTAAGCTCTGATGATAAGGAAGTACAGTGTGTTTAAAAAACCCTTATACAGGTTTTCTAACTGAGTCTGTACAGAAGCTTGTATGGAATCTGTTTCACAATGCTATGGTCACATATATGTAACTCACTGTGATACTTAATGTACTCAAAAGTTTATTGACATGTATGTATTATGTGGAGCTTTTTTCCCCAGGCCTCTGCTGAAAAAGGACCTGTGCCCAGTCAAACTTTCCCAGTAATCAAATTATTTATTTATTTACTTTATTTATTTGACATTTGTTAAATAAATAAAATAATAAATTAAATATTACACATCCAACGTTACACATATCTATCTATCTATCTATCTATCTATCTATCTATCTATCTATCTATCTATCTATCTATCTATCTGTCTATCTATCTATCTATCTATCTATCTATCTATCTATCTATCTATCTATCTAATCTATCTGTGTTTATGGTAAAAACTGTACACATACTTTTTATCATCATTTTCCTCCACTGTATGGAGAAAGCAAGAAAGAGAGAGAGAGAGATAAATCTCTCTTAAAACATATGGTACACCATAATGTTTGCTGCGCACATTTAATATTCCTGAATGCAGTTCAGGATGTGTACAAATGAATTTTCAAACTTTATACACACTGTAGATAGGCACTTACCCTCTAATAGCAACACTGAGTTTGTAATACTTTTCAGCAGTAATGTTGTTGTTGTGTCTTTCGGCTTTTCCCAGTTAGGGGTAGCCACAGCGGAACTCCAGTCTGGTAATGATTGGCAGTAGATTTTTACGTGCTGAATTGCCAGCCCTGACACACAACCTTCAACGAAGGTACGCCCATTCACGCATGTCTCCACACAGAAGATGGTCTAGCTGAGAATTGAACAGGACAACATCTTACTGTGAGGCGACAATGCTACCGCAGCACCACATTACATATTACTGCTGAGAAGTAGTAATATGTAATTATATTCATATGCAAGAAATAAAAATCATAGTTTCATAGGAGGTTACTAGGCTAGCTACCCTACAGCCTTTATAAGCCTAGCCAATCCTGGGTTCCCCAATTGTCCTTGGTTGGATGAATGTACTTTACAGCTCAGCACTGACTATCCCTGTCCATGAGAGACATGGGTGCCACCCCCGGGGTGAATTTGCGGGTCACCCAGCCATTTGTCCAGGTTGAATAGGGTCATTGAGGAGCTCTGCTTCACATGAACTGGAAGTTTATTCAAGAGCAGTGACAGTCTCTGGGAGACATACCTGTCTCTCTGGCATGTTCTGTTAATGTCACTGGCAAGGTTGAGATACCTAGCGTGAGTGACTCTAGTGCCATTTGATTTGCAGATGTGCAGCATTTCCATCAGGTCGGGGTCAAAGACTGCCCTGCAGGCCAGGCACAAGTAGCCTCTCAGTAGCCTATATGATACAGAGTACAGTGAAAGGGCTTTCATTCTATCCACATAGGTCATGGTTTGGAGGCCCTGTATCTTCTTAGTGAGAAACCTCTGTGGTCTCTCCAGTTGCAGCAGGTGTCTGGTGAGATACATACAGAACTGAGCATTGTACTCTATTAATGGTCTGACTAGGGTCATGTAAAGTGAGATTATAACATCCTTAGACCTGGATGTGGTGCCTTTACTTATGAGATGAGAATGTAGAAGGTTTTCCTTACCACCGTGGAAACATGGTGGTCAAAGTTCAAATTGCTGTTGACCGGAGTTCCCAGATTTCACGCCACTGGGTTTGGACTTAGAGGGGTGCTGTCAATATTGTAATTAGTGGGAATTCCACTTTGTCAAATGGGATAATAGTGCACTTTTTTTGCTTTTAATTTTAGACTTTGACTTTGACACCAGTCATTTGTTTGTGTTAGCCCCTTCTGTAATATGTTAACATTGTTGGGGAAATTAATGGTTGTGCCTAGCTTACAATCGTCAATGAACTTAGTAAGCTAAAGGCCATCTACTTTAGCCTGGACTTCCAAGAAATAGATTCCAAATAGTAAAGAACCTAGTAAAGATCGTTGGGGCATGCCACTGGTGAAGGGTCTACTGGTAGAGGTAGAGTCAGCAACTTTGACAGCATGTGTTCTGTTGGTGAGGCACTTAACTACCCATCTAGTGATGTAAGGGTTAGCACCTAGCTGGAAGAATTTTTCAATAATATCTGAGCGGGGGATTGTGTCAAAGGCTTTGTCTAGGTCCAGATAGGTGGTATCCACTATCTTACCTTCATCCAGGGCTTTAGTGACTTTCTTGAAGAAGACTACCAGGTTCAATAAGCATGTTCTTCCCTTAACAAAGCCAAACTGAGTTAAGTCTAGAGTTTGAAAGTCACCTGTGTCCTTGTTTATAAGGTCCATGATGATCCTTTCCATGGCCTTGCAGATGAGGCTGGTTAGACTTATGGGTCTGTAGTTCCCAGGGTCGGTTGGTACCCCCCCTTTGTGCAAGGGGATTATTGTTTCTCTTCTCCATTCTGCTGGTACAAAGCCAGTTCTCAGGCTGGGTTCCAATCGCAAAATCAAATGTTGAGAATGCCGAATACCAGAAGGCCGAACTTGGTAGTTCAAAAGTTGAGAATGTCAAAGCCGCGGAAACCTGAACTCTTTCCCAGGGAAAGAATTTGGTTGGCTGTTTCTGCAGCTTCGGCATTTTTGGACCGGGTCAAGGTAAGTGTACGAATGGGTAGTGATGGACTTTAAGGTTAAGGTGTGGGTCAGGTAAGTGTGCGATAGTGACGGACTTTAGGGTTAGGGTGCGGGTCAGGTAAGTGTGCGGTTAGTGACGGACTTTAGGGTTAGGGTGCGGGTCAGGTAAGTGTGCGGTAGTGATGGACTTTAGGGTTAGGGCTGGGTTAAGGATAGTGCATAGATAGTGGTGTATGTTAGGTTTAGTGTAGGTTTTGAAGGTGTTTGGTGTGATTGTGTTATGTGTGTGTTTTTCGGAAAAGCACATTTTTTCCCTGGAAAAAAATTTGCTGTTTGAATTTTCAATGTTATCTGAATTTGATCGTCCAAGCTCGAACTTATGGTGTTCGACATTTTGGACATTCAAATTCATGATACAGACCCCTCAGGCTATGGTTGAACAGAATGGCAAGTGGGTCAGCTAGGTCCTGTTTTAGAATGCTTACTAAGCAACCTGGGATGTTATCTGGCCATGTTTTTGGCCTTGGAAAGCATAGATATTACTTGATTTCTAGAGATACTAGGTAGAGAACTGGTGTCAGGTATACTTTGGGGTGTGGCTGGTGGGGATAGGGGAGTGAAGTTTGCACCAAATCTGTCAGCCAGCAGGTTAGAAATTTCCTCTGGTATAGCGTGAGTGGTACCATCTACTACCAATCTGGCAAATAGCTGTGCACTCCCTTTTAGATTTCGGGCGTAGTTAAAGAATGTCTTTTGATTGTCTTTGGTCAGGGATGTTATTTTAGCTTCATAATTAGCTTTAGAGGACTTTACAAGACTTTTGATTTGTTTGTTCAATCTGTGGAGGGAATTCTTCCTCTGCAGAGGCAGTTGCCACTTGTTCTTGGATATCAGTTTCTTCCTTTTGTTATACAATCTGTTTATACTAGATGACGAGCAAGGTGGCTTATTTTGTTTTTTTTTGGCAGGGCCTGGTTTTAATCTGGTCAGGAACAGCTGAGTCTATACAGTTGCTAAGATGATTATACAGGGCACTTGTGTACATCTCTGCATAGGAGTCATTATTGCCTATGATTGCAGAGGTATAAAACTTTTTATACCATCACTTAGCAGGTTCTAGTTTGCTTTGGAGAAATTCTTTAGTTTGTTTTTGCTCCTTTGGGGGTGTGGGGTCCAGCAGTTACTTTGAATGAAACTGATTTATGTTATGACCTTACCAGGAAGGCCATCATACAGGGGGCAGTGCAGTGACCACTTGTGTTGGTGAGTACTATGTTAAGGACATTAGGGCCCCTTGTGGGGGTGCAGACTACCTGTTCCATATCATTTGCATTGACAAAGTCCAAGAACCCCTGGGTGAGCATGTTTGAGCTCATGTATATTACCCAGTCAATGGAAGGATAATTTAAATCTCCCATGACTAACATGTTGGGCTGTATGGCAAGTGACTCCAGTGTGTCCAGGTAGGCATTGTGCTTCTCTTGGTTCATGGAGAGGGACCTATAGCTAGCAATAATGTGGTAGGGTGCTTTTGACTATAGTTAATTGGGCATGGAGTAGTTTGAGAGAGTCATACTGTTTAATCAATCTGGAGCTGTCCTTGGCTTCAGTGAAGATGGATACACATCCATCTTTAGTTCTTTCACTCTCATGCTGAGGTCTGAATTTGTGGAAGGCATTGTAGCCTTGCATAGCTGGGCTGCTCCCTGGGGATTCGAACCATATTTCAGTAAGTGCACAGACATCAGCATTTTCCAGGGTGAGGAGTGATTCCAGGGAGTGCAGTTTCATGTTTAGACTTCTAGCATTAAGCAGCAGAACCTTGAGTTTGGCTCAAATGGAATTTGCTATGTCAGAAATGTTGTCATTTTGACATTGTCTAAAAAGGCACTATGGAGGAGGCAAGCACCTTAACCAGTATCCGAAAGCCTTGGGGAGACAGTTGCAGACCATCTCTGGCAAAGCAGTGTGGTCTGTTGGCCATGTCTTCCCAGGCTGACAAATAAGAAACTAAGCCAATTGTTGAAGTCAATTTTTTGTTTATATTGTGGCATCATCTTGGGTGAAGGTAGAATGCTGCTTAGGGCTAGAGTCATACCTGCCTGGGACACATAATCTGAGAGTTCAGTCATGTCTCTCTTCATATAGTCCAGGGAGGTATGTCTCAAGTGGGTCTATATTACGTTATCAAAAACCCGTATCATCGAACACCAAAACACCGACACACATAGCCTGAACCGCAAATATGCCAAACCACCTAAACCGTGAATTTTCAAATCTCGAATCATCATAGTTGGCCAACACCACCGCGCGCTACATACTACATACCCAAACATAATAAATAAAACACATGCATACACAAACCAAACCCTGCTTCTAACCCTACACTAAACCTTACATACATTATTATCTATGCACTTACCTTAACCCGCACCCTAACCCCAAGATCCGTAACTATCGCACACTTACCTTACGTAGCTATACCTCAGACGGGCCAACCATGACCCTTCAACATTTCGTGTTTTGCGTTTTTGTACGTTTGCCATTACCGTAGTTTGCGCTATATGTGTCAGTCTTCTGGTGTTCACTGAAACGGGATTTCGATCTCGTAATATAGACCCATCTCAAGTTATTCACTCCAACATGAACTATGACAGAGTCATAATGGTACTTGTTGTTGAGTGACCTGAGTGCATGCGAGATCTGATTGAACCTGGCACCCGATAGGCAGCTGACTGTGGCCTTCTTCTTGTCTGGCCTGGTGAAGGGGTCATCTGTGTGTCTCACTATGGAGTCCCCTATGATCAAGACATTAGATTTTGAGGTGTTTTGCCTTAGACACTTATTTGGTGAGACACTGATATGTGTGTTGTTATATGCAGTGGTTTCTATACATGTTGAGGTATGTGCAGATAATTTGCACTTGGGAGGTCCGTGATCTTTTTGTAGGCTTCTAGTGAATACCTCCGGCATATTTGGGTTTATGTGTTGTGCCCTGAACTTATGTGAGAGGTGGAGTGCATGAGCTGACAACCTGTTTGATGTCTTGTTTTTTTGTTACGTGAGAGTATTGTTTCCAAATTGATAGTGTAATGACATCTCTTACATACGGTATTTGTTTCAGGACAAAGTGGCTGTCAGTATACATGAAGCAATTACTACATTGCCTCAGGATGCCCAAGTCAATCAGGCTGGTTGGAGAAATGGTGGGAAAGTGACCATCCATAATGGCAGGTTTATACTGTAGTACCACTGGGGAGTGGGTAAATTAGATCAGTTTATGATGTAGGAATTACAGAGGGGTTTATTCTGTTGAAGGTTTAGGGTGAAGAGTTGTGGCAGTGCTGCTCAGTGTGCATTTGGGTTGTCTGTAGAGCAACAGGGGACTTAGGAGAGTTCTGCTGACAGTCAGGGCAGCACTAACCCCCATTATGTGATGAGCAGCAATGCGCACATGTGAGGCTTAAATACAGAAGAAATGCAACAGTTTTAAGAAAAACTACCAATGGGAAAGCCCCAAAATGAGCCTTTCTGCAGCAATTCCTAACTAAGATGGAACTTGAGCTACACACTTCTGCCACAAGGGTGCAGAGAGGCCGTCATAATGTAAGATGACTGGTTTAGAGCACAATGACACCAAACAGTCAAGATTCAGCAAGTCTGAATCTAGCCTATGCTATAAAAGGCAGTAGTACAGAATTTCAAAGTGCAGAAAAAAATGCAGACACAATCAGCAGCAACGAAGCATCAATTCAAATAAATACAGTTAAACTGCAATACAGGCTGTTCAAATGCACTCCAGATCTCTGGCTAAAGTCACAAAACTCTGAGCCTCTCTTGACCTCGCCAAGGCTTTCAACACCATCCCCCATTCTGGAATTATAGCTAAACTCATTAAACTAGGTATAAATCCCTATGTCACAAGATGGGTTGCCAATTGGCTCACTGACAGAACCCACACTGTAAAAGTTGCAGAATCCAAATCTGACTTCAAACCATTGACAAGTGGAGTACCACAGGGTTCAGTCCTGGGACCTCTCCTGTTTGGTATCTACTTCTCTGAAGTACAGGCTAACACAGAAAGCCTTTGGCTAACAAAATTTACAGATGACTGCAAACTAGGAGCCATAGTTGAGTCCCCAAATGATGTGGACATCCTACAGAAGGGCCTCACTGAGACAGATGCCTGGTGTTAGAGCCCTGGCCTCAAGCTCAATGCCAAAAAGTGCAATGTCATCCCCTTTGGTAAAAAATCTGTACCCATGAACTACCACATAGGCAACAGTCTACTTAACACTGAATGTGTGATAAGAGACCTAGGGACCCAGGTAGACAGTAGTCTCTCCTTTGATAATCACATAGCCACAGTAGTCAGGAAATCCTTCTACGTAGCACACCTCATCACAAAAGGGTTCTCATCTAAGAAAAAAGAGGCCATTGTTCCCCTCTACTCGACACTCATTAGACCCATTATAGAGTATAACGCCCCTTTTGGAATGTACCTCACAAGACATCTGCAGCAGCTGGAAAGGCCACAGAAGTACCTCACAAAGAGGATTACTGACCTCAAACAGATGCCCTACACTGACCGTCTAAAAAAACTCCAGCTTTACTCTGTAGCATATCGCCTACTCCAAAGTGATCTCTGCCTAACATATTAAAGCTATGTCAAACCCAGAGCTGTTGGACATGCTACACCTAAAGAAATCCCAGTCCCTCCAAGCTACATGCTCTAGGGACCTAAATGCTGGAGGGATAGATTCCTATCCCAGGGACTTCCCATACTCTGGAACAAGTTACCCATCTATGTCAAGCAAAGTTCCTCATTAGCACTCTTCAAGAAAAATCTTGATAAATGGATGGGAAATAGGAAATACACCCCGGGGATCACTTTTGTGGCTCTGCTCGACAGGGGCACAGGAAAATAACTTTTTTGGGTGGCATAAGCCAGAGAACATTGTTGGCTAGGCTTGCTTAGGTCCTTGGGCCGATAGCCTAGTACCTACCTATGAACCTATGAACCTGAGTAGCTCTGGTTAACTGAGAGCAAACCCTTGCGAACATGAGGCTTAAATGCAGGCAAAATTCAACAGTTTTAAGACAAACTACCAATAGGAAAGCCCCAAAATGAGCCTTTCTCCAGCAATTCCCAACTCCGATGGAACCTGAGCTCCACACTTCTTCCGCAAGGGTGCAGGGAGGCCCTCTTAATGTAAGATAGCTGGTTTATGGCACAGTGATACCAGTTTAGATTCAGCAAGTCCAAATCTAGCCTATGCTATATAATGCAGTAGTAAAGAATTTAAAAGTGCAGAAAAAATGCAGACACAATCAGAAAAAATTAATCAGCAGTTCAAATAAATACAGTTAACAAAGTGCAATACAGGTTTTAAATATACTTATTTTTCAGTTGTTTGCAGTGGGTGCCTTGGCTTTCAGTTCAAATGTACTCCAGATCTCTGGCCAAAGCCACCAAACTCTGAGCAGCTCTGGTTGACTCAGTCATTTATCTGCCTCTTGGATGCAGTTACACTCTCTGAAGCATTAGGGTACTTCACAGTCACTTAGAATCACTCTGACTGGTCAAGAACCTATGGTGGAAAAGGGTTAGACAAACAATTAAAGCATTTTAAGTTCAATCCACCATTCCTCATGGCACATTCAAGTTTAGATTAACAATATTTGGATTCAAATCACTCTGTGTACCTTTATAACACATTTCATGCATAGAACTTCCACCTTTGTCTTAGCAGATTGTCATAGAACCTTTGAAGAAACTGGAACTCACTGGATTGCTAAGGACCTCATCATCAGTGGATTTAACATCTGGATAGATCTCTCTGATATTTGCCTTTCACTAACAGACTCATTCTGGAAAAACATCGGCTTTGTCGTACACCATGTAATACCTTGGTTAATTGACTCTTTTGTGCTGTTGCCCACTTCCTTTCCCTCTCCAGTTTAAGGCACACTGGATGGCCCTAAATATCGCCTGTCATAAAAATGCTTGTAGGAATCCTTTGCTGTATAGTCATTTTTCATAATGTATTCAAATGGAATGTTTTTTGGTTGAAGACTTAATTTCAGCAGGGGACGTAAACATTGGCTCTAAGATGATTGTCACTGTTGATGTGATACCCCAACCCCATGTGTAAATATGGGAAAAGGGGATTGTGGATAGACAGATGTATGGGTGAAATGGATTCTAGCACAGGGATGCTAGTCCTAACTTATCTTCTAAGCATTAGTTGTGCAAGGCTTACTCCTGTGGCATTGTGTGGAGTAACATAGTAAGATATGAGAGCTTAGAGAGGATCAGGTTGTGGAAGAATCTTTTTAGCAGTTTGAACCACACTTTCAGCAGCTCAGTTGGACTGTGGATAGTGAGAAATTGACACAGTATGTATGAAGTTGTAGTCCTTAGTAAACTGCTAGAACTCTGTAGACATGAACTGCATACCATTGTTTGTAACCTATTCGACAGGTATACTATATCTAAATAAACATGCATTTATTTATTTATTAGCATTACAGACCCCTCTTCAGTGGAGGCCCAGAGAGAAAAGTTCCACAGTTAACAGACTTTACAAGATGTCATGCAATACAGTACAATATAATACAATACAAAACAGCAAAAGTTAAGTATCACATGCAATATATAAAAATTAGTATGAAAGGAAAAAACAGAAGACATAGATCCTAAGTATTATATTCCACATAATTACATTTCAGTTTTACTAAGTAGCATGATAGTGTTAAGAATTTCCATTAGGTCAAGCGATAGGTGCACCAGAATATGTGTATGACATTAGTAAATAGCAGATTGTTTGTTAAGAATTTCTAGGTGTGGCTAAGTTACTGGGTCATCTGTTGAAATCCCAGAAACTTAGTTTATGCAGGAAGACAGAGCATAGATGAATAGAGGTGTAGCCATGTTTGTCCAGAAGAGTGGGAGGTGCTTAGTTTAGAATCCAAGAAGTGGGTCCTAAGGTTTGCTTTGAAGTATGTTGGATTTATAATTTGTTTTAGGTCTTGAGGGAGAATATTTTAAAATTTGGATACATATGAGGAATGCATTGCTTCAAAGTGTTTATTGTTTGGTCTACGGGCTTGGCCAAGATAGTCACCCTTAGAATTATTGAGAGATCTAAATGAGGAGTATCATAGTATGACTATCTTCAGTGCTGGACATATGTTTGGGTGATGGGGAGTACCATACTATTACTGTCTTCAGTGCTGGACATTTGTTTGGGTGATAGGGAGTACCATAGTATTCCTGTCGTCAGTGCTGGAGATTTGTTTGGGTGATTGGGAGTGCCATAGCATTACTGCCTCAACACATAGGCAGCAAAGGCTTCAATATTGGATTGAGAATGATCAAATATTGAATTTTTAGACAACGTGTCAACTACATTTAATTACTTTCGAGGTACATAGATTGCTGTGACATTGAAACATCTCAGTCTCATAAGCAACCTTTAGCATTTAGGCACTGCTTTGTCCAAACCATAGGCCTTAATCAGTGAAGCTGATACCTTGTGATCAGTTTATGGATGGAAATTCTCTAGCTCCTATAGGCATCTTAAGAATTTCTCACATCTCCACACACACCCAAAGCACTCCTTCTATTTTTGTGACTATTTCAGCTCAGCATAAGTTAGCTTTCTGGAGCAGTAGACAACAAGTAATAAAACCTTGTTCATCCATCTGGAGTAAAGCAGCACATAGACCATACCTACTAGCATCAGCACTCACAACTGAAGGTTTCATAACATCATAATAGGTAGGCACTGGAAAAGGCATCGACATTTGTTTAACCTTGCTGAATGATTAGACTTCAACATTTCCCTATAACCAGGGCATATCTTAATTCAGTAAATTTGTCAGTGGATATAGCACTGTAAAGGGATCTGGTATGAATTTTCCCAATAAGTTTATCATGCTTAAGGCCTCATGTGGTAAACATTTGAAATGTTGAGACCCATTAGACAGAGTCCTGAAACACAGCGAGTGAATGGCTAAAAAAATGAACTTATGTATACCAAATCTGAGGAGGCCGTTTCAGGAAGCATTCCATTTTCTCTATGGTATGGCAATCGCAGAGTTGGTATATATAAGGCTGAGGGTGTGGGAAGCTTTCCCTCCACACCAGGGGGTGCAGGGATGCTTTCCCCCTGCAAAACAGAAGTGTAAAGGAGAAGAGCGATGTTGAAGATTTGCTCTTCTGGATTTTTGGTCTTTTTTTTTTTTTTTTGGAGTGTTGACACTCTACATTTTGAGTGCCACAATTTGTATAGTGTGATGCCTTGTGTAGCTGAATGACACAGGCTGGACTCTTTAGCTCTGCTATGGCTTTGACCTTGCTTGAATCTCATCTGATTCTGCTAGCATTTATGCTGTAACCAAACTATTGAATCTCAGATGTTCCAAAGTAACATTTGTCATTATTTAGTTTCAAAGTTGAGCTCTTAATGATTGGGAGCATACCTCAAATCTAAAGTCATGCAGTTCTGTACTGCCAGACACTAGTACATCATCTATCACAACAATGCCTTCACCTTGCCAGTCCGATTCATTGTTTGCCATAATACTCACCAAACCCAAGGACATCCTTTCTGATAATTTTTTTTCTGTTTTATTCTCAATAGCTACTTCCTTTACAAGCTTAGTTTTTCAAATGACAGCAAAATGACCCATCTTGCTGCACTTTTTACACCATCTACCACATGACACTCTACTCTGACTCAGCATATAAATAATTACACCTCATGTATTTGCCAAGCTTGGAATTACTCTGCTTTTCAAATACACACTTAGTTTAGCTTGTTATTATGCTTTTTATGGAAGTTGTTTTCTTTGTTCATTACCTCACATACATCATTTGTTGTACTCATATTATTAGCATTTTGTTTCTTTACTAGTTTGTCCTCTCTAGTAATTTGACTGCCTTTTCCGATATTAAATTTATTTCTAGTTGCAACTTTTTTTAAGCAAGAAACATCTTTATTAAATTATCACATATAATGTAGGCCATCTTATATTTTTATATAAATGAAAACAAACCATCCTGGCACAATTCTAGTTGCAAACATTATACATTACAAAATCACACTGACACAATTGTAGTTGCAAACATTATACATTACTTATAATCTATCCAGTCATGTAAAGTCAAACATTATATAGCTCATTCAAATCCTGCCTACTTTTAAACCTCATTCCTCCTGTGCATGTATTGTTCCCACAATTCACATTTTTTCCTATGTAATTTGTTCCTACCCTATTCTAAAGATCCAAATTCCAGTTGTTTTATCTCTTACTATATTCACTACTTCTAGTAAAGTTGGTCTAGACTTTGATTTCCATTTTCTACTAATTGCTTTTTTGGCAGCCACCATAATTAGACTCAGCAAGGCTTTACAATGTCTAGGCAACTCTGACTCTGTGTCATAGTTCAAAAAAATCATTTCCTTAATTGCACCAATTCGCTCACCCAGTATCTCTGACAGAACAGTCTGCAGGTGATCTTTAAAGTCTGCCAGTTCATTACACTCCCAGAGAATATGCTCCCAGTTTTCTCTTTCTTCCCCATCAGCTCTTTAACATTTGCTATTTACTTGAAAAAAAATTATTTGGAGTCTACTTGGGGTATAAAAATACCTATGTAAAAATTGTCAAGCAAAGATCCTAAATCTTCTAGACTTTGTTGCATATTTGGGAGACATACATATATCCCCCCATTGTTTCTTTGTGAATTGCTTATCCAGTCTCTCTTCCAAATCCTGTCTGACCTCCTCTGATTGATTCTATAGTTATCATGCAATACTGTATATGCTCTATGAATTATTCCTTTTTAATGGCAGCTTCTGTTCTAGATTCTAGTAAAAACTCTACCAGTGCTGGTCTTTCATTTTGGACCCCCTATTTCTTTTTCTTTGCCTATACTCTGATATCAATTCTTGATAGGGAAGGCAATCTCTAACCTGCAGTCCAAATAAATTCTTGGCATCTTCCCATTCTATTACCCTTTCCTCTCTAGATATTTGTTCCCACTACTTAAGATCCTTTGACAGTTTTCTCCAATACATTCCAGCACCTATTGCCTATTGTCTGTATCCCTAATTGCAGTCATCCCTCCCCCATTGGCTTAGTTCTTAGAATACTTTCTTCTACTTTATGAATATAATATTCTGCATGATTATTGTTATTCTTCTTAAAGGTCTGCATCTAGAATCCCAGTCTCTCCTTGTTTCTTGAGCTTCCCCCCATTTCATCATCATCCCTTTCCACTTTGAATTATAATTTACTTGCCATCTTTCCCTCCCAGATAAAATCCTTCAGCTCTTTATTAATTGCTATCCACAACTTCTTCTCTGGTTGATGAACATATGCCTGACCTGTGTATAAGACTAAAAGGACTAAAAGCATTTTAACTGCTTGTATCTTACAACTGATATCCATATAACAGAGCTTCAATCTCCTCAGTTTTTGTATTATCTTTCATTTAGTCTCTTCTCACATATCCTTAGCTGCCACATTGGAATCATGTTTAATTCATACTCCTAAATAATTAATTTTATCATGTCCACAATAAATATGGACATTGCTGAACCAATTTGTCTGTGGGTACATAATTTACTGCTATTGCCTTTGTTTTAGCTTCATTAATTTTGTATCCTGAAAAGATCTGAAACTGTGTCAAAATGTTACACAACACTACAATGTCACTTTCTGGTTTTGTCAGGTATAAAATAATATAATCTGCAAATAGAAATCCACTGATATAATTGGTATGGTAGTCAAGAAAAGCTGGCTCTGAGTCCCTTATTTTCTTTGGCAGTAGTTCTAAATATAATGTAAATAACAAAGGGGAGAGAGGACACCCCTGCCTGGTTCCTCTGCTCAAGCAGAAATTATCAGAGAGGACCCCACTCACTTTAATTTTCGCCTCCGATCCCTCATATATCTTCCTTATCAACCTTATAATTTTATCAGGGAATGCAAATACTTGCACTGCCCTGCTCATAAAGTCCCAGGTTACTATGTCAAATGATTTCGTATGAAGCTGGATCTGATGGATCTTTACCCTCTTTAGGTATTACCGTCACCATTGCTTTCTTCCAGGATGTTGGTACTTCTCCTCCTCTTAAAATACTGTTAAACAAAACCTTCCAGATCTTTATCAATTTTTCCCCCTACCTTCCAAACCTCCACAGGAATGCCATCTATTCCTGCGGGTTTTCTTGTAGATTGGTTATAAATCACCATACAGCAACATTTCATCTCCTCCTATCCTGTTAGTAATTCAGCCTCATCTACCTCTAACATTGGCATATTTAATTCTTCCATAAACATTTCCATTTGTACCTTTTCTTGATTTCCATATTTCTCTGTTTTATATAGATTTTCATAGAATTTCTGAAATATTTCTAATACTTCTACAGGATTACCTTCCTTGTTATAGGCTCCCTAAGCTTGTTGACAGCCCTGTCTACTTTCTGTTGCCTGAGTCGTTATGCTAAAAGGTATTGTGCTATAGAGTTATTATCAAAAAACAATTGCTTAACAGTAATCTTTCTAAACTCATACATATTATTGAGGTAATCCCTTATTTTCTGTTTAGTATTCTGCAGTTGCTCCTCTTCTTGTTCTGTGAGATTTCCCCAATTCTGTAATACTTTAACATGTCAGTCTCTCTAAATAATTCTTATTACTTATTAACCACATCTGCATTTCCAGCCTATTTTTAAACTCCATTTTAATTTTATTCCACTCCCTAGCTAGATTTTCAGAAGAAGTTTCTATCTTCTCTAATAGCTCCTGAATAATTTCCACTACCCATTCCTTAAATTCCCCTCTTTTCATCAGATAGGTGGGAAAGCGCTAGTGTCTCATTTTTATTTCACTACCCTTTGTTTTTATTTTAGTTATTATTAGTGCATGATCTGAAGCAGTTTTTGGGTGCATATCAAGACCTTCAATTAAATGCACATGTTCCTCTGAAATGAAAATTTTGTCTAGCCTAGCCCAGTGTTTGTATCTTGGGGAGTAATATGTAAATTCACTCCAAACTCCTGTTACTGATTTCAGATCTTTCATGCCAAATATTTTCATAAATTTCTTTAAAAATCTACCCTCCTTTGTTACACTTTCCCCTTCTCAGCCCCCCAGACACATCTTCACTGTTGCAGATCATATTCCAGTCCTCACCTATAAGTACTATTCTTTGCTGAAAGCTCTAGCTGCAACTTTTGAGATACTTCCGTATCAGTCACCATAGTAAAAATTTGATCTTTAATTTGTTCATCATTTGTCTAGCTGCACCCACAATTTTCAGGCAGTGCATGCAAGCACTTGACAAAGGCTTTAACAAGCTCTCCTACACTTTGAATACATCTACGAAAACATGCCCTTTCATGAACAGCATTTCTTTTCGACACAAATCTTCACTGAGTTTACTTAGTACCGAATCATATGTAATCCACTGGCCTTCAAAAAATGAAAATGAGCTATAAATAGTTTCCATTTCATTGCCTGTAGTATAGAGTAAGGTTTTCATGTGGATTTCTTCACTTTCCTAATTCAGTCCAGGTGCAGTTTGGAAATGTGTGACTCTCTGCCCGTGTGCTGGTCATGTAAATGGCCTCATGAAGTCAAATGGATCTAGTGGGTTAAACCTAAGACATTTTTTGGTAAACCCATGGTGATTTCAGGCTAAAATTATTTTATTTATTTATTTTATTTACTTTTCCTTTGGTTACTGGGAAAGTCTGACTGGGTTTAGCTAAACCCCTTTTTAACAGAAACCTGGAGAGAAATCCATCTCAGTTTTTTTTACAAAAATTAAGATTACACATAGATTGACGGTGCACAAACAGTATATATGTATTTATCGAGTACATGATATTTTAAACAATGTACATAAATTTGCAGAGTATATGAATATTTAAGCAGCATCTATATATTTACAAAGCATATCACTGTATGTATAGCATCATGTTATCTTAAAAAGGTTGGTAATTGATGGAACAACTTTATTGTGGGGTAAAACTTTCAGGGGGTAAAAATAGCTTACCTTCAGCTGGTGTCTACTGAACAGCTTGGTGTTTTTCTTCTGGTCTGAATGCACTTTTCAGTCATTTTATACAAAAATATCCCACTTCCGATATCATGTCATGATGTGAGCCCAAGGTTACCCAGTTATCTTTTTCAGAGTTGCTAATAGTTTTACTATGCACCAGCATTCAAAGCAGAACAGCAGTTTTAATAACTCACAAAATGGCAGCATAGCAAGAAGGCAGTTAACAGCTTCACATCACCTCTCCAACTGTACAACTGACACAACAGACTCAATGCATTGTGGGATTCTATCCATCCATTCTTACATGTCACATCCAGCTGTTATAGTGATCTTGTGAACAGTCACCACCATAGGCGAAGTAGTAGGTACTTTTCACTAAATGGAATATTTGCCTGCTGCTTGATATCTTTCCTTGCCTCTTTTCCATCTGTTCCTTGCCCTCCCGAATTTCACAGTAGATTCCTCTCCATCATTTATTCTAGCTATCCATCACATAGGTTTACACATGCCTCCCAACCACTCCACATTTCATGGAGCACTCAAAATTTAACATCCAAAAGTGCATCAGCTCTGCTGTTCCACTTCTACAACAGTTGGCTTGAATTCCAGTCTTTCATTGGCTCAGTTACACAGCCAATGACAGACTGGCTTTGTCATACTTGTAAGGGTCAATGGGAGCAATAGCAGATACTCTGGATGTATTGTGTATCTGTGGTGAGTTCATGCAAGGGTACCACAAGGTGCTTTGTCTTTTTTGCTTCAATTTGAGCAATAATTTTGAAATAGTAGCAGCAAGAAAAAGGGCAGAACAGTGATGGTCATGTTTTAGTTACTCTGTGAGGGCTAGATGACTGATCTTCCTCAGTGGCGGTGTTACTTTTGGAACCTGAGCTTTACCTTCCAATTGGGTGACCTGCCTGTGTTGAAGTCAGTATTTTTTACGCTGTGTTTCTTTGTCTTGCTGTGGCATTCCTCTAAATTTTCCTTGATTTTTCAGAAAAATATGAAGTTTTGCCTCATATTTTGCTGTATCCCTGACAAATGTTTATTTTGTGGTACATCAATGAGGATTACAATCAGTCAATAATGCCAGACATTAGAGTTTCATATTTCTTATGGTTCAGAAAATGCATGCTGATGTAAAACCTGTTTTTCTATGAACTTTTTATAGGTTCATAGGTGAGTACTAGACTAGCTGCCCTTGTGGGCGATTTTAAGCTTAGCTAATTTCCCTTTATGTGCTCGAATTACCCTATCCTATTTGGTTAGAGATTGGTCCTACTCATTCCATGGTTCATATTTATATATTACTCCTAATGAGAATAAATGGGATCATACCATAGACAATTTGAAGCGACCTATGCATAGGATAATGCATTTAGGAGCTGCCTCTGTCCATTAGAAGTACAGGGGCAGTACAGGGATAAATCTTCTGTTTCCCATCCACAGATTCAAGTTGCGCTTGAATATAGACAGGAATAAACTTTGTTTTATGTGGCTGCGGAGTCTGTTCCAGAACAGCAGTATCCTCTGCGAGATACACTTGTACCACCAAACCATTTTGTTGATGTTGCAGAAGAGGTTAGATTCCTAAACCAAATATTTTTGATACCATTTGAATTGCTGATGTGCAGCAAATCTGCAGGTTTGGACAGAGAAGACTGTGATTATCTGAGTTTTCTGGTATATTTCTTTCTACTTCTGCTTGCCACTGCTGTCTTTGTGAAATCTTTGTACATCCAGATAAAGGGGCATTGGAACAACAGAGTTACTGCTTCCTGTTCTGGGATGCTAGAAAATCTACAAGTGTGTGTGTGTAAGTATTACCAATACCAAATGATTTCTTAGTCCATCTGTGTTTGTCCATTTGGTTAGCCTGTACTAAACAGTGTGTTATACTTAAGTTCTCTATGGGCCTAGAAAAAAAAGATGCATTCTGACTCTATGCTCTACTTTCATTTTGATGATTTTCTGAGCCAGTACAGATGATATTTCTTTCATAAAGCAGTGCAGACTGATGGCATAGTACTCGTTTGATTACAAAGTTGACTTATTTATCATCTGTTATGGTTATGTGTGCTGCTAAATAGTTTTTATTTTCAGAATTTTGGTAAGCTGCCATTTTTACACCTGCCATTTTGCTACTTTTTTAAACACTGAAAAATTGTACTGCCTAGAAACATTACATGTTCTAGGGTTGAAGAAGGAGGGGGCAGCAACATCATCAGTCTGTTAGAGTTGATTGATTTTTGTTCACATAATGTGGCTTTATATTAAGTGAATTGTTTTTAAGCTAACATAAAAAAGTCTGCATTCTGTTTATTATGTTGAAGTTACTGGTAGTTATTGATTTTAGGGGTGGTCACTTGGCTGCTTTGCATCATATTTAAGTGTGCTTGTGCCGTTTAAAAATGTCTTGGTGAAACAAGTTTGCATTTCTGGTGCAGTAATGTAAGGGCCCTAATTTTGCAGGTAATTCCCTTCAAAAAGGCAAATTTAAGCATTATGCTGCTACCTGTATGGGTATGAATTGACACATTTTGATAAATCTCCATAGAGGTGCAAATTACACATAAACAGATTTTAAGTGCTATATTTTGGACCCTCTGCTATGATTTTTCAAGGTCTCCTGTTATGATCTTAAAAATCTCAGAGTTTGAGATGTGTGGCTGTATGACTCTTCCAATCAAAAATTCTTTTGCAGAGACACTGAATAGTTTGTCTCTACAGTCTTCAACTTCTGGCCCACCCCCATCCTTCCTCTGTAGGTGACTCTTTTGGGGCACCCTAACATCATCTTGTGCACCCAGAGCAAACTCTTTGTCATTTTTGGCTACTTGTGAGAATATTCCGAGTTCTTTGAATTTCTAGATTGACCCTTTTCTACCCATCCCACACACCATTCTGTTGTCCTTTGTCTGGACTTCCTCAATTATCTTGATGCATCTGTTTCTTCTTCACCTCAGAATAATAAAAGGGTCAGGGTCTGGCAAAGCAGAAGCCTTACTTGTTGCTTCTGGAGTATATTATCTCCCTGAGGAAGCACCCCGATCTTCTGTTTGCTTCTATTACAGCACTTTCCCTCTGTTCCCAGTGGACCAATCTAGCTGTGATAAGCTTGCCAGAATCCTTTCCTTCTCTCTTGCAATCACTTCCACTCTCCCTACTAATATTATATAACAGGGATGGTATTTGGATTTCTCTGCACCTAATCTTAACTGCCATCTTTTTATAAGTTGGACAGGCTTTCCAAGTCTTTCCTTGGACTCCTATCCCCATCTTTTTGTGTAGCTGCCTGTCTTTGTACTCTCCAGATACAAGTACATTGGCTTTCAATTACCTCAAATGTGTGCAAAATAAACACACTAAAGTGCACTGGATGCAGGACCAACCACTGTATTGCTTCACTAGTTACTTCCCTTATTTCTCACAATGCACCTCTTATCACAACTCTCTGAGTTTACTGTTTAACTATTCTGTAGTCATGTTTATCAGAACTGATTCTGTTTATATGTTTATTTATTATATTTCTCTACCTGCAGACTACTGGCCTTCTTCCCATCAGTTTCATGTGTAAGCATGACCACTGACTCAGGTGAGGCCCAAAAACCATGCCAGCAGTGTTTCCCTGGCTATCCATAGATTAACACCCTAGTATCAGCATAGCATCACCGAATGGCTTGCCAGTCCTTTGCTACAGACCTTTCTAACCTGGCAGCCCAAAAGCTCACAGGAGCGATCCATTATCAGCAGTAGACATCTTCTGCAGCTTTAAAGCCCATTGTATGACTCAACACCCCACCCTCCCATGTTGCCATACAAATGATCTGCCCATAGATTCACAGTAAACTCCTCATTAATGTGGACAGCTGAACATCTTTCTCTTACGACCTAATCTCTCACCATGATGGCTGACCTGAGTGTTTGCATCACTCGTGAGTCTCCTATACTTCGGCTTGTGCATGTACATTCTTGCATGCCTGCAGGAGCAGCTACCATTACCAACTTGGTATTACTGATCCCATGACTCCAGTTCCTGGCTAGATCTCTGTTACCCACAGTCCTCTGCTTGTATGTGACAGGCAGATAACAAGACCACCACTTCCTCCCCCCAGGATGGATGATTCTTTGTCAGCTATTTGCTTCTATAGTCCCAAACTGACTTGTTTAGCATCTGAGCTGCCACTCAAACTCAGGTTGTCTGGTTCATTTAAGGGATTTATCCCTCCTTGCCATGAAGCCAGGATCTCAGTCTTAAACCTACTCACAACCCATGTTGTTTCTCTGGGAGTCATCTATCTAGGACTGAGTCAAAGCCTTGCTGAAGTCCAGGAGGATAGTATTGACTGGTACTTCCCTGCCAGAGTCTCTTGCAAACTCCTTATACAACTGGAACAAGACTCTCCTTTTACTCATGAGTCCATGATGACTGATGCCTTAAGCACACGTTTCTTCTAGGAAAACAACTAGCCCTTCCTTCAGAATTTCCTCCATGACTTCTTCTGACACCTTTTTCAGTTAATTATCTCAGCTTGGCATTGCACGGTGTATTTGTTACTGTTCATGACTGGTATAACATTCATTATTTTAGAGTTTATTTTTTACCATTACTTAGGTTTATATCAATGTCTACTATTATTTCCATTTTCTGGTTGCAGAAGTACTGGAAACTGTTCATCAGCCACTTGGCAACTGCTATGATGTTCTAATAACTTTGAACTTGTATTAAAATGCAGCACCTTTTCTTTCCTGATTTGTATTAGCTAATTGGAAAAATTGTTATAGTTTACTTTTACTGAACTGGTTGCTTAATAGCTGTTGTTATTTTCTAAATTCTTAAATTACAAAGCAGCATTCAATATTTAATAAACTATGTTGAATTAGGACTAGAACTTGTTATACCATAGCCAACAATCCTAATCGTGTTGTTGTAGTCAATGTTTATGTGCAGAAATGAAATGCTAATGGACTTTGGCATTGCTTCAGTTTATAACACTGTATATTTTGTGTATGAAGCTTTTGTTTTGTTTTACTTAGTTTTTGCTTTATTTGGTCACTGAGTTGTTTGCGGTCCATTTGCTGAACATGTTCTTATAATGAGTCAGACCTGTTCAAGGATATGAACAATATTCACTGGTGTAGCAATTAGCTTACCTCTCTACGGGTCTACTTCAGATGATCGAACTTTCAAAAGTTTGACTTTCATATGGCCGAGACCATATGATCGAACTTTTGAAAGTTTGAACATCTAATAAAAAAGTAAAAAAAAAAAAGAATTTACCTGAATTGTTTTAGCAAGGGGGCAAGCCCCCATGCGCCCCCACACCCCCTGCTATTTATATATACCAACTTCGAAATTGCACTACAGTGCAGAAAAGGGAAATCTTTCCATTCTGCGCTGTATGGAGATCTCCATTATAAACGTTTGGACTTTCAAAGGTTGGATCATATGGTCTCGGCCATATGAAAGCAGAACTTTTGAAAGTTCGATCATATGAAGAGGACCCCTATATGGGTCTATATCAGATGGTCGAACGTTCAAAAGTTCGACTTTCATATGGCCGAGACTATATGATCCAACTTTTGAAAGTTCGAACCTCTAATAAAAAAGTAAAAAAAAAAAAAAAAGAAAAACAATTACCTGAATGGTTTTAGCAAGAGGCAAGCCCCCATGCACCCCCATACCTCCTACTATTTATATATACCAACTCCGAGATTGCACTACAGTGCAGAAAAAGAAATCTTTCCATTCCATAAATCTGTTATAAACGTTTGAACTTTCAAAAATTCAATCGTATGGTCTTGGCCATATGAAAGTTGAACTTTTCAAAGTTCGATCATATGAAGTGGATCCCTCTGTACACATTCTAACAGCAATTAGGCTACCTCTGCAAGTTGCTTAAAGCATACACTTGGAAGCAGACATCCTGGACACTACTCTTAGATTGTTTTTAATTGTAGTATGTTCTAATTCTTTTTAAACAGTTATCTATATAGCACATTTTTTCTAGTTTTCAGTACTGGGCATTACTACAGGGCACTGATTGGTTAGTTTCTGATGGCAATGTGCATGCTACCTCTCCAGTGCTACTCTTGTGTTTATTACTGGACATTGGAGGTGAAATGTGTTCTGAACATTCTGCATCCAAAAAACATTTCCTGGAAATCCTTGTTAAACTAGTTAAGGTGTACTGCCTGCAGCACCCTGTTGTTGCTTTGGTCAGTTTGGGTTATTGGTTTACTCGTGCTTTTCTTTTTCTCTCAGATTTTGACATTTTTTTGTAATATCTCTCTTATCAGGGTTCATGGCCACACAGAAGGGTCCCTCTCCTTAGCTACCCAGTGTGCTTTCTCTCATTGCAACAAATAAAACCACATTCTTATTGGCACTCCAGAATAAGGGTAAACTATAGTTACAGGCCATGACTAATATAAGGAACATTATTATTGTTTTAAGCTTCTTTATCATTGTCCACTACCTGCCTCATGGTTATGTTCCTGTTCTGGTGTCTCCTCTCTGGTTCATTATTCTTCTTTTCTCATCCAATACTCCTCCATTAGCTACCCTCACTATTACCTGCTGTCGGTCATCCCTCTGTTTCACTTCTTCCACTGGTTCACATCAGCAATTTTCTGAACAATCTGGCATTATCATTTAGACCATCTTCTGACCCCTTCCCACTGGGGTCTCGCCTTCTTATCTTAGCCTGTCTGGAGCTGTGATTAATCAAATGAACTGTAATGTTATAGAACCACAAGGGATGTTGCTAACAATGGCATCAAGCAATGTAGCAATTTGATTTTGGGGTCTGTTAGGTTCCTTTATACAATAAGTTGATGGGAATCTATGGTCCTATGTAGCCCTTTAGTGAAGAATCTAGCCAGTTAAAGTTGATATTCTCCATAATGATCAAATTCCTTGCTTTGCATCGGTTTTCTGCATTTTACTCTGTTTTCTCTGAATTTGAAGTGACAGCTATTAACTGAAGTGGTTTTACAGTTTGCACTGCTTTTCAAGCAGTTTCTGTGCTGTTAAGTGGATTAATCTGTGTTGTTGCATATTTGCTGTGTTTTTGGTCTGTTTTCAAATTTGACAGCAAATAGCCAGTTTTAGCAAGGTGTGCAAGCCATATAGAGCTTGCAGCAGTTATTCTAATGGCAGAAGGGAAATTGCTGCAGTTCTGGGGAAGATTTACAATATTAACTTTAGCTGTTTTTCATTAGGTCTTTCATTTTTCCTGTTTATGTTATATTGCATGGAACTGTGCTTAAGGGCAGCAAGTCTGGTGTGCACTCTGCAGACACTTTCATTTGTAAACTTTACTAATATAACCCAACTCACACACATATGATCAGTACAAACTGTTCACTTTACTAACTTGGTAAAAAACAACAAACAAGCAAGTTAGACAACTTGTCTGATGAAGTTGGGGCATTGGCCTCGGCGAAGGCACTTACAATAAATTGGTCTTTGTGAAGTTTAAAGCAGCTAACTTGCTTTTTTGTTGTTTTTAACAAATATGATCAGTACTTAAACTCCTGCTATGTACAGGTGCAGCAGGCTGTGCATAGCAATGTAATGTGCATTGTCATGCAACTATCTCTTTAAAAGTAGCTTGCAGCAGCCTCCAGTAATGCTACATTATGTAACATAGCTCAAAGCCACTATAAATAGCTCAGCACTACTATTAAGCATGGTTCCTAAGCTGTGCTATCACAGTTGCATATATACCCCAGTCACGTACTTACTTAAATAGACATACATGAAAAAATGCACCATATACCCATTAACGTATAATTATCTCAACAGATTGTAAATTTCTGTCCTATTAAAACTCTGCAACTCTCTGTAAATGAGTCAAGTTTTACTTCACACTGAACAATGTGGAAGATCAGCCAATTTGTTTCTCCTCTGTTACCAGCTTCATAATATCAAGTTACCTAAAGCAGTGTAGTTGCTGCCTTATGCTCATGGATAATGAACTCTTAATAAACACAAATAACTGTTTTCATGAGAGGTGCAAATAGGAGAACTGGAGGCCTCAGTCTTAAAAAAAAAACATAGACTCTGAGCATTGCACCCAACCCTGACATATAATATAATGCCATATGCTGCTGCTGTAAAGAAATCCATACCAAAACATCCTAGACATGTAAGGATTAAATCTCAGTAAAAATCAAATATCACAACGCATAATGTCTTACTTTTAACAGAGTCTATATAAAACAAAGGGTCTCAGTTCCAGTACACCGGGCCACTCTACAAACAAAAATGTGTTAGTGATTGGTGACTCCATAGTGAGAACCATAGATTCAGCCCTCACCAAGCTGGTCAAAGAAGGCATGACAGTGAGCTGTCTTTCAGGTGCCAGAATGTTAGACATCTCAGCACCAGACAAATATAAATACAACATGGTAGCTATGCATGTTGGGGTGAATGACCTGGGATGAAAAACCCTGAGAGAGATGTAGAGAGACATGTTTGAGCTTTTTATGCATGTCACAAATGCAGGCAAGACCCTGATACTGAACAGAACCCCCCCCCTTTACCATGAATGATGCCAAAGTACAAAGAAAGGATGACTGGCTTCAACAACTGGCTAAATAATTGTTGCCATTCTGGAGGGATCCAGTATGTGTCAGGATGGAATGAGGTGCTTGCCAGTCCTACTTGATTCACAAAGCATAGTCTACAGCTCTCATTTCAAGGCTTCTACGTACTGGCTAAAGCCTTACTACCCCCACTGGGCCTTTTTTAGACAAACTTCAGTTAATGAACATTCCGTTGTAACAAACATATGAATATCAAAACAGGATCAAATTAGGGTGGCTTTGCTCATTTCCAGAAGTCTAAACAACAAGCTCCTTTACCTTGAGGCACTCCTGCATTTGGAAGGCCATGTGCAATCACTGAATCCTGGCTTATGGCCCAGAAAGCAGTCTATCCTAACCTGCATGTATTGCCTACTGCACCTTCAGACCCAGTGATAACTGATGACATATCCATATTTGTCAAGAAACTGTGCCATCTCTAGATAGATTCTCAGAGAGAGACACACATTGAACTTATTGAATTCCAAATCATCACACTATGCAAAATCAGATATCAGTTTATTGCCTGTTACAGGACCCATTCCGTGACCCTGGAACTCAGGTTCCTAAACATCATGGATGAACTCCTCATAAAATAACAACTCCATCATTCTGGGAGACTTTAACTACCCATCAATTACCTGGAGTACCGATGAAGGATATGTTCAGAAGTTTTTAGATTTAATAAATACAAATTCAATGGACCAGATTGTTACTAGACAAAGATCAGGATGACCTATTCTTGACCAAGCAGTTACAAATGTTTCATGATTGTGCATAACTCGCCTAGCAACTCCCTCCCTGATTAAGTCACACCACAAACTGGTATCCTTTTCCTTCAAACTATCTTAACTCCCTGACAAATATAGCAGAATTCAGACTTTAAGTACACAAATATCAAATTCTATGATGAAACTTCTAAATTCACTTATAGTATCACCTCAGATGTCAACTCAGAAAATAGTTTGACTAAGAAGTTCTATAACTGCACAAATAAAAGTGTAGAATTGTCATACCATAAATAAAATCTGCAAGAAAAGGAAAAAACTCATTAGAATGTGAATAAATTGCAAATCTAAAGACCTCCAAGTGAAGGAAAATACTAGGAGTTTGGCAAATAATTTTAAAAACATTATTAGATCTACCACTGATCTCAGGTTGGCATGTCAATTCAAAAATAATTACAAAATATTTCTTTAGTTATGTTAGAAAACTAAGAAACAACAGTCAACAATGTACAGAAATAATGTTAAATGACAAAACCTACTCATAACCATTGGACACTGCCAATATCCTAGCAAATAAATTTATTACAAATATCACCCCTGAAATGACTGTCCAAAGGTATGATCCCCGTAGCTCTCAATTGCCACTAAAAACATGAACTGAAAATGCTGTCTAGGACTAAGGACATTTAATCCACTAGACAAGATAACAATAGTACCAAACATGCCCTGGTAGAACCTTTCTAGAAACTATTTAACTTCAGCCTCGCTGCAGGCTCAGTCTCAGAAGTATGGTACAGAGTATTGTTGATGCCACTGCATAAAGGTGGCATTTCTACTGACCCGAGTAACTATAGGCTTATCAGCCAGATAAGTCTCATTTGTAGGCCATGGAACACATTATAGCAGACTTGATTAACACTGGCATTAAAAATCTCATCAGGTTAGAGCTGCAGCACTTTGGCTTTGTAAATGGTAGATCCTGTCTAATGAACCTGGTTAACTTGTTTAAGAAGGCAATGCAAGCTGTTGACATTGGTCACACTATACATGCAGCTTACCTTGATTTGGCCAAGGCGTTTGACACTTTGCCCCCAACTTAACATAATTAATAATATACATGTGTTACAAATAGATCCCCATGTCGTCAGCTGGATAGCAAATTGGTAAAAAGACAACCCACATGGTGCAGGTGGCAGGGGCAGCATCAGGTAACCAATGGAGTCCTGGATAGCTCAGTGTTGGGACTGCTTTTGTTCAGTATTTATTTATCTGATCTACACACTAAAAATCAAGACCTATGGGTAACCAACTCTGCAGATGACTTCAAACTGGGAGTCATTGCCCAACACAGAAGCCCATCAACAGCAACTTACATTTATAAATGCCTGGTGTTGTGAAAATGGGTTTAAATTAAATGCTAAAAATGCAACATTGTTTCATTTGACAGGCAACCCCCTCCAGCATATAGTATTGACAGCACTTCACTTCAAAATGAAAATGCGAAAGAGACCTGGGAATATGGGTTAATAATTCCCTGTCCTTCGATGATCATGCAGCAACAGTTATCAAACAATTGTTTTACATGGCACAGCTGATTGCAAAGGGAATATCATCCATATCTAAAGGGGTCATTGTATTCAGCACTGATTAGACCAAATATAGAACACAATACCCATTTGGGATGTACCTCACCAGGCATATCAAACAGAAAGACACCAGAGTATACCTCTCAAATGTTCCTCATTAGGAAGAACATTTATCATACTGAGTCTTAAACACCCCATTTTTCCACATTGTTCCATGCTGAAAGAGTCTATCACACATTCAGTGTAAAGAGTTCTTTTAATATCTAAGGTAAATAACACTGAAACATATTAATTCATCAAAAGGACCTTTTATAAGTATGAAGTAACACACTTTAACCATTGTATGTACTTTCTAGTTGAAGTTATTAGTAAACTGTTAGTAAGTGTTCCTCATTTTGCCCATTTGTTCTACATTCTGGAGATAGAAGGTTGAGAGTTATGCCCCAGATGTTCCTAACAAAGAGGATTACAGGCTTAAAATCCCTATAAACGACCCCCCTCCCATAAAAGCTAGAAGCACTGTCTATCTTTTCTGTGTCTTATGGGCTCTTCAGAGGAGATCCATGCCTTGCTCTTTGAGTAATCAGGGGCCCAGGAGTATATCTCTTTTATTTTCACAGATCATACAGTCTCACAGATACCAGAACAAGGGATCTAAACCTGCTTCAGCAGATTAGTAAAACAGGGTACAGAGTCTCCTTCACCTATGGAATAAATTTCCATTTGCAGATAAAGCACTGTGCATACACTATCTTCCTTCATATGGGACCTGGATAATTGGATGGTATTAATAAATTCAGCCTGGACATGACTGGCCTGGCCCTACTCAAGAAAGGAGATACCATCTACGGTAGGAACTGGCAAGGCGCAATGGTTAAAGTCTCAGCAGCCTTGATCTTCCTATGTCTCCTGTGCTACACTTGCAGATTCTTTGTACAACATTGTTGAAGTTTGTAACAAACATGGAATATACTCAGCTTGACATACATGGAATACATCCAGCTTCCAAGCAGAAACATTCTGTTTGGTTAGCTTGAAAAATAAATGTGCAAGTGCTCACCATTAGGTTAGTATAAAGTATACACTTTGCACAATGCATGATTTTATTGGTATGTGATTGTTTACAGCACACCACATTAAAGCTCTATTGACATGAATGGAGTGTATCCCCTTATGAGTTTAATAATACATAGTTAAGTCTCATCACACTCCCCTGTACAGAGGGCATGCCAAAAAAAAAAAATAGACAGCTTCAGAAATTGCTTTTAAAAGTTATCGAATAAATCCTGAAGCTGCTATTGACTTTTATATAAAAAAATTACAGTTATATGTATGCACAAAACGTTTCAATGTACTCTATTGAAATGTAATGAATGCTACAGGACATATTTTATAAACTGTTCTGTCATACAGCTATAAATATGTAACAGATGTTTATGGTGACTCATCCAGGCCATTTTTGTAGAACAGCTCCAAATTCAGTGGGGTTACCTTGGCAACAAATAGAACAAATAAATAACTATTTTTGTAATGTACAGACAAGGGGAAATTTATAACATCACTAGTTAAATTCCATACCTTTGCAAGATTTACAGTCCTTCTGCTGGGCTTAAAGGCTATGCTCCCTAAAGTCATACGGGAACCTCATAAACAAATACTTTGTATCCACATGATGTTAGCTGGACAGTCATGGAAGGTCTAAAGCATCTGTAGTCTCTTAAACCACGTAAATAGTGAGGTATATAAAGCAAAAGTAATGATGTTTTGGAGACATGATTAAAACCCAGTATACTAGAATATGAAATTTAACTGGAAGATTTAAATATGCACAGAAAACACAGAATCAGGTTAAAGTCCAATGGCAAATTCCAGATAGTGGGTAAAGAGATCATAAGATCATAAACTCCAATGGAAAATTGAAGTGACCATCTGCTTCAACAGCAAATGCATCTTGATTTTAGACAATCTGCCATATTCCCAGATACACTGAAATACTATAATAGTATTGCCAAATCTTCATATCATTAAATCTTATTTTAACCAAATACTCTTTGCAGCATTTCCTTTACTAATTGCTATAATGATTATACCAAACAAGAAGCTATTGTGTTGTGTGGGAGACCTACCATTCACTGAAAACTGTTCTGAACGTAGCCTCCTCATTCTCTGAAACTAACAGACCTTGATTGTTTTTAACTTTTTTTTGCTATATTGAAAGATCGGCATATAGATGAGATAGTATATATATGCTAAGTGTTTTATTTCTCTTTTTTTCCATGTACTGTACAATTATGCAGTTTGTATATTTATGACAGGAGTGTGGCAAAGACCCTCACACAAGGGTACAAAGTCCCCATACAAGAATGCTATTCAAAGGCTGCCAGCTGCAATTTTGCCATATATGTAGTCCAATGTGTTTAAATGATTGAGCTTATAGCTGAAAGAATGTAAGAATGTACGCTGACCTCTCATAGGAGTTATGCACTAATATATGTTACTATGCAAGAAATAACTGACATTTTGAGAAAGGACAGTTATAGAATTGCCTTTTCATATTTTCAGAATGATGATACTGTTCATTCCTAAAACTGATTGAAAAAAATGGATCTGTCCTGCCATGCAAACATGTCTGTTAGAAAGGTATAAGGCTCTGAGGAAGTATAAAAATATAAACCCAAATATGAACAGATTCTATAACAAAAGAAAAAAAAATAATTGCACGCAAAAAACAAATCTTTCAAGATGACAAAAATGCCCTTGCTAAACTAAACAAGGAACTCCATACCCTGATCAAATCAACCAAAGCCAGATATGAGGTAAAACTAGCCACCCCAGTGAATGTTAACCAGTAAGCCTTCTTTAATTATGTTAAAAATGTCAGAAACAATGCCCAGCACAGTGGTGAGGTAAAACTCAGGGGGCACAGCCGACCTACTAGCAGACAAATGTAGTTCAAACATAATCGCCCTCTCCTGCCAATATTCTAAGATCACCTACCCACACATACATCCCTCCCAGTCTTCCAAGAACAAGTTCTCAATGTGCTATTTAAGGTTAAGAACACAACATCTGTGGGAGCAGATAACATATCAGGCTACCTGTTGGTCAGATGGAAACATGACTTGCTTTATCCCCTACAGAAGTGATTCAATATCAGCCTTGAAACAGGTTCTGTACAAGAGGAATGGAGTGCAGCAGCAGACATTCTCTCGCACAAAGGAGGGGCTTCAATAGACCTGGGTAATTATCATTAAATGTGTTTGACTGGACCATTTAGCTAAAACAATCATTTGAGACTTAAAGGGAGAACTGCTATCTTTAATCCAATGGTTTCATTTTCTGTTTCTGTAAAAGAGTATCAAAGTGTACCCCTTAAATAACAAGGAGAATTAATAATTTGTGCAGAACAAAATTGCTGGTCAAGGTTCCTGGAAATCAAGAAAAAAGAATCACAAACTGTAGACTAGTTCATTTCTGATTTCAAAACAATCACTTTTGATTTGTTTAAAAATCAATACTTCTTTTTTGAAAGAAGAGGTTGAAGGTTGGTATAATGGTAAGGTATTTGCCTCACAGACAAGAGGTACAGGGTTAAAGTCTGACAAAGGGAAATTGGCTAGGTGCAAAATGGTCTACAAGGACAGCTAGCCCAGTACTTACATATGAACCTATGAAAAAGCAGATGTGTGTTTCTGCTCTTAATTGGGTTTTTACACCATAGTTCATAAGGATCTTGCATGGGATTCCAAGCACCATGACCCATTCAATCAATTTTCAAATGACATTTACCTTTATGATTGATTGTAAAGTAACATCTCTGAGGTATTTTGAGACATAGTCACCAAAAACAGACACAATAGTTTCTTTTCATGTTTTGTGGTAATGGTGCCACAGTGTCAGTTTTGATCATTTCAAAAGGTTTTCCGGAAAAGGATATGGATATAACTGTGCTCTCTCACCTGGTTTCTAACCTGTCTTCCAACATTAATCACAAGACCTAGAAACATTTTTGAACAATTTTTGGAAGCCTCTAAATCACATCATTAGTTATTCAAACTATTTTTTCTTTGTGCCTCAGATATGTATCTGTCTAGTTAAGGGTGAATTATATCTCAGTCATAGGTGTATAGTTTAATACTGACAATGTGTGTATTGAAAGTCTAAAACATGAATGCTTCATAATCATAAGTACATAAATAATTTCAAAGTAGTACACATTAATTTCTTGCATTTTGAATTTGTGAATCTGAGTCATATTAGTAGAGAAATCATCCATGTTGAGCTCATATGCATCAGACAAATAGACATTTTTTTCTTAAGACTTACAGAAATGTGTGAGTATATGGCAATATGCCATTTTAGACAGTAATAGTTTAGCTGCAACCCAACTGTATTTACTCCCATATTAAGTAGGCACCAGGAGATAATTTGTCATGCACTACTGTCTGTACAGTCACTGAGAATGCCTACAAAATAATGCAAGTGTGTAATTTAATAAAGCTTTTGAATTGTAAGCATGTTATCCACAAATACAGGTTGTAATTCAAAGACAAACCGTGCACACCTGAACAGCACTAAGTTTTGAGGAGTTTCTTGTGCAAACAGCTGCACAGTTAATCAGGTATGTGTTAGACATAGACTAGCATCAGTCAGCTGACTGAAGGAACACAAAAGTAGTGGCATTGCGCTAACAGGAGAAACCGTGCTAAGCTACCTGATTGCTGGAGTGAAGCTATAATATGGCACATGACTGATGTGATGTATGTCACAAGGAAGCCAGACCACAGCAGTGAAGGAAATGTGCAATCACACTTGCAATTTAGCACCACATAAGTGCATCTTTGCCTTTTTTATGGCACAAGAAGGGCAGCATAACAACCTTCAGACATACCATTGTGGATGTGCACATCAAAGTGTCAGCCTTTTTCATGATATAAATGGGTAGGAAATGGGGTACCTATAAGAGAGCAGGAAAGGGGACAACAGTAACACACAAGGGTAACCATAAGCTATGAAAGGTAGAGAGAGGAAGAGGAATATTTACTTGAGGGGAAAGAGACCCCTTTTGAACAGAAAATAAAGGTGGGTAGGCAAAGTAGAGAATGAAGGCCATGGATGGGGCACAAAGAGAATGATGGGAAGCAATTGGGGAAAGGTAAATATAAAAGACAGACACAGACAGTGTGGTAGATACACAGAAGTTTGGGAAGACAGTGCATAGGCACATACATACATACAAAGGGTGGATTCATGTTGATGGGGAGGGGAGGACAATGAACAAGGAATGGGGAATGACACATAATGGAGGCTAAACACCAGTCTGTAGATAGGGAAGGGTTCTGATATGATTGTATGCCAGGCTGGCTTAGAGGACAACAAACCCAGGCATCACTCACGTGGGTGTTTTGTGATGGTTCCTTTTTCTGTGTCATGTGATACCATAAACCACACCAGAAGGCCCTCCACATTGCTAAGATAGGCATATCTGGTTCCTTCTGCACCTCACCTGCCACTGTTCAATGCAGCTGAAACCTGGACATGACTATAGACCCCTCTGGATCACTCTCAGAAAAGGACCCTTTGCCTTTCCTCCAGAGAAGTGGTTGCAGACGTTACCAGTGAACCCTCCAGGTCACCTCCAGCAAGTAAACCAATATCCCTCTGCTAGGAGGCAGCCTTAGCAGACACTGCTGGCCCAATGCCACATGCTTCAGCCTTGGTAGCTTGAGGTGAGTGTGATCTCAACTCCTCCTCCACACCTGGATCTGCAGAAGGATGACACAGTAGAAAACAATGACCACACACACACATGCTAGCAACACAGCTGCAGCTGCACAGTGGACTGACAGAGATGTCATACATACCCCACACACCCACTGTGAGAAGAATCACTCCAGTCTTGTGTGACAGCCTGTCATGTTCATTTTATGCTCCTCTGCCACTACAAAAGAAAATATCCACTCCTAAGTATGCATAAATCAGGTAAAATGGCACAAGACAATGGTATTAGGAGAAACAGCACGGTCACTGTACCTCTGTGTCTGTCTCTTCATATCCTTTCCCTCCCACCATCTAAGCAGGTTAATGTGATATTGCCTCAGGTCACTGTAGTGACCCCAGTAGTCTTCAGAGAATAGGTGATGCCAGTGGCATCACTTGCCATCCTGGCAAGCTTGTGTCATGCATCCACCATCTCTACATTCTGGTGCTGATAATGACTGCACCCCTGAGAATTCCTTTACATGAAGAACAAGAAAATATTGTTCTCTCTAGTGCACCAAGCTGGAGTTCTATATTATTATATTCCACAACACCTAAAGCAGCTACGAACACTCACTCAAATCCACTTGAAGAGCAAATAGTAACACAATGCACATAAATGCATGTTTGTAGATCATGTGTCAACCAAAGTAGCACTACATTGTGACACTGCTGTATCTCCCTAATGATGCTTTAATTGATATAATGCAGCACTGCAGTGCTAGGACTGTACACACACCATATGCATAAGCATACCAATCACATCCTTATGTACTGAGATGTGGTATGTGGCTCCCTCCAACACAGCTGTGTAGCGCTGTGTGCTGTGTTGATGACTAAGAAACAGTGGTAGTAAGTGGCCTTATTAACATAACCAGCACCCTAATTAGTTTTTGTTAGCACAACACAAAGCATTGGTGCTGGTTTTCTCAACCCTGATCAATACCATATAACTGTGGAATAAAGGAATTTCAGTGGAAAGTTAAAGACTTCCAGATTTATACAGTTAAGGAAGGAGAAACAGAGTTTAGGAAAAAGCCTTGCTGGGTAAAGTTAATCATGTGGTGAATATCAATCACACTGTGATAGGCACTGTGATGTAGACATAACTAGGAACCTATGACCTCTACTTCCATGCAATTTTCGTATTCAGAGATTAATGTATCATGTTGTATCATGTTAATTTCCCAAGTTGTTTATTATTCATCTGTGTGAGCTTTATTTACACAATTGTTTGTAAATGAACCTCAGGAAGTTAACTTGCCTGTACAATTTATTTAATTGTTCAAGATTGTTACAAGTACTTGGAGCTTTTGTCCTGGGGCCTCCACTGAAAATGGGCTCTTACAGCCCAGTGGATAATCCCAATAATCAAATGCCAATAAATAAATTAATTAATTAATAAAATGACACTAGTGTGTTACTGCATTGTCTGGGTGTGGTTTGAGGCAGCAATGGAAATGCTGTGAAGGACTTCCGCCAAAGGTTTGGGATTCCAGGGTCACAGGTTGAAGAATGGCTTCAGTATGCAATTAGAGGGGGGATGGCATCAGTATGCAATTGGAGGGGGGCAGCTTGTGCCTAGGATTAATAGTGTTTGACAAACTGCTGAATAAAGTGGGGGAGTGGAGCTTATGACCATGGGTAAAGTACAGAAATGTGGATAGAAAGGCTGTACGCAGCATTAATTATGGCTCATAAACAGATGCATAAATGGAGGACGTGGCCATAATTATGGCCATTCCCACCACATACCACACACCACACACACAGACACACACACACACATGCACAATGACATTTTGCCTGCTGCTATACATGTACCAGCATAACCACTAGATGGAGGCAACAACTGGAAAAGTTCACAGTCCAAGAGAATTGGTATTGCAGATCCTCTGTTCACATAGGATATACCTCCTGGTCAAATCAGACACAGGCAAGCAGTATTAGGGCAGGGTGTAGCAGAGGATGATGCAGTAAGTAAATGCAGTGTGCAGCTATAATCCTTTCCTGCAAACATTTTGACAAAGGGATACAGATATGATATCCTATGCAAAGGAAAAGACATGAGATGTTGTGGTGGACCACCAACACTAACGAGCTTCACTGAAGTCGAAGAGTTTTTGGTGTCAATCACTGGACCATCATACTTGGGTGTGATTTGGATATGTGTGAACATGACTGGAACTAACCATCTGTGTGTCAGCTGTGGATGCACTTGATTAGTAATGTCCATTATAGTATAGTACAGCCCACACCACTGCACTTGAAGGAAAGCACTGACCAAGGCCATAGTTATCTGTCTTTTTGGATCCCTCTGGTTGACAACTACAACAACCCATATTACTAGGTAAATTATATATGTCAAAGTATGGTGTAGGAGTGACTTAGTAAGTAGTACTCAGTGTGTCAAGAGGTTGTAGTCGTATAGATGTGGGCAAATAATGTTGCCCCTGTGGTCAGATATGGCTGCTAATGACTGCAGCATGCAAACAGCATGGCCTGATGACACACTGGCTCTGGTAGTGACACTGCAAGTGAAGCAGTCACTCTTGTCCAGCACCCCAGAGGCCTATGTAGAGGCACAGGATGAGCTCATAACATTACCAAGCATGATGGGCTGAGCACATGGCCCTACCAAGCATGATGGACTGATCACACAGCCTTACCGAGCACGGTGGGCTGTATGATGGGCTGAGCACACAGCCTTACCAAGCATGACGGGCTGAGAACACAGCCTTACTGAGCATGTTGGGCTGCATGATGGGCTGAGCACACAGCCTTACCGAGCATGTTGGGCTGCATGATGGGCTGAGCATACAGCCTTACCAAGCATGGCAGGCAGAGCTCACAGCCTTACCAAGCATGATGAGCTGAGCACACAGCCTCACCCAGCATGATGGGCTGAATGATAGGCTGAGCACACAGCCTTATCAAGCATGATGGGCTGAACTCAAAACCTTACCAAACATGATGGACTCAGCACACAGCCTTACTAATCATGACGGGCTGAGCTCACAGCCTTACCAAGCATGACGGGCTGAGAACACAGCTTTACCATGCATGATGGGCTGAGCACACAGCTTCACCCAGCATGATGGGCTGCATGATGGGCTGAGCACACAGCCTTAACGAGTATGCTAGGCAGAGCACACAGCCTTACCGAGCATGTTGAGCTGCATGATGGGCTGAGCACACAGCCTTACCAAGCTTGACAGGCAGAGCACACAGCTTTATCAAGCATGTTGGGCTGCATGATGGGCCAAACACACAGCCTTACCAAGCATGACGGGCTGAGCACACAGCCTTACTGAGCATGTTAGGCTGTATGATGGGCAGAGCTCACAGTCTTATCAAGCATGATGCGCTGAGCACACAGTCTTACCATGCATAAAGGGCTGAGCACACAGCCTTATCAAACATGATGGGCTGAACTCACAACCTTACCAAACATGATGGACTCAGCACACAGCCTTACCAAGCATGATGGGCTGAGCTCACAGCCTTACCAAGCATGATAGGCTGAGAACACAGCCTTACCATGCATGATGGGCTGCATGATGGGCTGAGCACACAGCCTTACCAAGCATGATGGGCTCAGCACACAGCCTTATCAAGCATGATGGGCTGAACTCACAACCTTACCAGATATGATGGGGTGAGCACACAGCCTTACCAAGCATGATGGGCTGAGCATACAGCCTTACCATGCATGACGGGCTGAGCACACAGCCTCACCCAGCATGATGGGCTGAGCATACAGCCTTACCATGCATGATGAGCTCAGCACACAGCCTTACCAAGCATGAAGGGCTGAGCACAAAACCTTACCATGCATGATGGGCTGAGCACACAGCCTCACCCAGCATGATGGGTTGAGCACACAGCCTTACCAAGCATGTTGGACTGCATTATGGACTGAGCATACAGCCTTACCAAACATGATGGACAGTTTCTATCTAAGAATTCCTTGTAGGCATCACCTGTGTTCTCATACACAGATTCTAAAATGTGCACTGCCTGTGATGGGCACATGCTCCTGTTAAGTCAGCAATTGCAATTTCAGTGAAAACAGATTAATTGAGAGCTGTTCACTGAACCTACTTTCATCAAAAGTGAAGTTGGCATCTTTCTCCACTGTTGGGTGAATTCGGAGTTGGAATATAAAAATTCAGGGGTATGGGGTGTCCTTCCACTGTGGGGTGCCGGGGGCTTCTCCCTGCAAAATGTATATGTCTGAGGTTTGATAGAAGTAGTTTTGGCAAAAGACTCTCCATTTATTTGTGTTCACTGAAATTGCTGTTGATGAGTTTACATATATTTGAGGTGCAAATACCCACCACAGGGGATAGACATAAGGGTGGAGAGGTTAGGTATAAACATGATTCCAGGAGCATTCCAGATATGGCTGCCACACTCAGCATTAACCAGCAGATGTGCAGGTCAGTGCTCATTAATAATCATCTGCTAACCACAGTACTGAGGAGCTGGTGAGTGTGCTGTGTGGATTCTGGTATGAAATGCAATTGCTGCACAGTGATATGAAGTAAAGCAACAAATGGCAGACAGGGCTGATGAGATCACTGGTGGCAAGTATTGCTTTCACAGGTGCCTCCATCAGACACACAGCAACCTCCCCTCATCCTGCCTTCAGAGGCTAAGCCTTCCATGTCCATGGGAGGATCAGGTTGTGGGGAAATTAGCACAAAATTTCCCAAATCAGAGAGTTGAGATCTTTGTAGAGATGGCCTCACTGTTAGCTTTGGAGCATCTGGTTTGCCATATGAAAATAAAATTGACAAATATTCCAAACACAACCACAAGGCATTCTATAACTATGTCAAGAATCTAAATGGCAATGAATGCTCAGATCTGCTCTGAGCTACAACAGAATGGCATTAAATATACTGATCCCAAGGATATTGCCAATATCCTGGCAGATCAATTCAGTGCCAACTTCACCCCCCTCTTACCCCCTAAATGGCCCATCTCAATACCAGAAGATTGCCAAATTCCAGTAATAACAGCCACACAGGTAAAAAAACGCACTCTCCAAAGCTAAGAATACAGCATCCATGGGACCAGATGACATCCCAGGCTGTGTACTACATGAACTACAAAATTAACTGGCACCTCACCTAAGTGTCATGTTTAATCATACCCTCACCTCAGGCTTCATGCCCATTGAGTGGTGCACAGCTACAGTTATCCCACTCCACAAGGGGGGATCCACCTTGGATCCTGGGAACTACCACCCCATCAGTCTGATGAGCCTGATCTGCAAGGCCATTGAACGTATTATCATAGAACTTCTAAACAAAGATATTGGCAACCTTCAAACTCTGGACCCCACCCAGTTTGGGTTCATGAAGGGCCAATCTTGTCTCCTGAACCTGATTGACTTCTTTGAATCAGTCTCCAGGGCTGTGGATGAAAGTAAGGCAGTCCACACAGCCTATCTGGACCTCGTCAAGGCCTTTGACACCACCCTCCACTCTGGAATCATAGACAAACTTACTAAGCTGGGCATTAATCCCTATGTCACTCAATAGGTTGCCAACTGGCTTACTGACAGAACCCACACTGTAAAAGTAGCTGACTCCAAATCCAGCTCCAGACAAGTGAAAAGTGAAGTACCTCAGGATTCAGTCCAGGGACCTCTCTTGTTTGGCATCTACTTCTCTGAAGTACAGGCCAACACTAAAGGACTCTGGCTAACAAAGTTCGCAGATGACTGCAAACTGGGTGCCATTATTGAATCCCCTAAAGAAAAGGGTCTTACAGAAACAGATGCTTGGTGCCAGAGCATGGGCTCAAGCTCAATGCCAAGAAATGTATAGTTATCCCCTTTGAGAAAAAAACATTTACCACATAGGTGGCAGTACACTAAACACCAAAGTGCGATAAGAGACTTAGGGACACAGGTGGACAGTGGTCTCACCTTCAATAACCACATCGCCACAACAGTCAGGAAATCCTTCTATGTGGCACACCTCATCATTAAGGGCTTTTCATCCAGAAAAAAGGAGGTCATTGTCCCAATGTACTCATCCCTCATTATATAATTGTATTATAGAATACAATGCCTCATTTGGTATGTACCTCTCAAGACATCTGCAACAACTGGAAAGACCGCAGAAATACCTCACTAAAAGAATCACAGGCCTAAAGCAGATGCCCTATGCTGACTACCTTAAAAAATTCCAGCTATACTCTGTCGTATATCATCTACTCTGAGGTGATCTCTGCTTAACTTACAAGGCCATGTCAAACCCAGAGCTGTTGGACATGCTACACTTAAAGAAATCCCAATCCTTCAGAGCCATATGCTCCAGGGATCTAAACCTTGTCATCACAATAAACAAAACATGCTGGAGGGATAGGTTCCTAACCCAGTGACTCCCCAGACTCTGGAATAGACTGCCCATACATGTCAAGCAGAGCGCCTCTTTGGCCCTCTTCAAAAGGAACCTTGATGATTGGCTGGGAGAAAGGAAATTCACCCCGGGGATCACGTCAGTCACCCTGCTAGACAGGGGTCCAGGGAAGTAAATACTGTGGGAAGAAATAGCCAGGGAATTGTTATGGCTAGGCTTGTATAGGCCCTAAGGCTGATAGCCTAGTACCAACCTATGAACCTATGAACCTATGTCCTGTGACTGGACATGGCATCTGACTGGCCATGTCCAGTCACAGGAATTATCCAGGTCCTGGCTGATGGCAGTCCTGAGGCTCAACAAGTAGGATGAGTGCACACATTCACATAATTGTACCCCTTCACTGTCATCTGTGGGTACACAGGCTGCCACCACCACTCATAGTAAATGATCAGTTCATGGGCAATAGTGATCCTCAGGATTTGCACATGGTACGCCCTTTTAGAGTGACTGGTCACTGTCCTATAGTGCTACAGTTTCTCTGCCATGGACGTTATCAAGTCACTATAGCACAAGCCAGTACTGTGGAGACTGCCAACAATCATTTCATAGCAGCATGACCCCACAACTGCAGGATGTGATCCCTGACTCCCTACAACCTCCTAGAGTCCACAATTACTGCGTTCACCTCCCGTGACACTACCCCGTCTCACAATGTTACCTGACACTGTATCCCCCCAACCACCTTTGCAAGCTATGATGCCTGTTCCCTGCCAACCTCTTAACTTGTGTGGGTATGGTTATGTCTGATGCACAGTATGACCAGACTATGCACTGGCCTGCATAGACAGGATGAGATAACACATGCATTATTTTATTCTGTGTTGTCTGCTTCATGACCAAAACTTGTAGGCCAAAACCTACCTCTTTGCCAGTGCTGTAATATATTGCACCTGCCTCTGCCTCACCTGCGGCATAACCTCTGCATGTTCCTCACCTGAATCTCCACCCTTTTAACTGTTGCTGGTACAATTAGTAAGGAATGTCCTGCTGAGATGTTAAATGGCCTTTCCAAATGCTTGTGCATTGTCATATTATGCAGCATTGGACACACACAACAAAAAAGTTGCTTTAGATTTCAGCACTGCATTGCAGTGTCCATCCTCCTATATCTAGGCAATGGAAGCATCCATTGATTGGACCAGCTATCTATTCCACTGTATTACATGCTTCAGCATGTGCTTCATTATAGGCTATATTCTGCATGGTCTGGAAGATGGGAGTCATCATCCAGGACTCTAGGACATATTTGGCATCAACTGCAACATACAACATATTACACTTGGCCTGCTCCATGCTTGCAAGCTACCTGTGTATGCAGTCCTCAGTAATGTGCATGCACCTACCAACTAGATGACTTATAGAAAATCTCTTGATAAGAACCTTTGGTATTGGTTGGACGTATGCTAGACGTGAGAATCATGAAAAGTGCCCAGATGTTGCAAAGACATACTATAAATAATGCCAGGTGCATTGCAGACCCTCCCTGGTAGCTGAGAGAAGTGGATGCCATTTCTGTGGATGTATTTTTTTGGTCCCCTCAGACTTCATTTATACTTTCTCGTCTGTCAGTGCCCAATGTCTACGCTATGTCTGCCAGCATTCTCCTACCCCCAAACTTGCTTCGGTGTTGCTGCAGCCACTTGTGGATCTCAAGGGCATCTTGGGGGCTTGGCCATTTATCACTGTTTGCAACCAGAGGGCACCATTTATGTGAATGTATTGACTCCCTTTGGATGAGGTGGGATCTTGATGGAAATGTGTGCAATGCAAAGGCTCCCATGACCTCAGGAAGATGAACAACATCATAAACTACCTCTGCAGTCCTAGGGAATCAGATATTCTCCTTCATATGCTGCAGCATAATGTTGAGGAACTGGCTATGGATTTATGAGGCTGATGCTGTAATACTCTTAGTGTGTCAGAAGTAAGTTGTTTTAAGAACCTGCAGCCGAGATGGATAAAGCTACACATACCTTTGTATCCATGGGAACGGGCATACTATTTAATGTTCTCAATTCTGATTGTGGGCAACACAATTTGACAAGGTTTAACACAGATTCATTGCCCTAATGGTCCATAATCTGCTGGGCACTCAGCCAGTGGCATTGTGGGTACTGTCTGTACCACTCTATTGGCATGGATGGCTGTGGCATGCAGCATTGCTGATACTGGCTCCAAGGAGGGCCAATAACACTTGCTGCAGAGCTGTAACTGCTGCTACTCCAGACATCATCCTTTATGTACACCATGATTCTTGATGTAAAAATGGATGTGTGCTACCATGCAATACACCTGTTTTGCACATTTCTGAATCAGTTCACCATTTTGCATTTCATCAAATGAATAATTCATGCATCTTATTTACATGAAGTTCCTCATTTGCATGCCATCATGCATTCATTAGCATGTGCTACGTACCATGCTGTTTTGACCCCTATATGACTGCATTATCTGTGTATATGAATTGTTTCAGTGAAGCATAGTTAGTACATGTGCTAATTTACACTGCACAATATGGCACTGTTTATGAACCTCCACTGTGGTGACAGCAAAATTATGGATATACCCAGGCACAGTTTCACTTTGTTGAATTAAATTGTGCAGTGCTGCATGTAAGAAACCACATGCAAATATGCAGACAACCCTACACCTGTCATTAACACCTTTAAAAAATAAGTCAGCAAGCTAAGATGTTAATGACATTAAATATACAGTAGGTTCTCTGGAATGGCATAAAAATAACCTGCTTTTATTTGTTGTATAACATTAACACTAGAAAAACAACCCACACAGTAAACTAAAACTAAACAAACTTTAAAATGGTATATTTGAGTGCATATTATTAACATCAAAAAGCCTATTTAGAGAATTCTTACATGGAAGTATTTACATATAAGTTTTTTTTAACACCACATAAAACTGCCCTAATATACAAAAAAGATAATATAAATTGTTGGAAATATGATGAGGTTTTAAATGCAAACTGGATCCATATGGTTATAGAATGTAAAATGGCTGGTCCATTTTGAATAGATTTCAGAAACTGTGTTAAAGCATTGTGGTCAGTTAATTGCACTGTTACCAATTCATTGATTTTGTTCAATGTTCTAGTTCCAGATTCCATTCCAAAAATGCAAGTGCCTCTCATTTGGTCTCTCCTAGCTATTGTGAGAAAAGTTATCATAATAAATTGGAAATGTAAAAATACGGATCTGTATCACCAGATCAAATGTTTAGGTTATTGAACACCTAAACTGAAAACCGTGAATGGTGCAGGGAAAGACTTCTGTTGGCCACAAAAAAAAAAAAAAAAAAAAACAAATTTAAACCCAAACGATGTGGGAGGCTTTACCCACCACACTCCCTGATGTGGGAGGCTGTGACCCCCACACACCCCTAACTAAATATACCAACTCCAAGATCGCTCTACAGTAGACAAAATGGCAAAATCTGGCTAACGGCCAAGGGAAATCTTTGCCTGGATTAAATCGTCCATTTGCGGTTTTCTGCTTTTGTTCTTACCAGTTCAATGTTTAGGTGTTCCAGTACCTAAACATTCAATCTGGTGATTTAGACCCTAAAATATACTCTCTTTCTCACAATGCACTTGTCTAGCAAAAAATGTATGTAATAAGAAAATACAAATTATTAATGCTAGAATGTCAAACATCTCTCATAAACAATTGTCATGGCTAAAACAAGGACTTTTTAAAAGCCTATTTAGATAAAGCAGTAAACCATTTTCACAATAATTTTGTCTGTAAAAGTAATATTGCATCTTACTTTGTTAATATCACTACACTTTAATAGTACAAAGAATGGCTAAGGAAACAACCACGGCTTCACAGAATTTAGTTTCAGCATGTCCCATATGATATATCACTTGTGTTTCCAGCAGGATATCTAAATGTAATTACTGTTTGTTTATGATAGTGTGATGTATTACTTACAATTAAATACAGGCACTGAAACATGTTGCACCTTGGTTACCAAATTGCATATACGTAAAGAAATTGTATACACAGATCAGCAAACGTCATCATCTCTGCCTGACATGATATTAAAGTCCTGCTGATTTATTACATAGTGAAACTATATTATATGTGAAATTACCAGCATATATTGATGCTAGTTTGGTGGCAAAAACAATGTTTCTTTTCTTTGTCTCCATTTTCTTTATGCCAAAATAATCTGTCCTTAACCATGTACTCCATCATCTCCAGACCACCTCCATTCACATGCTTTACAAACCACATTTATCTTTCTGAAACCCTTCAATTTCTGTTTGCAGACTTTTCACCTTCCTTGGTTATTTTCCTTTCACAGCCACATCCTGGAAACGCTCTCATTTCTCTATCAGTCCTACAGCAGTAATACCTAGGGAGCTATTGCTGGCGTAAGCCCTGTTATAGCTTGTAATGCACTGTTAGGCATTCACTTTTTTATCAGTCCTGGCTAATAGTGTATTGTGTGTGTGCGTGTGTGTGTGTGTGTGTGTGTGTGTGTGTGTGTGTGTGTGTGTGTGTGTGTGTGTGTGTGTGTGTGTGTGTGTGTGTGTGTGTGTGTGTGTGTGTGTGTGTGTGTGTGTGTGTGTGTGTGTGTGTGTTGGGGGGGGGTCCAATTCATCTGTCTGTAAATAACTAAATAACTATGTTATTCCTCCTATGTGTGTTTCCTTTCCTAGAACTACTTTAAACGGAGGAAAGTTAATTCCTAACAAAATGTGTATAGTACAGCCCTCTTGATGACCTTCTCTTACTTTGTTAGTTAAGGATCCCATTTTTGCAATCATTTTTTCACCCTTCTTTCTATCTTCATTTCTTTGGGTAATATCTGAATGGGTGTACATTTTTTACAGCTGTAGTTATCCAATGAAGCTGAACATATGTGCCCATTTATCCTGACTTAACATTTATTATCTTGAAACATTCAGAAATGTCTTTAACATGAAAACTCTTAAACTCACCCAGTGCAGGACAATACCACTGACAGTGACTGTCTCCTGTACATTGGTATCATAAGAATCATTGGAATCTTAGGAAATGAAAAGCTTCCGAGTCATGTGACCATTTACACCTTGGAAGTACCCACATTTGGACTGTATCTCTTTTTTTCAAGGAGGTCTAGACCATTCAAACCAGGGGTGAATTTGTGAGTACCCATCCTATCATCCAGTTCACTTTGAAGGAAGATAATATGTCACACTGATTGGTTTGGTATGGGAGGCTCAGAAGATGCTACATAATGAACTCATCTCACCACTGTGCTTTATTGGCTGATGAAAATTTAAATCCAGAGTTCTGGTATTTGTGGGACTGTTTGATTTGTGAAAATAAGAGCGATCTAAAACCACTGGGACCCTAATGGCATGGAAGGCAAGACACAGATCTCCTGTAAGAAGTCTATAAGATGCTGAATAAAGAGACAGTGTTTACATTCTTTTCTGGTAGTTTAGGATTTTACGCCATTGATTTTCTTAGTTGGGAACCTCTGTGATCTTTGTAGTTATGTGATATGTCTAGTGAGGTGCTTCCTAAAGGGGCATTGCATTCAATAGTTGGCATAATTGATACTGAATATAAGTGGGCAAGACTTCTCTAGATCTGGATGATATTTTTTGGCAACAAGCTGTGTTAAGTAAAAGGACTTTCTGACTACTTTTGTTACATAATGACCAAAGGAGAGGGATTTATCAAGTTCCACGTTTTTTATCAACATTCTCATTTTGGAGTGCTGTCTATATTGTATGCTTGGGGGAGGGGTTGTTTACCAAATGTGACAATATTGCACTTTTTCAAATTTAGTCTGAGCCCAGTATTATAACATCAGGTATTTACTAGTGTAAATTCTTGCTAAAGGGCTTTGGCATTAGAGGGTGACTTGACAATGACTTCTAGTTTACAGTTGTCTGCAAACTTGGTTAGCCAGAGGTCTTAGCTCACGGTCTAGAGATCAGAAAAGTAAATGCTAAACAAAAGAGGTCCCAGTACTTAGCCCTAGGGATACTGCTGATTATCTTCATACTCTCTGATGATGCCCCTGTTACCTTCACAGGATGGCCGCTACATTTTAGCCTATCTGTAATGCATTAAGCTTACTCCTTGGCCAGGTGAAGGTACGCTGTGTGGACAGTGTGACAGCTGACAACAGCCTGTGTTACCTTTTCAAAGAAATGAACCAAATTCATTAGTCAGAGATCATTCAGATGTACAGACATACACACATATACACAGGAACCCCCACACATGTACCCAGCAGTTACAACCAGTTTCTTCACTGTCTACACTTTAGATGTCTCATTGTTATTGAATGAAAAACCATATACATTGCAAAGGAATGTATCTCCTCCCTCCATCATACCTTGCAACCCACCCCTTATTCTGCCTCATATTTCTGCTCTGTCCCTTAAAATGTTTGATTTTTTTCATATTTCTCATTGTTCAGAAAATGCATGTTGAAGCAAAACATTTTCCTCTATTAACTTCTTAAGTGAATATGAGTAATATTTAAAATTGTCTATGGTTTTGTTGCCTAATTCAGAATTCTTGAACAGAGAAGCATGCACACACACACACACACACACACACACACACACACACACACACACACACACACACACACACACACACACATGGCCTTCTAATGCAGCTAACTGCATTAGCTTTTTATTTATTTATTTATTTTTTTTCCCCGCACTTGCTAAATGTGGCTTTTTAAACACTGGATCGTGATGGGGAAAGAAAACTAGCAGCTGCATGTAATTGTCTATTGCAGCAATTACTTGTAGTTTTACTTTTTTCATTTAATTTATAGTTTGCAAATTGCAATTTGCAATTTTTTTTTAATTATGGACAATAGACAGAACACATTTAGTGAGCGATATAAAAGGTGTCCACTGTTTACTCTGTGCTTCACAGCAACTTAATATAGTGTCACAAAGATGTAAACTTAATCTGGGGCTCTCTTTGTACATTAATATCCTTTTGGAGAATGTCTGTTCTGCAAGAAGGTATTATCATTGCAATCTGCTCATTTTCTAAGCATCTATAATCTTGCTGATTTATAAGCTAATAAAAGTACAGAATTGCCTATGTTACCTTAGATATTTAATCATGAAGAAGAAGGGAAAAAAGAAATGGCTTCAGAAGATAAACAACTAAAAATGCAACCTTGAAAACAAAATGGTGGTCAAGCTTGTCAAATGATCTGTCAGGCTTAGTGCTAAACTAAATTACTACCATTTTTGACTAACTCAAAATGCTGGGCTTACCTCGGAGAGTGACCAAGAAGTAGAACGTATTCATCGTCACACCAGATAAACATTCCTTATTAGCTCTAGATGAGCTGATGGTTGGTGGATGAAAAGAAGAGTGTGAGGTTGGCATAACAGTACTGGGGTTGGTATAACCCAGTTTGTGGTTGGATAAGGTGTTTACCTTACAGACACTAGGTACAGGGTTTGATTCTCACTTTTGGTAAATGTAGCTAGGCTTAAAAAGGCCCCTCAGGTTGTTAGCCTAGTAATTACCTATGAATCTATAAGGAAGCAGATGGAAGTAATATTAGAAAAGCCGGGTCTAGAAGGCAGAGAGTTGTAAGAATACAATTACTGATTGCAACCCTGGCAAGAATTGGTAGTTGAAATAATTTATACATATCTGTTTTCCAGAAGCAAGATGTTCAGTTAGGGGGGAGGACAAAGCAAAATTGCATTACCAAAGGAGCAATGAGAAAGTCGTTTAGCTCCATATCATACTGGAAAGTTCTTAATAGCTTATAGTAATGTGCTACTCAAAGACTAAACTGTGTGAACTGATCCAGCAGGCCATTTTGAGATCCTTTGGTTAACAAAGGAAACTTGTGACTCTACATTTTCCAAACTACTCCATGATGACCAGGATATACGAAAAGCTTTTATCCATTTAAAAGACTATGAGCAAGCTAGTTCCATGATGTAAAAGGGTAAATCTTTTATTATGATCCTAGCAAACGTAGCTCAATTTTCAGCTCAGGCAGTGGAGCAGCTATATGAAGGAGTTGGGAATGAAACAGCAGATAGTAATGTACGTACCTCAGACAGATAAATCATGGTTTCATCCATTGTTGATGACCATGACAGCCGTGTCTTATGTAGAAATGCTTGCACTGCAAACTGTGACAACATGCATGGAGATATGCGTTTGTAGAACCATGCATGCTTGCATGAGCTACAGTGGTATGCAGATGTCAGTCAGTGGCATGGGAGTTAGAATTTTATATAGTGACATTAAATTTTAAAAAATGGACCTATGTGATAGCTCTTGCCAGTCACTTGACTCTATAAGAAAAAGACTGGAATTGATCCTCATCCATACAGGAATGAATGGGTCAGTAGGGTGCACCTAATTCTCATACCTGTGGAAAACAAATGAGCAGGTGGGTTCTCAGACATCCAGGGAATAAATTAGTTAATAGGGTCATTGGATATGAAGCTTGATGGCCAAAGTTAAGCTTACAGGAAAAAAAGCAAAAACATCTCTAAACCAACTGACACCAGTATCTCAGAAATAAAGGATTTCATTCATACAAATCTCTTTAAATTCTATGATGAAGTTTCAAAATTAATTTCTAGCAGTATCGACCCTCATATTGCCATGGCAGGTAGTTCCAAAAATAAATTATATGCCCATTAAGATAAATGTATAGAACTGGCAGTCCTGACCAGATCTAAATATAATGGGAGATTTAAAGACAAACCAGCCTGGTGGTCCACCAACATAAATAAACTCTACAATGAAAAAAATCCTTGAAGTATAGAACTGATCAAAATTCTCTTACATCAATGAATGATAACATCAGAAAATTGACTATAAACTTGAAAAATACTATTAGATCTACTAAAGCAGCCCATGAACTTAGAAAGAACTTTGGCTAGCATCAGAAATTAAGGACAATTTCAAATCATTCTTTACCTACTTTAGGAAATTAAGAAATGCCCAACATTGCTCTGAACTTATTCATAATAGCACCATCTGCTATGATACAGCAGATATTGCCAATATACATGCAGACAAACTTAGAATTTTACCCCAGTGGAGAATATCCAAAGCCCATTTTCCCTAATTCTCTCTACCCCCCATCACCTCTAAAGATCATGTACCGAAGATGCTCTCCAAGATCAAAAATACTCCCTCCCTGGGACCTAATGATATACATGGCTATTTAATTAACAATACTTAATAAGCCATTGTAGAACCTCCATGGGACCTAATGATATACCTGGCTATGTAATTAACAATATTAAATAAGCCTTGGTAGAGGTACTCCTTAGCCTATTTAATCTAAGTTTAGTCACTGGCTTTATCCTTGAGGCTTGGTGCACAGCAGCAGTGATGTCACTGCACAAGTGTGGCCCCCCACTGACCACAGGATTTCTAGGCCCATAGCTTAACAAGTCTTATTTCCAAAGACATGGAACATATTGTGCATGACATAACAAACTATGATATTAAAAATCTAATGAGTCTAGACTCACAACAGTTTGGTTATTTCTGTCAACTTAAAAGGCTACCCACTGAATCTATTACCCTTCTTATATATTAGTTATGAGAGATCTCAATTACCTTTCCATTAACTGGTGATTTGTACTGCTGCTAACAAGTATGACCAGAGATTCCTCAGTTTTATAAATACAAAATTCCAACTGCAAATTCTTCCTGTCCCCACCAGGGGTGCTTACTTCCTTGATCTTGTGTCTATCAGCTGTTCCTCTATCTACATCACCCCACATCTCACTCCCTGGTTAAATCCAGCCATCTTTCTGTATCCTTAACCTTAAAACCCCACTGAATTTTGGGATTATTCATAACAAATTAGTTACTACTCACAGGTATCCTTGATAAACAGTAAACATATATCATCAAAGTAGAAGATTCACAATCTAATCCTTTGTTCTGTGTTCTCCTCTGAAATTCACTGCATTGGGAAAAAACATACTGAAAAGGCAGTCCTCATCTACTACAAAATTGCCCCATTTGAACAAAGAAAATCTAACTCTCTTTGACCTCTCATTCCTTTGTAGAACAAATTGTTTCTCAAATGCCTAGTTAAAGGACATAAACCTTAATCAACAGATGAATGATGTGTTCACATGACAGAGTCATACCCCATTATATCTCTGGAACAAACTTCTACTACATGTCAAGCAGAGCAGCAAACTCCCATCTGCTGTGATTTAGACATAGTGCCAATGTTTTGGCCCTCAGAATTAGCCTTGCTCCTCTTGTATTTACCGACATTCCTCATAAAGTCAGACTTTTTCATGCGTACATACATTACTAAATAAATAAATACACTAGGCCTAGAGATAGTACCTCCACTAATAACTGTATAATGTTTAGTATATGAAGGCCTTCTATTGTAAAAAATAAAAAAGCGCTCTGCTTTCTGGCTGTATGCTATTATTTTAAAGGTGAATGCAACGATTTTTAATGCTCACAGGCTTGGCAGTACGAGAAGCACCCCTACCTCCTCTAACCTAGACAATTGGATGGGCATCCTCAAATTCTTCCCCAGGCTATCTTGTGTTGTCCACCCTGAGGCTGGAGAGAACTACCAAATCTGGATTATTGGCCAGATTTGTAATGGTCTGTAAGACTGAATGCCTGGTGCTTACCTATGAACCTATGAAGTTGCCCACACCTCCTTTCAGTGTTCTAACTGGAGATTGATAAACTCTATGATATTAAAGGAATAAACTCTTGGGAATATGAATGTTATGTTGGATATATAGATATTAAGGTTCAAAGAAGGATAATGGAATCTGAGTCTCAAATCAGAATACCTTTTTTTAAATATAAAATAAAAAAATGTGTTTTTGTGAAGTGCCGTTGTTATTAAGTGGTGATTCTTGGGTTTGTGATGCCTTCTTTTTTAAATTTGCATCTTTTTCCCTATACCTGGAAAAACAGGATTGTGGAGTTATCTGTGTTGGTTAAAGTCTACGCGTGAATTAAAAGCCATTAGAAGATTAGGTTGATCTTAGTTTAGTTCTGCTACGTTGGTCAGAATGTCAGATATGTGACATAATCAATATGATTTATTTATTTATTTAACTTTTTTTTTTTTTGTTTATGTGCTTCTTTGGCAAGCTCTCCCCATTGCCATTAAGAAAATCAACGCTTATTCCAAATTCAGAATACATCTCAAAAAGCACTTCTTCATCCAAGCCAAATGCTTCTGCTTCAACACAGGACATGTCACCTAACCTACCTCCTTTCTAAGCCTCTTCGCCTCTCTCAAGGCTTCAGAGTGCCGAGAAGAGCTGTGAAAGAGCCAAAAAAGCATGAAGTCATTAAAAAAAAAAAAAGGTTAGCTAGCTTTACCATATGGGTGGCAATCCACTAGCTACCATAAAGGTGGCAATCCACATCAGGGAAAAAGTCATCAGGGATCTGGGGACCAAGTTGACTGACAGTAGCCTTGCTAAACTAGGAAAACTAAAGTAGGAAGGAAAACCTCTATATCGCCCACCTGATCATGAAGGGATCAAGATCAGTCATCGAGGTCTCATCCCTCCACTCACTCCTCATTCATTAGACCGTTGATTGATAACCCCTCCAATTTTGGAATGTATCTGACCAGACCCTGCTACAGCTTGAAAAGTCCCAAAGTTCCAAAGAAAAAATCTCAAAAATAAAAAATATGCTGCCCGACTGAGAGAACTGTGATCTATTCAGTCTCATACCGCTCTCATACTGCTGTTGTGTGACCTGATAAAGGCATAAGGCCCCCCAGATTTTTGATGAATATGTCTCAAAAAAAAAATCTAGATCCCTCCTCAGAACCACAAGAGCGGGAGACTTAAACCTTGTTTATAAACAAAGAGCGTGCTGGAGGGGGACACCCATCAGACTCCCCTATGCTGCTGTGAAACAAATCCACATGTGAGGCAGAGCACCTAGAGCAGGCCTTGTTCAAGAGGAATCTTGACCAATGGATGGGGGAGGAGAGATATACCCAGGATTACTTCAGTTGTCACTGCTTTTGAGAGGCACAGAAAAAAATGATATATAGTTTTTTTTATTCAAACTAAAGGGGTGGTGAAAGCCACATAACTATGGGCTAGGCTTATAAATGCCCTTGGTCAGATAGCCTAGTATGAACCTATGAAGATTCACAGAAGATTGACCCACTTTATATCGTACATTACACTACATTGCACTATGTGTGTCCACTGAAATGTATATAGAGAGTTTTTCTATGTAATTAGTCTGAACTACTCTGCTATTGCTTACATTTTCATATTTTTTTGTTTGGGAAATGTTTTATATTTCACCTGCACTGAGCCTGAAATTAGTCATTAGTGATCAGTTCACTACCCTGATAAACAAATATGAATAATACAGTAATTTACTTTTGTTTACCAGGAAAGCCTCATTGAGTAAAATGTCCATTTTCAGTGGAGGCCTAGGGAGAAAAGCTCCAACAAATGGTATATATACAATACAATAAAGTTTATACAAGCTCTGAAGAAATAAGTACAGAAATACTGAAGTACATTAAAAATGAGTAAACAAGAAATATCACGCAAAGATATAAAGTGCAGTAAGTTCTTAGAACTGGCATTGGTATGTATTATAGAACATCACTGAAACAGGAAGTTATCAGTATAAATGTAATAACATCACTAAGCAGTAGACAGTGTCAGAATTTGGTAGCTAAAGTAATGTGATATGCAAGCACTAATGCCCAAAGGGGTGGATGTTACTGGAGAAAAAATGGACCTCCCAGGGGTGTTCTAAGGCCCAATGTCACAGGACAAGGAGGTTCCCATCCACTCCTGAAAGGTGCATTACTTCCCCAGCAACTACCACCCTGGAGGGCATTATTGCTCTCAGAAAATGAGCTATCTGTTAAAATGGTCTGTATTTGTTTTACTGCTAGTATATTATTTGTACATATTTTTGGTGTAAAATAGTTTCTCCACCTAATGTTTCTTAATTGCTCTAAGAGATTAAATTGCTGTTGGAGGACATATTTTACATCCAAAATATAAATCTGTAAGTATTTAAAGGTAGACATACACAAGAGCACTTCAGAACAACACTGATTAACAAGCCAACTGTTTTAACTAATCATTTTTTCTTTGATCTTAGACATTATTCTTGGAGAATGGTTTACCTTCTTCAGAGACCTACATGGTGATTTCATCTATTCCCCACTGCATATCTGTTAGGGGACACCTGCATGGTTGTCAACAAGGTCATAGTCATATTTTGGATAATGAAGGACCCTGAACCCCTAAGGTTCCTGGCCTTAGCACCAGAAAAACAACTGAACCTAACCCTCTCTTTATCCAGAAAAGTTCATGTTATGGTGCTATGTTTTATGATGGAATCACCTATAACCTACACTTTAGGGACAGAGGGAGGCCTGTGTGGCCTTATAGGTTCAGACTGGCAGTCTTGGTGATTTCCTGTACAGGTATGCAAGGATGTAGGTGCTGGACCAGGTATAGCTCTATCCCTAGATAACTGAGGTTTCCTAGGTGGGCGCCTTTCTTGACTATCTCAGGGTAGGTCAGTGAGGTGAGTTTGCCACTCAGCTTGACATATAGTGGAAATTTTCAAGATGATAGTAGCAGAAGCAGAAATATGTTCTCGCAGGTTAAGTTGAAAGATTCTAGGAGTGGAAGGCTGTTAGCAAACACAAGGCATTTTCTACATTGTGCCAATCAACCTAGTAGCAACAAACTGATATGACAAAAGGTCAGATCTGCTTACAGCCCTGCAATGGTAGTCATGGAGCTGTTTAACTTATAGCAGATACTGTCACTTTAACTTTTTTTAGAATACAAACAAGAGTTAAAATACATGCAAAGATTTGTACTAGAAGGGGTCCAAATACAGACTGAATATGGATGAACCACATTAAGAAAAGAACAATATCAGCAATATTTGGAATCTGGGGGTGTCATTAAGAAAAGTACAATATTAGGGTGTGGGGGGAAAAGGACACAGGCTACCTGTGCACAAATAATAGAAGGTGGTTTGTAGGGAAGCAGGCTAATGTTAAAGAACAGGAAACAAGGAGGTAATAAATAACGAAAGGTGAATTCAGTGGGGAACAGATTATAGTAAGGCTATTAAGATTGATCTGGTGATGTAGCTAGCACTAATCCAGAATAAAAAGCCATATAACACATTTATACAATTAACCTGAGATGACAGGGTGGGGGTGAAAACTGACAGAGGGACAAATGAAGGGCACGGGAGTACTTGGATAAAAATACAAAGACAGCAACAACTAGGAAGGTACAGGAATCATCATGAAAGGTAGAAGACATGATGAGAGTGAACAAGTATAAAAGACTATGATGTAAGATAGGAATCAGAAGGTGAAAGTGTGAAGAGAGTTGAAAAAAAGCACAAAATAGGACAGACTGGACTGGCAAGAAGGGGGTCATGTTAAGTAATATCAGGAATTTAAGCAAGAAAATGGGGATACTTCAGACAGTGGCATTCGAGCAGGAAGCAGAAAGAGTAGCTGGGATAGAAACCCATGCAAATGATGAAAAAGGACTGCTATAAAGTCATACCAGGATATCAGTTCTTTCAGAACAGAACAGAAAAAAATAAGGAGAGGGGTGCAGTCCAAACAAGGCAGAGAATAAGCTGTGAGCTATTTGAGGATAAATGTGCAGAGCCGGGAAGAGAGGGGCCTCAAAAAACAGTGTGACTAAATGGGTGAAAATGATAATTATGTACAATATAGTAACCATCAGATGGTGAAAGAGATGATGAACAGATAAAAAAAAATGACTGGCATGGCTAAGAGTTTGAAGAGTATTACAAGAGAGGGGGAGGAGTGGCATAACGGTTAAAGTCTTAACCTTACAGTTGCAAAGTACAGGGTTTGATTTTAACAACTGATTTTTGGTTATGCATGTAATAGTCTGTAAACTGATAACCTAGTATTTACATATGAACCACAACTGAATGCTTACCCCGCGATTCACTAATCCTCCGTGTAAGACTAAATTAGTCTTGCACAGAAACTGCAGCCTAAGAGTAAGACATCAGCGTGCCATGCATATTCATGAGGGCACGCTGACTCAACTCTAAGGCTAACATGGAGCATGCATGAGTGCAGAGGGTGTGTCGGACTGCCGAGCAGTCCAAAAATCCACACCCCTGCAAGTCCCTCAATCGGCAAATGTCAACTGACATGAGTGAGTCCACTCAAATGTGTACATACCCAACACTACACTTTCTCACATTCTAAACCCCTGTACAATTAGAAAATGTAAAACTTTTATTTCTTTTTATTATTCCCGATATAGCTGCCTGTATTTGTGCGTGTTTGCGTGGGTTTGCCCATTGCTTAGCTACAGTTAGCAGTTTAGACATCGAAGAGGATAATAAGAAACTTATATGCAAATTAAGCCAAATAGCAATAGCGTAGTGGTAGAGCCTTCGCACAAAGAGGAGGCATTCCCGGTTCGAGTCCGACCACTCCCCTTTCTATTTTCTGTAGGAAATCTGTATATAAAAATAATTCCTGACATTTATCTGTTAAATTTTAGTAAAAAGCATTGAAATGGCCTATGTAGTAGTGAACTATATTTTATATATATATATATATATATATATATATATATATATATATATATATATATGAAGGTGAAATGGTTATGCATACAGATGAATGCATAAGTAACGTATCTTAAGCAATATGAAGCACTGCTAAGCAAAGTTTACCAGTATTAAGCACATTTAAGTATAATTGCTCATAGCTTAGCACTGCTTTAACTAGCGCAATGGCTTTGCACGGAGCTGCGCATTGTGCCAACTAGCGCAAACAAAACATGTTTGCGTGTAGCTGTGCACCGTGCTAACTAGCGCAACATCGGGCAATGTCGGGCAACGTCGAGTAACGTCGAGCAACGTTGGGCAAAGTTGAGCAAAGTCGGCTATACACAGCCACACCTCCTAGCCGGTCTGGCCAGTAGTAAAATAAAAAGCAATGACAGGTCTCGAACCCGGGACACTGTGCACCATAATCACAGTACTAAACCACTAAGCCATGACAGCTTTTCATATGCATGCACTTTCAACACACACATACACATCAGTGGAAGTTTACCCATTGCTAAGCAGGTGTGCTTTCAGCTGATATTTTTCAAAACCTGCCAATCACAAATGAGTGTGGGAAATGAGGCATATTTAAGCTCCATTGGCAGGAATACTTGCCATAACTGATTGTAGCTCCCATCTGCAGTCAGCATGGCCGGTGTTGGAGAGGGCTCTCAATTTCGAGTGCAATGTTGGGGCATTGAGGAGTCAAAAGTAATGGTTTGGCTCCTTGTCCATAATCATGATGAGAGACTCCTGCAGGGCCAGTTCCAGGGCACCGAATACAAAGCGGAAGCCTGGAACCGTCTAGCTCATGATCTCACCAGTGCCACAGGCGTCCCTCGGACTGGTGAGCAGGTCAGACACCACTACTCAGACCTGAAAAGATGCAAGGAGGACCGACTGAACTAATGGATACAGGAGGCCCATGGGATGGAAAATGCCCCACTACTGAGTAGGTAGCCATGGAATGAAGTATGTAAGAATTGCTATCGTAGTTTATATTATGGATAGGTATGTCTCAATATCACTTCATTTACTTCACAGCTGCAGGTGTCCGTACTGCGAATCAGCAAGCCTATGCAGATAGGCTGCTAAGGCTGTGCCACCAGGCAGGTTAGTAATTATTATGCATGTATTGTTATATAAAATAAGTGAGAGAGCCTAAAAAAAAGTGTTGTAGCCCAATAATAAAGGTATAATAAGTCTTGAATAACTTCTCTGCATGTACTGTTATATAAAATAAGTGAGAGAGCCTGAAAAAGAGTGTTGTAACCCATTAATAATGGTATAATACATCTTGAATGAATCTTCTGCATGCACTGATATATCAAGTAAATGAGAGAGCCTCTAGAAAAGTATGTAATGTAATTAATAAAGGTATAATTCTTGGAGTGTGTCTGTGTCACTCTCTTCGATATGTTGTAGTAGTCTTGCGTTATAGAAATAGTACTGTTGTATTAAGCGCTGTCAACCCACACTTGGGTAGGCCCTTATAAAGTGGATGAAGGGAGTGCCAGTAGCTGTTAAGCATATATACAGTCCTCAACTGTTGGTTCATGGCCGGCATGTACAGGTTAATCTGGCACATGAGTAGCTTGTTATTGTGTTCCCCAGAAATGTCAGTGTGCTGCTAGAAATGTAGGGGGCTGTTAGAATATAACTGATAATGTCACCTGAACACATCCAGATATGTAGATATATAAATATAAATAAAATATATAAATACGTAGCAGTAACATCTGAATCCTGGACAGTTTGTATGTCAGATACAGTTCAGGTATATAAAGAACTAGCAAAACCCATGTCACAATTTAACGGACATTGCCTAGTGTAATAATACATGTATGGGGATATATACCTGCAGTCAATAGGAATGTAGTGTAAACTATAAGTATATATAAGTTGTTAATGGAGGTATCTTTTTACACCCTACTGGATGTGCATAAACAATGCAATTCCACACCTCAATGGGTATGTCTAATCTCAAAACATTTGTAGGGACATATGTCCTATTGGTTTATAAATATCTGTATTTACTTTGATGCATGTGCCCTGTTCAAATACCGCAGTCTTGGTGGCCTGTTGCCACCAATCAATCCTGCATGCTGTTGGAATGTCCACTGTTGTTCTATATATGCATGTGTTATGCTTGCTGTTCAACTGTTGGAACTCTGGTGTGTTGGGTTAATGGGAATAATACTGCACGCTGTTACAACTAATTTGGAATGCTATTGGCTGTTACCAACCCATATTGTCATTAAATCCTCCTAAACATAGAATGTATGGGAAGGCCGGTCCCAGCGGACCCACCTGTCCCACCTCAGCTGGTGATGGCACCTGGCACCAGCAGGTCCGGTGTCCAGCCCGGGACCTCCTCCTTCATTGGCCCTGTGCCACCTTTGGGTGGAAGCGCTGCAGGGGATGGGGCTCATCCCCCCGTGCAAGCTTGGCCGGAGGAGGGCCACCTATCACCCTCAGAACGATCCGGGCTGTGGTGCATAGGGAGATCGAGCATTCAGTCGCTGATCCTCTACGCCAGCTTAAGGCACGAGTGGCACGACTCACGGGTGAGCCTGCCCCTCCTATGCAGCCTGCAGCACAGCCACCATCTGGGCTGTGAAGGTGCAGTGGTGACTGCCTATGGGTGGGGACCTCAGTTTCACTATTGCCATCTGTGGGCTCATGGGCTTGCAATTTCTAAACATCCTTCCCCGTCAATGGTGTTCACCCACCACATGTGTCATATTTCACCCCAGTATGCATCTTGTTTGTCTTGTCTGTTTACCTCCCCAACCTACCTCCCCAAATATACCTACTTTCCCTACCCCACATTCCACTCTCACCTGAAAAAAAAAAAAAGGGCAATCTGCTCCCAAAAAAAAATTACGCCCCATACATAGCTGCCCATTTTGCACACATGTCCGCTGGACACATAAACTGATACTTAATTGGCAGTACAATATACTTTGTTGTCCACTCCCCTCTCTCAGGGGTGGAAGGTTTCATATTTCCCTCCAAATTTATTACATATGCACAGCTGTTGCTGTTAAAGAAATGGGAAGCTATGGACCTTCCCTACACCCATCCTGCACATCCCGAGCTGTTTTCCCTACTATCTTTCACTCTTTGTGCCCCTTTTTCACCACTTTCCTATCTCCCCATTTTCTTTTCTTTCAAAGAAATTAGCGTGGGGGTTAGCGGGAGTAAGCACTTTTAAGCAGTAGTTAGTGGGTTTGCGCGAGTGTGCGCTTGTGTGCGCTTAGATAAGTATTGCTAAGCTTTGCGCAAACCTGCACAAACCCGCTTACAACTGCTTAAAAGAGCCTTAGTCACCCTGCATGTGAGGGCCCTTGTTCTGCTCAGTAGCAAAATAAAACACCTCTGTCAGTCTCGAACCCTGGACCTTGGACACACTAGACTGCATGAAGTACCACTAAGCTAAAGTAGATATAAGGCAGGTTGTTGCTGAAATAGATCATGCATCTGAATGAGTGAATGTAAAGGAAAGATAGGAATGCCATAACACAAAACCTGTTCTGTGGAACTTTACCAGCAGTTGATGTGGAATTGCATTACATGACTGTGATAAGAGAACCAGCCATTCTAGCAGGAAATAATGTTACAGTAGCACTTTACAACCCCCACACAGTATCATAGCAGGACAATCCCCACTCAAATATACAATATACCTGTGTGTTCAGGGTCCACCAAGGATGTAGGTAGGCATACTCAGTACTGGAATTGTCCAGTTTTCTTGAGCATCCTGTGCTAATGTCAACAATAAAAAAGCACAAACTGTGCAGAAGTGAGTACATTAATATTCAAAGTATAGCAGTTCGCAAACAGTTCATGTGCCAAATGAATACATCTCAATAACTACTTATGTATGGCAGTTAATTGTATAAGTAGAAAAGAAACTACATACTCCCATGTATCTTGTGTTAGCATTTGTAGGGGTGAGTACAATTCTACACTGACAACTGTGTACTGGAAGTGGCAACATTCAGGTCTGAGTACAACATTTAAATCATTGGCTACACCCCTAGCTTCAGATATGAGAAGTATACCAACCTTCTGACTTAAACAACGGTGTCCACAGCAAACAAGCATGGGCCCCACTTTGGAAAGCTGAAAGGGCTATGCCTACCTGACTTAGCAATTTATAGCATTGGGTTGCTATGACAGTGAGTACTGCAATTATCACACAGCAGGCTGCATGCAGTTACCAAATGGTGGCCACCAATTGGTGCACAGGCCATCACATGCACATGTGCAGATACCTATAAAAGCAGGCTGTACTTGCTGTCCACACATGCAATCATTCCATTGCAGCTATTGAGAGAGAGAGAGAGAGAGAGAGAGAGAGAGAGAGAGAGAGACCCACCCACCCACATCAACCTCAACATCAACAGAAAAAAAATAAAAATAAAATAAAAAAATATATAATAAAAGACACACGGAACTGAAAACTACAAACACATACAAAGGAAAGGAATGTAACAGATATGCATTCACTGGCATGTAGTAGATGTTTTGAAGAGTACTCTCCATACTTTGAAACATCCATATGTGGCAGCAGTATGTATCTATGCACAGACGCCCTGCATAACTACTGCCATGGACAAATCAGTGTGTAGCTGTGTGCAGTGGGACATAACTGTGACATATGTAGCTCAGCATTAAATGTCAAACATCTGATCCATGTTATCTGTGTTTTGTACAGTAGTGTGTACAATGGCTGTTTGGGGGAGTAGCGCATACAGCTATATAAACATGGATGTGACAGAGTAACACATGCATGATAGTCATATTAATGTGTAGCTTAGCATTGGCATCTGCTGTACCAGGCTAGTATGCTAATCTAGCATTTGCAGCTATATATACACCCTCTAATATTACTGTGTGCTCACATGTGACACCTGTTCATGTTGCAGCAAGGCCTAACAGGTCAGCTGTGAGGTCCACAGACTTACAACAGTGTGGACCTTGTGTGTGTATGGCACACACATACAGAGAGATATTTCTGTGTCAGATATATTAGCATCTGTACATGTGCATAGAGCAAGGGACATATTGCAACTGTTTGTGAAGGGTGGACATATATATAATGGTGAAGGTTGTTATGTGCATATTTCTATGTAGGTTGTAGTGTGTGGCAAACAAGACAGCATACAGTGCTGGTATATGACATGTGGTGGTTAAACGCAGTGGGTATGATTTGTTAGGTTTGCAGTGTTGCAGCCAGTGAGGCCTGCTAAAGATACATGGGCTGAGAACACCTTCAATGCATTCCGCACAAGACTGTGCAATATTATTACATAACTGTATACCTCACAACCTTTGCATAATTGATATTCCCACCATGAAAGGTGGACTGTATATGTGCCCATATGCATATATATATGTACACCAATGGATGTTTATATGTATGTGTGTATATATATATATATATATATATATATATATATATATATATATACAGAGAGAGAGAGAGAGAGAGACAGGGTCATATTTACTGCAACAGAAGCCTGGTGACAAAGCCATGGCCTCAAGCTCAATGTCAAAAATGCATTGGCATCCCTTTTGGTAAAAACTCTGCACCCATGAACTACCACATAGGTGGTAGTCTACTTAACACCGAAAGTGTGATAAGAGACCATGGGACACAGGTGGACAGTAGTCCCCCCTTTGATAATCACAGTGCCACACTAGTCATGTAATCTGTCTACGTGGCACAGCCCATCACAAAAGATGTGGCATCCAGGGAAAAACAGGTCAGTGTTCCCTTCTACTCATCACTCATAAAACCCATTATAAAGTACAATGCCCCTTTTGGTATGTACCTCACAAGACATCTACAGCAACTGGAAAGGCCACAGACATACCTCACAAAGAGTATTACCGGCCTCAAACAGATGCCCTATGCAGACCGTCTCACAAAACCACAGCTAGACTGTGTCGCATACTGCCTACCCAGAGGTGACCTCTGCCTAACATACAAAGCAATATCAAACCCAGAGCTATTGGACATGCTCCACATAAACAAATCACAATCCCTACGAGCTACACACTCTAGGCACCTAAACCTTGTCACCTCAATAAACAGAGCATGCTGGAGGGATAGATCCCTATCTCAGAGACATTCCATACTCTGGAATAACCTACCTATCAATAGCAAACAAAGCTCCTCATTAGCAGACGTCATGAATAATCCTGATGATTGGATGGGAGATAGGAAATACACCCCGGGAATCACCTCTGTGGCTCTGCTTGACAGGGGCACATGAAATTAAATTACATGGGTGTCAAAGGCCAGGGTACCGTATGGCTAGGTTTCTATAGGCCCTAGGGCCAATAGTCTATTACCTACCTATTAACCGATACACACCCACATGTACTTGTTAAAATAATTGCTATGTGAGGTTGACTGAGTGTGATGGTGAATGTGTTGGTGAATGTGTCAAAGTTGTGTATATGTGTGATAGCTTAGTGGGAAACTGTTTCTGTCATGGTATTTTGTGTCCTAGCTCTGATCCCAGCAAAAGATGTGTATGCTATTGCTAGGCAGAAAAAGCAGTATGGCATATGGTCTGATGTAGTCCCTTGGTGTTGACTTGGGTGTGCCAATTTAGGCTAAAGCAGTACATGTATGCTTATTGATTGGTACTGCTGGTGAATCCAATCCCGTATGAACTGTAGTACTACCTGAAGCTGTAGGCCTAAACAGCACAGTATGGTGTATGTCCACATTGCTTGGAACCACTGTTTTGTGTGTTCCCTGTAGTCCTCACAGATTACATACTTCAGGCATAAGGTTTTGTAAGTACTGACACACAGTACTGTATGGTATACAGGTAAAGCTCATCTGGGTTGCCATACCTTTGTGTCTTGTATGTATGTCTGATGTGTGTGTGGGTATGCCTGTAACATGCCCTTGGTCATATGTGTGTTACAGGATATAAGTGCATATCTAGCAACATGTATAGTCTAGTACAGCAGTATGCCACCTATATTCATGAATGTGCACATATGTTAGGTAGGGGTTTGCCATCAACAACTAGTGTGGTATACTGTTAATACTGTAACTGCACTTTACAATCATTGCAATGGATGACATATTTCTTTATGCATTAGCTTGATATATACCTCCTGTGGCTAGGTGGTGCATTGTGTCACATACAGTGTGCCATGTACTGTTGTATAGTCTTACATACTGGTTTCTCTTTGTTGCTGTGCAGAACATGGTTTAATATATAGAGCATGCCAGGCACTGTCAGGCAGTTGTGGGTTGAGCACTGATATGTGGTATTGAAAGTGTGTATCCTCTGACAGCCAATAGGTTGCTATATATGGCAGTTCAGTGATATCTGTACTTTAGAATGTTAAGTGTGCCACATGACTTGCTCACACATATTGTTTCATTGTCTTCCAGGGTCATGGCCCACCATCACAACCCTACCTATAGTCCAGTTGAGGATGAAATAATAACAACCAGTCTGGTTCAGCACTACACCCTGCTTTTCTCCAGAACCAGCCAGGACCAGCATGAGCGGACTGCACTGTGGCAAGATGTTGTCCATAGGGTAAATGACATAGGCATGCATAACCAGAGATATGAGCAGGTATGCCATCACTGCAGTGATTTACTTAGACATGTCCGGCAGCGTGTGTCTGATGTCCGTAGACAACAGCTTGCCAAAGGTGGTGGGGTAACCATCCACCCCCCCCTCACCAGAGTGGAGGAGCTGCTCCTGAGACTGGTGGCTCCTGGCCAACAACATCACACATGTATCATCATGGAGGCCGGAGCCACCCAGCAAGTTCACATGGAGCATGCAGGTAACATGGCATATCTGTAGACTACTGTTACCTCGATTGGTAGATCATGCATATGTGAGATGTGTACTGTGTAGTTAGAAGATATGGAGCCTGTTGTTGTGCAATACTGATAATTTGGAACATAATATGTAGGCCTGTGACTGTCAACCGTTGTACTACTGTAAGAGTGCAAACCCACAGTAGCAATGCCACAGTTGTTGCCACTGACAAACTGTCTCATATCCTTGTAGGTCCCTCTGGTGTGACAGCAAGGCAGCAGAGACCCATGCTGGTGAGTGTTCTCATTTTTTATTTGCAAATAACATGTGCATGTCATAGGTGAGGTGTAGGCCATGTACACATGTAACACACCTACGCATAATGCATGCTGTGCATGTTTGCTGTGAGACTATGCACATCTCAGTAACGTGAGTAGCTGCCTCAAACACATGCAATACACAGAGCATCCCAAACAATTGTGGCTACACTGTAGTGGACATTGGATAGGCAGAGTCGATACACATGCACACAGCATACACAACTTTATCATATGCAGTGCACATTAATATGCTACATATGGCGTATTCAGACACCCGCTGCAAGGTCACACTCCAGTATCTCAAATGTCATCCACACAGCACACATAATATACCTGAGGGGTAGAGGCCTATCATGTGGCATTGCGACACTCTTCAACACACAACACATTCCTGTTAGGCAATGCTCCCTATTGGGCACCTTACAAACCCATGTAACAACTGACTGTCAAATGGTGAATGTAGCCATGGTACTGCAGTTCAGGTACAGCATGATAGTTGCTGGTCTGGCACACATTAGTAGCCTTGAGTGACCACATGATGCTGCATGATGATGGCTCATGGTACTACACCCCCATCCAGTTACAGTAACTACAGTACTACACATAGCATTCATTGCTATACATGTCAATGTTGTGTGTGTGCAAACATATGCACCTATACACAATATGCATAGCAATCACCATTTGCACAAAGTGACACATATATGTCTTGTAATGCTATTGAGTGTATAGGTCACATGACACATATTGGGTATGTGTGATGTTTAATGTTGCAGTTGTGATGTAGCATGCCATGTCATGGCTGGTACTGGCATGTCCACAATATGTTCTACACTCACCATAACCACTGTACAATGGCTATGTTGTGCAATGGTATTCCATCAGGTATACATGCACCACTCATCCTGTGTGTATACATAGCATGCATGAGCTAAACTTGTGTCCACAATTATCTGCTAAAGACACAGATGCTCTAATCAGAAATGGATATCTATGTGATAAACAGATACACATCCAGCCATGGTATGTATACCTGTGAGTGATGGTGCAAAGGACATTGAAGAGCTTTTAAGACTTCCACAGCAATGTTGTGTCCATATACACATTGCGTTCCAGGGTGAGGCCAATCACTGAACAACAACACACATGCATCAAAGCCATGTATACTGTTATTAGCAAGGAATGTCAACACTGGCACTGCATGCTGTTGAGCAACACACGTCCTGCATGCTGACATGTGTGATATGACTGTTTGGCTTGTGATACTGTACCCCACCATCAACCACTATTGAGTATGTTCTGGATTGCTGGTGGTGTGTGTGTGCATGTGTGTGTGTGTGTGTGTGTGTGTGTGTGTGTGTGTGTGTGTGTGTGTGTGTGTGTCTGCTTTAGTGGGGAGTGTATTTGTGTGCATGTGTGCATGTGTTCATGTGTGCATGTGTTCATGTGTGCATGTGTGCATGTGTGCATGTGTTCATATGTGCATGTGTGCATGTGTGCATGTGTTCATGTGTGCATGTGTGCATGTGTTCCGACATCATGTACAGGTCATAAAGTGTGTTTCCTGTCTTCTTCTCACAGGTGCTGAGGTTGGGCTGGTTCACTGCAGCAGGGAACCTGATGTCACTGACACAAATAGTGATAATGAGGATAGGTGTGTTGAGGCACAGGCATGTTTGCCAGGGTCTGTCACTGGCCCACCAATTGACAGTACACAAGTGACCACCCCATCCATGCACACAGTCATACTGCCAATACATCCATCACCAATGCCCTTAGCTGAGGAACAGTGTACAGTTGGCATTGGCCAGGACAGTGTGGTATCTATGCCACATGCATCCCGACACAGCAGCCATACTCAGATGTCTAGAATGGTACCACATAGGCAGATGTCCAGGGGTTCTCGTCGGATCACTGCTGGTTATCATGCCCCTGGCAGACGTTCCACAAGTCTTACAACCTCACGCATGTTCCAGGCTGTCATGGAGGCACAGGCACATATGGAACGGTACACCAGACAGGGACTAAGGGCACAGAGGGCACATAACTCTGCTTTAAATGACAGTATCCATGACCTAGCAGGTGCCATCCATAATTACACTGAGGTCACTGATAGACGTTGGGGTGAGACATTAGATGTCCTCCGCAATGTCATGTCCATGTGTCAGGACAGTGTGGGACGGTTGAGACATGGACGTGGACGTATGCCAGCAACATCACCAGCTGGCAGTCACCGTGGACTTCCCTCAAGTCACAGCTGTTCCCATAGTGCCAGTACCAGCCCCAGCAATGTTGGGGGTGGGCTGTCCATAGACTGTCCTAGAAGACCACATGCACGTGGCTCTTGGCCAGTCCAAGCAGGGGCCTGGGTCCAGTGTACATCTGCCTACCTCTGAGGATAGAACCCAGTCTGGCTTAGTACCTGATACTGTCAGTAGCACCCCTGCCAGGCACAGGTACCATATCCGTGGCCAGAGACAGTGATCTGTAAAGCCTGGCAGGTACGGTCTGTGGCTGTCCCACAAATCCCTGTATATGGCATCCACATGGTGGAACTGTGTGCATGCAGACACACACACGCATAAACCAGACACCTAGGGCTAACACATACCCGCACACATTACATCAACATTGGCCCATAGCAGTACTCTTGGCCCTTACACACACACACACACATACACACACACACACACACACACACACACACACACACACACACACACACACACACACATACATGTCAATTGTATGGCTCAATGTAGGCCTCTGGCAAACCAGCAACACACCCTGTGCATATGATGAAACCTGTGCCACCTCCTGTCATCTGTAACATTGATGCAGGAACAGGCTAACATGGTGCTGATGCAAAGGGTGACTTTATAGCAGTATAGCAATATTAGCATGTTGTCAGCAGTAAAGTGTAATGATATCCTTGAAGGTGTAGCTGAGCAGGCATGATGCATTAAAGCTATGAGTGTCGATGTAGTATTGTTTACACCAGTGTTAATTCCAATAGTGTATTGTCCACCCACATGCCACTTGGCTGATGTGTGTAGTATTGGCAGCATGTGTTAGAGAGTGGACAGTACATGTGGGATGTGTGCAGCACAGATTTGCAGGTGTACATTTGTGAACATGGTGGAGGTGCACTGTCTGCATGTACGTGCATAGTGGATACATGGGCAGGGTGACATGCCCTGTATTACACAGTGTTAACACTCCATAGTTTCTATTGGTGGCCAGTATGCATTGTACTACACACATCTTGGAACTTGGGTACACATGTGTGCATGACATGGTTTGACACTGTGCTGTGGGTGATACTGTTACTATCTGCCATTGGTTTGCATTCTGGTAGTATACATAACCTCAACAGCCTGACCATAAACAATCGTTAGATGATGTCTTGACAACTGACACACAGATGTAGGACACACAGTAACATTTGGATCCTTCAGGTACTATACTATACCAGTAACCAGTGGTATTCACCTGCACCCATTCCTGGGACCACTCGTGTTTGGCATATAGCTCTCTTAGGTACAAGCAAACACAGTAGGGATATGTCCGTCCACATCTGGAAATGCATACTGTGGCCTATAATGCATTCTCTAGATGACACACTGTCAAAGGAAAAAACTTCAAAGACCAATTCACGTAAGGTTCAGATATAGCATTTAGTTACTTGCTGCAAGGAGACAAAAACATGCAAATACAGGATTTTGCCTGACTACTAACAGGAAGTATGCTCTTCTTATACTGTTCTACAAAACGTTGCTTTCTATAGTTGACGTAATTAAACACAACTTTCTGTATTGTTCTACAGCAGATGTTACTCAGATTTTCTGCTGACATTACTGGATTTATGAAAAACATTTGAGAAAAACAACCTGACCTTGGGGGCTTTAGCCCGTTACAAGCTTCTATTGTGTAGTTCTAATACATGTGTTACATTTCAAGGTACTTTTCTAGCTTAGACATAAGTAAACGCTGATTGCAGTTCATATTTTCAAGCAGTCTTTGTTCTTATTATCAATAGCTTCTGCAGCTGTGTATTTTCTCACAGCATAAGCGGAACTCCTTGTCTAAATCTTATAACACTAATACAAGTGATACATCTATTTATTATTTTCCTGACACAAGCAGAAATTATCTGCTTCCCTGTAAATTTCCAGAGCATAAGCAAAGATTATAACTGCGCATATTTCATGACAATACAAAATTGGAAAGCTTTTGCAGTTTATACAGATTTATGCAATGTGAAATAGAATAAATGTGTTAACCCTTTTCAAACCTTAAATGCACTAAGCATATTACTAATGCATACACTAATACATATTTTTCTAACATTTCCCCCCTTTTAATACTTTATTCTACTTTCAAAATAAGCATAAACAGTTTTTTTTATTCCCCTAACCTCTTCCTACTCAGGATTTGCAGTTAAGAGAGTCATTCAGTTTAAACTTATGAAAGCATTTTCAGTTTGTTAACAGTTCTTCAAACTCAGCACCTTGATATAAGGTTTCTGAAACTGACATGTCTATAAGGTCTTTGATCAGTCTTTTCATGCAGGGGATGCCACTGCCACAGCAAACACATACTCCCAGTAGGATCATTCCCACACAAATGGCAATCAGGATGTTCATTAGGATAGTACCCCACCCCCCAAACCATTTCTGGAAAAAGTCCATCAGTGGGTTTGGTCCAGGTTTGGTCATGTCCGACACTTGCTGAATTACCTCAAGGTGATTGTCTATCTCGTGTTTATGGTCAGGAATATACGAACAGCACTCCTCCTGGATTAAAATGCAAGTACCGCCTCTCGCCGCTAGGGTGAAGTCGAGAGCCATGCGGTTTTGAAGCACTACAGTTCTCATGGCATTAAGTTCATCAGTCACCAATTCTAGAGTGGAAAAAGTTGCATTGCTCATTACTTCGAGAAGTTTAGACAGTTTTCTCAGCTCCCAGATCGACTTCACTGCTCCATATGCTGGTAATATGCCTGCCCACGATATAACAGAATCACTCAAGTCCATATGTGTCAGTCCATCGCCTATAGAATGATGGTTTTTCCAGCGCGCATCGATTTGCCCCACTGGATTTACAGGTTTCTTTATGGGTTTCTTGATGACTTCTCGGACATTCCAAATTTCCCTCGAGGTAAGACTGCCATGTGTCGTATGGCCAGAACCAGGTAGCCAAAAAAACAACTGCCGGACCAATTCTCAGGTAACCACTTGTATGCTTTCCTACCACATACAAAATAACAATCCTCTACTTTAGTAGTAACTTTACTATGAATATACACTTATCCTGCATGAAACATTTTTCTATCAATTATAGACAGTTGTTTATAAAGAACAGAATCATGTTTTACTTCATCAATTGTTTTGTGCATCAATTCAAAAAATGAATCATAGTTTGTGTTACAATAAGAACCTGCATTATTAGCTTTAGTGTAGCATCTATAAGGAACAGTCACATTGCAATTGCTCCAACCCACCTGAACAGTATCATTTTTATAAAGACACACAGTCCCTTTTTGTGGAACAGACAAGTGCAATGCTATTTTATCTTGTGATGTAACAGTTGTATCATAAATCAAGATTTTCCAGGTCTCGTTGACTCCTAGGGGGACTGAAGTCATTAATAACCCCCCCGTATGCTGTCGGCAAAGCTGTGCAAATCCAGCAATTCGAAACATTGAAAGTCTTAGCATACACATATTTGATGGCCTGGTAAGTGTTGAAGTTTGGGTGCCAGTCTATGAGCAACGCTTCACGTTTATTCAGTTCAGTTTGTGTGGCTGGGAAAAGGAATGGCCACAACAAAAAGATTATTGTCACTAATGCAGTTAACAGGATGATTATGCAATACTTCTGAGGAAATGTTTTTTCTGCATTCCTGTTTTCTCCAACTCTTCCGAGTAGTTTTATTTGAATTTTTCTGGATTCTATCATTTTTGCTCTTGACATGTGACAAGATTTTTGTCCAGTTCAAAGTTCTTAACTAGTTTGCAGTGCATCAGGTGGATCCAGGAGGCCCACTCTGCAATTTTGACTGCAGTAGGTGTCGACAGAAGCACCTGATATGGACCTTCCCACTTTGGTGTCGTCCAGTTTCTCTTTTTGATTGTTTTCACCCAGATCCACTGCCCAGGGGCCACTGCCACTTCCGATGTCTCGGTTTGTTCTTTATCTGAAACAGAATTTGACTGCAACAGATGTTTAGAATTCAACAAATTTCTCATATACTCTGCTAGTGTACAGTCAGCTTCCTGGTCTGTGGGCATGAGAGGTTTCCACTGAGGTATATAATAAGCTCTTCCAAATAGTTTTTCAAAAGGAGTCAACCCTTTTGCATTCGGAACAGTTCTCATGCTCAACAGTGCCAGGGGCAGACAGTACACCCAATTCTTTTCTGTTTCTGCTATTAATTTCCTTAGTTTATTCTTTAAAATCCCATTATGCCTCTCAACTAGCCCTGCAGATTGCGGATGGTATGCACAATGATTCTTTAAAGAAATACCAAAATGTTTACTTAACTGTTGTATGGTTTGGTTTACAAAGTGTGTACTGTTGTCACTGTAGATCCTTTCCGGAATGCCGAATCTAGGGATGATTTCTTTAACAAGGACTTTTGCTACCGTAGCTGCGTCTGGATTTTGGTCAGAAAGGCTTCCACCCATCTGGAAAACATATCTACAATGACAAGGCAATACTTCTTATTTTCACATTTGATCAATTCTATGAAATCCATACAAATAGTATGAAATGGATATGGTGGTGTAGGGGAAACTCCCTTGCTTGGGCTTTAATGCCCCTTGTGCATGATGTTTGTTACAAATGTGGCACATCAAACAAAATTTTTTAGAGTAGTTTGTAAATCCGTATGTTGTGAACACTCGGTTCACCAGCTGTACCATCCCCCCCTGTTGAGACATGGCATTACCCATGGTTCAACAAAGCTGCATATCTAAACAAATTAGATGGTAGTATCGGTTTCCCTTCTTTAGAGATGTACAGCCCCTTTTTGAGAATTGATCCTCGTTTTACACATCTTTGTTTTTCAGCTTGCGTAGTGAGTGTCTGCATTGTCTTTAACATTTCTAAGTCTAAAATCTCAGAGGGTTGTAGTTCCTCATTTAAAAGAAATACTTCTGAAGCTGCCTGCTTTGCAGCTGTATCAGCTCTCGCATTACCCTTTGAAATCCTATCCTGTTGCTTGGTATGAGCTGTGCATTTACAAATAGCTACTTTCTGAGGTAACTGAATAGATTCTAAGAGATCTAGAATAAACTGTGCATGATTAATAGGTTTGCCAGTAGATGCTATCATTCCTCGGTTTTTCCACTGTTGCGCAAAAACATGTACAGTAGAAAAAGCGCACTGGCTGTCAGTAAAAATTTTCACACATTTACCCTTTGCTAAGGTACATGCCCGTGTCAAGGCAATCAGTTCTGCTATCTGTGCAGATAGGTTGTGTGGTAAAGGTTTTGCTTCTATAATCTCAGTATCAGAAACTACTGCATATCCTACTAGGTTCTGTCCTGCAGGACCCCTTTTGCACGAGCCATCCACGTAGTATGTCACCTCAGCATCATCCAAGGGGACATCCGTGAGATCTTTTCTAGGCAGTGTCTTTTTCTCAATTACCTGCAGGCAGCAGTGTGGTGTGCCATCTGCAAGGGTTGGGAGCAAGGTAGAAGGGTTCAAAGTCGTGCATCGTTCAATTGTCATATGAGGTTGGCTCAACAATATAGTCATACAGAAAAGATGCCTAGCAGGGGAAAGATATGCTACCTTCTCTTGCAGTAAAATAATTGCGACTGCATGAGGCACTCTCAATGTGAGAGGGTGAAACAAAACTACTGAGGTTGAAGCCTGTACTGCCATTGCAGCTGCAGCTACTGCTTGTACACAGTGAGGTAAAGACCGTGCCACTGGGTCTAGTTGTGATGAATAATAAGCAATGGGGTATTGCTTGTCCCTGTGCTGTTGTGTTAACACTGATGTCATATAACCTTGCTTACAATCTACAGTTTGGAAAAAACATTTATGATAGTTTGGCAATCCCAGAACTAATGAGGACGCTATTAACTGTTTCAGTTTGCAGAAAGCAGATTCTGCTTCTGGTGTCCATTGTAACAAGTTCTGTGCTGCCAAAGGCTTTTTATATATCAGGTCAGTCAGTGGTGCAGATTCCAAGGCATAGTTTGGAATCCAGCTCCGGCAAAAATTAGTTGTACCCAGGAAGGACATCATTTCCTTCTTGGTAGTGGGTTTTGGTGCTTGTAAAATTGCTACTTTTCTGTCCTCATCTAATGTTGTACCCTCTTTGAATATTACATATCCTAGGTATTTAACTTGTTTTTTCCAAAGCTGCAATTTATTTTTGTTTACCTTATGTCCTTCAGTGGCTAAAAATTGTAATAGTGCTATGGTATCTTCTTTGCAATCTTGCTGGGTGGGGGCCACCAGCAGGATATCATCAACATAAAGTAAAATCTGACTGCCTCTCAGTGGGGTAAATCCCGCCAAGTTGCTTGCCATTTCTTGTGAGAATATTGTCGGACTTTCACAATATCCCTGTGGTAGTCACGTATATGTATACCTTTTCCCCTGAAATGTGAATGCAAACCAATACTGGCTGTCAGGGTGTATCGGTATCGAAAAGAACGCATTGCTGATATCTACCACAGAAAAATATTTCTGTTGAGGTTTTAAATCATTCAACAGGGTGTGTGGGTCTGGCACTGTAGGTGCCCTTGGTATCACTGTGTCATTTACAGCTTGTAAATCTTGGACCATACGCCATTCTCCATTTGCTTTCTTAACAGGAAATAAGGGTGTGTTACATGGTGAATCGGGAGATTCCACCAGTACCCCTTCCTTAAGTAAAGCTGCTATAATAGGTTTGATTCCTATCTCTGCATCTTTTCTTAAGGGATACTGTCTTTTCTGTGGTCTAAATGCTGACTTTGGCATGATAGTAACTGGTCCCGCTGTACGAATAAGTCCTACATCTGACTTTCCTGTTGACTAGAGAGTTTCTGGTATATTCTGTAAGGCATTCTCTTCCTCCTTTAATAGGAGTGCTAATCAGCTGTCCTTGCTAGACTGCAAGTGTACGGCTGGGTGGGTCTGAGTTATCCAATTCAGCCTCTGTATTTGTATTCCTTGTTCTGACAGTTCTAATTCTGTCTGTCTTTCCCATCTCGTAACTTTTTCTCCTAAGTCTGCCCATTCTATGTTTCTGTCCTTGGTTAAGCTAACATGTGGTAATCGATTAGATTTATAAAGTGCAAAGAACTCCTGGGGCAATAAACAGCTGGCTACACTGTTCCCTTCCATGTCCCAGTACAGATTACATAATATCAATCTGTTTGCACGATTTTTAAACAATTCTTGCTCATATTCTTTATCAGGTCCTGGTGTGTTACAGTAATACAGAGTACAGTGCAACAGGTGCTGTTTGTCAATGTTAAGGGAGAGGAACTTACTGATGGCTATATTCCTTAATTCTTTGGTCACAGTCCCTGGACCAGTCATAACCAAGTCCTGACTGTACCAATAAAACACTCCACCCTCCGATTGCACTGCAAAGGTATCAATTTGTCATTGTGCTTCCATACCCTGCATGGTCGGAACTACTGCTATACCAAATAGCTGAATAAGGTCTCTGCCAAGAGGCTTACTGGGCATTTTGCAGAAACAACAATTTTGCTTTTCTGGGTCAATCCTGAAACAGGATCAGTTATTGCGATGCCACGGGAGAGAGGCTCCCGGTACAGCTGTCCATTAGCTGCTTTTACTAGTATATAATCAGGTGACTCTGAATTTTTCGGCAGTTTGGAGGGATGTATCAGGGTTCATGATGCCCCTGAGTCACACAAGAATTTGACTTCCCTTCCTTCTACCAAAAGTGTAACTTCTGGTTTTGTGTCTGCTAAATAGAGCTCTAAGCTCAATAAAGCTAAATCCAATATTTCATTTTCTTTACTATCCATAACTTCCTGGACTTCATCTATTTCTTCTGTCACGTCCTCTACTCCTTCTATCACATTCTCATTTGTCCTTTCTCTGCTATTCCCTTCTAGTGATTCCTGGCTATCATATAGTCAGTCCTCACCCTCCTTGTCTTCCGTGGTTGCCTTCTTGTTTTTCTTGCAATCCCTTGCCAAGTGTCCCTTTTTACCACATTTAAAACATTCACCCCTTTTCTTTCACCCTTCAAAGTCCTCTGATCGCTGATCAGATTGTTTGTTTCCCTGGGCATTTTTCTTGCCATTTTTCCCGGACTGTACTACATAAACTTCTGCTCCATCTTCTACAGAAAATACTTGAGCTTTCTTTTTCTTTTTGCTATTAAAATGCCTTTTGGCATGCCTAGCATATTCAAGTAATGACTGTAACCTGCTTGTATGATGATCTACCATGTGTTTTGTAATAAAACTGCTTATGGGTGCAATACTGCCTTTCAAAAATGCATTCTTTAACTGCTGTTCATATGGGGAATCTTGTGTTTGATCTTCAGGAACCTGCATTCCACAGTGGTTATTAAAACATTCTAATAGTCTGGTATAATATCTGTCAACAGTTTCACCTTCTTGTTGGATGCATTGATTAATGCAAGTCCAGTCTGCCCTGGGCTTCCATTTCTCAGAGATGCGGTCTGTAAGACCTTTTACTCTGTTGTCTAGCTCTGCGCTGCTATGTGGGAGGGGTCTGTGTGCAGCATCACGGGGATTCCAGTTGCCACTAATCATGTGCCAATCTGGTCCCACAATTTGTCTAACCACTTTTTCTACCTCTTCTCCATTTAAATTATAACTTAGACTCATTCCTTGTAAATCTTCTGAGAACTTTCTAAAATTAACTTTTGGATGAGGAATTCCCTTAGTAGCTTTCTGGATATCTTCCGGAGTCCAGGGTCTATACACTAGAATAGTTGGATCCTGACCTTCTTGCCCTGCCTGAGGATTAGGTACTTCTATACGTGGGCATATTTCTTCTTCACTCATAGATCGTGAATTCCTAACCATTTGATATAACTCAATGTCTCCTTTTGAGTTACCTGCCCGTGTTCGAGACCTGGTCTCAATGGGATCTCTAATAAATGGTTTTGCTCTTGTAATGTCTCTATTTTCAGTGACAACAGGATATCGCGAGGGTGGACTAACATGTTCACTTGCTTTGTATTCTGGTAAAGAAGGTGGAGGGGCCGACACTATTATTAAGTTATTGTCCTCCTTATCTAAAAACATCGCTTTTGAATTATTATTCTTTTGTTCCCTACGGTTTACCTCCTCAATCCACCTGTGTGCCTGAGGAATTCCTAATTGGTGTTGCTTTCTTACCCGACCTCTGGAATCGGTTTTGAGCTGTTTGACAAGCGAGGATTTTTCTAATTTATCGTCAAATTCATACTTATTAACCCATTTTGAATAGTATTTAATATTATCAGCGTGCTGCGACTGCATGTATTTTGCATCTTCTGTTAACGGCGGATTTTGGGGTCTTTTTGTGCAATTATTACCCATTTTGTTCAACCCTTTTAATCGTTACGTAACCTCTCTTATTTTTAACGTGGTACCATGGATTTTGTTATAGTCTCTTCAGAATGACTGCCTACCTACTCTGTTTTCCCTGATCTATGACAAGACAGTAATCTTTTCTGTCCCTGACTTGTAAAAATACAGTCTTGACAAAAACAATACAAATCTAGTCCCTGATCTAAAACAGAAAAAAGTAGATTCACCTTACCTGAGCCTTCGTGAATTATCACCTGGTTTGTGAAAACCCGTCCTTCAGTCGCAGATCAGAAAGTGGCTGGCCTCTTTTGTACGACAATTCAGTCAGAGGGCTTTTCAAATAAGAAGAACTGATGTGGTTTCTTCCCCGTACGGTTTCAAGCCACCAGGCCCGTCTGATCCGAGGCGAAGTGAGGATTTCCGGTCCGAAGGACCAGTCTGTCAAAGGAAAAAACTTCAAAGACCAATTCACGTAAGGTTCAGGGAGACAAAAACATGCAAATACAGGATTTTTCCTGACTACTAACAGAAAGTATGATCTTCTTATACTGTTCTACAAAACATTGCTTTCTATAGTTGACGTAATTAAACACAACTTTCTGTATTGTTCTACAGCAGATGTTACTCAGATTTTCTGCTGACATTACTGGATTTATGAAAAACATTTGAGAAAAACAACCTGACCTTGGAGGCTTTAGCCCACTACAAGCTTCTATTGTGTAGTTCTAATACATGTGTTACATTTCAAGGTACTTTTCTAGCTTAGACACAAGTAAACGCTGATTGCAGTTCATATTTTCAAGCAGTCTTTGTTCTTCTTATCAATAGCTTCTGCAGCTTTGTATTTTCTCACAGCATAAGCTGAAATCCTTGTCTAAATCTCATAACACAAATACAAGTGATACATCTATTTATTATTTTCCTGACACAAGCAGAAATTATCTGTTTCCCTGTAAATTTCCAGAGCATAAGCAAAGATTATAACTGCGCATATTTCATGACAATACAAGATTGGAAAGCTTCTGCAGTTTATACAGATTTATGCAGTGTGAAATTGAATAAATGTGTTAACTCTTCTCAAACCTTAAATGCACTAAGCATATTACTAATACATACACTAATACATATTTTTCTAACACACACACATCCTCCACAAGGGTATCATACAGACAGCTGTAAAGCTATCAGCCAACTAAAGCCTATAATGAATAGCCATCATTGACAGACTTTGCTGCATTTGAACAGGTCTGAAATATACCTCAGGCATAAACCCTCACTCACACTATTCAATAGAAACCATAATGAGTGTGTGTGACATGGATGACCTAGGCCAGGGATCATTGCAGTGGCTGGGCTTGTCACAAGCATACAGATGTGATCTAAGGTCTGGAAAGCGGCAGCACACTCTGGCAAAGATAACAGATGTGTTCATGGAGAAAGCAGGGTTCCCACCTATGAAATATTTGAGGTCACATGTACATATATGTATTTGCCACACAGCTACCTGACATGTGCAATGCGCATACTGTTGTCATAGTGATATGTCATACAGCAGTAAAAGCAAAACCCACAACACATTGACCAACAGTGTCACCCACATAAAGCATACACACACCATGTGCAGGATTCACACCCCTAACTAACTAGTTTAGGATAATAGAACAGTACCCATTAGCATGGTGCGCTTACACACATTACTGGGAGTACTCTTTTCCACAGGTATATTTGTAGCATGGTGACATCATCAGACTTGACAAAGATGAGTATACCACTATTAAGGTGTATTAGTAGTCTCCAAAACGATTACTCCTCTCCAAATAGATCACACACAAATGTCAAGTGCAGGATTCAAACCCCTACTTAACTACTTTATGCCACTAGAGGAGTATGCATTAACACGACATGCTATACACATTAGTGGGAGCTCTCTTGTCCACAGGTATATTTGTAGCATGGTGACATCATCAGACTTGACAAAGATAAGTATACCACTTTTAAGGTGTTTTAGTAGTCTCCAAAAAGGTTGCTCCTCTCCAAGGAGATCACACACAAACAGTTGTCAAGTGCAGGATTCAAACCCCTACCTAACTACTTAATGATACTAGAGAAGTATGCATTAGCACGACATGCTATACACACTACTGGGAGTTCTCATTTCCACAGATATATTTGTAGCATGGTGACATCATCAGACTTGACAAAGATGAGTATACCACTTTTAAGGTGTTTTAGTAGTCTCCAAAAAGGCTGCTCCACTCCAAGGAGATCACACACACACAGTTGTCAAGTGCAGGATTCAAACCCCTACCTAACTACTTTATAATACTAGAGAAGTACACATTTACACAACATGCTATACACATTACTATGCACTCTCCTTTCCACAGGTATATTTGTAGGATGGTGGCATCATCAGACTAGACAAAGTGGGTTACATTAGGTGACATTAGGTGGGCTACATAGAAGGAATTTCTAAACACTTTGGCCATGTGATCATCAAAGGAGAGTTTACTATCTACCTGGTCCCCAGGGCCATAATTACTTTCTCTGTATATACTGGATTACCACCTATGTGGTAATTTGTGTGCACTTTATTTTATCCAAAGGGGATGACTATGCATTCTTTGGCATTCTGCTTGAGGGCATTGTTTTGACACCAGGTATCTGTCTCTGTAAGACCCTTCTGGAGGACGTCTGTGTCAGCCATAGAGTCAATTATGGACCACAGTTAGCAGTCATCTGCAAACTTGTTCAGCCATACTCCTCCCATGCTTGCCTGTACCTCTGAGAAGTATCTACTGAACAGGTGGGGTCCCAGGACCAAGACCTGTGGGATGCCATTTGTGACTGGTTTAGAGTCGGACATGGCACCCGCAACTCTGAACATGTGTATTTGATCTGTGAGCCAGTTGGCCACCCATCCTGTGACATAGCTGTTAATGTTCAAGCTGATAAGCTTGTCCATGAAGACATAGTGGGGAATGGTGTCAAAAGTCCTTAGTGAGGTCCAGGTGGGCTGTGTGGACTACTTTCACCTCCATCTATGTCCTTGGTAACTGTTTCAAATAAGTCAACTAGGTTTAGGAGGCAGGATCTGCCTTTAACAAGTCCAAGTTGGGTAGAGTCCAGTGTCTGGAGGTCCCCAATGTCTCTATTTATGGGTTACATGATAATTTGTTCATAGCTTTGTAGACCAGGCTGAGTAGACCTATAGGGCAATGGTTTCCAGGTTCTGTTGTGGCACCCCCTTTGTGGAGCTGGATGACTGCTGGTGTATGCCATTCTTTGGGTACATAGCCTGTGGTAAGGTTGAGTCTGAACAGTGAATGTAGGTGAGGATGTAGTTCCTTTTGGGGCTGGTGTAAGACGCAGCCTGGGACACCATCCAGTCCCATTGATGCTGTGTTCTTAGCTTTGGAGAGGGCTGTCTTTACTTGCATGTCCATGAAGTCTGGGGCTCTGCATTCTTCTGGGATGGACACAGGCCCTTTCGGGGGTGATGGGGGGGAGTTTGCACTGTACTTGTCTCCCAGGATGTGGACAATGTAAGTTGGTTCAGTGTATTTATTGCCATTTTTCAGTAGCTGACAGCATATTTGGAAGTTGCCACCTAAATGTTTGGTATAGCTAACGAAGGCTTTGTGGTTGTTATTCTTACATTCCTTTGCGATTTGTCTTTAGAAACTGGCCTTGGATTATTTTATGAGCGATCATTGTTTCTTCCTAATAATAATCAGTGATGCCTTTCCTTTTGTGAAGTTTGTTCTATCATGTGTTCGTTTCCTCCTTCTGTTGTATAGCTTATTTATGGGCGATGACCACCAGATTGGTTTCTTATTTTTGGAGGAGTGCATCTTGGTTTTATTTGGGATGTCTCGATCCATGCATCCCTGTAGATGCTCATATAATGCACTTGTAAATGATTTGGCAGATTATATAGCATTATCCTATAGCAAGGGGGCTTTGGAACTTTCCACTTTGGTCTTGGGAAGTGTGCAGTTTGCTTTTGAAAATGTCTTCACAGAGGTTTCCTTGACTGGGGGGGGTGGGATGTGGATGTCCAGTGTGATTACTTTATGATCTGATATTACCAGCGAGGGGTTTATCTCTGTTGTGGAACACTGGTACCCCATGTTGGTGATGATCAGGTCCAGTATGTTGTCACCTCTACTGGGCATGGTGACCAGCTGTTCCAGGGCGTTTGAGTCTTTAAACTCTAGGAAACATTGGGCAAAGGACGTTGTACATGAGTAATTCTCCCACTCAATGTTTGGGTAGTTGTAATCTCCTCATATAATGGTGTTTGATAGGACCTTTATATTTTCCACTGTTCTCAGGAATATTGAGTGAGGTTCCTGAGACAAGGTAGGTGATCTGTAGCAGGCTACAATCTGATAAGCAGCTTTGCTCAATGTTAGTTGCATTTGCATGGTCTCCAAGGCCTCATGCTGTGCCACTAACCTGAAGGTGTGGGAATCCATAAGGTAAATGGATACACCCCTTCCTTTTGTATTTCACTCATGGTTTTGGGGCCGAAGATCAGAGGGATTGTGAGTGTTTTACATGGAGCATGTCCAACAGCTCTGTGTTTGACATAGCTTTGTATGTTAGGCAGAGATCACCTCTGAGTAGGCGATATGTGAGAGAGTACAGCTGGAGCATTTTGAGATGTTCTGTGTATAGCATGTATTTCAGGCCACTAATGCTCTTTGTGAGGTATTGCTATAGGCTTTCCAGTTGTTGTAGATGTCTTGTGAGGTACATAGCAAAAGGGGCGTTGTACTCTAGTATGGATCTAGTGAGTGATGAGTAGAGGGGAACAATGTCCTTTTCTATTCTTCATGAGACACCTTTTGTGATGAAGTGTGCCACATAGAAGGATTTCCTGACTACTGTGGGGATGTGATTATCACAGGTGTGTCCACTGTCCACCTGTGACCCAAGGTCTCTTATCACACTTTCAGTGTTAAGTATACTACCACCTATGTTGTAGTTCATGGCTACAGAGTTTTTACCAAAGGGGATGACAATGCACTTTTTGGCATTGAGCTTGAGGCCATGGCTTTGACACCAGCCATCTGTCTCAGTGAGGCCCTTTTGTAGGATGTCCACATCTTTAGTATTTACAATTATGGTTCCTAGTTTGCAGTCATATGGAAACTTCATTAGCCACAGACCTTCCATGTTAAAGTTTACTTCAGGGAAGTAGATACAAAACAGGACAGGACACAGGACTGGACCATGTGGTACTACACTCGTCACTGGTCCAAAGTCATACTTGGAGTCTGCTACTTTCACAGTGTGTGTTCTGTCAGTAAGCCAGTTGGCAACCCATTTTGTGACATAGCAATTTATACCTACTTTAGTGGGTTTATCTATAATTCCAGAGTGTGGGATGGTGTTGAAAGCCATGGCAAGATCTACATAGGCTGTGCAAACCACCTTACCCTTGTCTACGGTTCTGGTGACTGCTTCAATGTCATTTATCAGGTTTAGGAGACATGATCTGCATTTTACAAACCCAACATGGTTGTGGTCCAGCGTTTGGAGATTACCAATGTCTTTTTTTATAAGTTTTATGATGATACATTCTATGGCCTTGAACAGCAGGCTCATCAGGCTAATGGGGTGCTAGTTCCTGGGATCCATGGTGTCTCCACCCTTGTGTAGTGGGATAACCGTCACTGTGCACCATTCAGCAGGCACAAAGCCTGAGGTGAAGCTATGACTGAACATGGTACGTTGGTGTGGTGCCTGTTCGTTCTGCAGTTTGTGTAGAACACAGCCTGGGAAGTTATCTGGTCCCATGGATGCTGTGATACTGGCTTTGGAGAGTGTTTTTTACCTGTGCAGCCATGATGACAGCAACTTTGCAGTCTTCCATTATAGAGATGTGCTCTTTCATGGGTGAGAGGGGGGTAAAGTTAACACTGATCCTATCTGCCAGGATGTTGGCAATATCATTTGGGTCTGTATATTTAGTGCCATTGAGTTGTAACTCAGAGCAGATCTGAGTGTTGCCATGACATGGACCTGTCTGTTGGGCAGAGATCTCCTGAGTAGACAGTATGCAACAGAGTACAGATTGAGTTAAATTCAGTCTTGTTGCATGGGGCAACTGTTTGAGGCCAGTAATCCTCTTGTTGAGGTACTTCAGTGGTCTTTCCAGCTGCTGAAGGTGCCTAGTCCAATTCATCGCAAGTAAGTTGTGGTACTCTCTGACGGGTCTGATGACTGATGAGTAGAGGGAACCTCCTTTGACCTACATGCAAAGACCTTGGCAGTTTGTGGGAACACATAGCATGATTTTCTGACCACTTTGTGGATGTGTTTCTGGAAGTAGAGATGACTATCCACATTTGTCCATAGATCCCTTATTATCATCTCCATATTTAGGGTGTTGGTACCTATGTGGTATTTGTATGACTGTAGCTTGAGGCCATGATTTTGACACCACATCTGTCTGACTGAGACCCTTTTTAAGGATGTCTCTGTTGTCCCAAACATTGATTATGACAACTTTTTGGCAGTCATCCACAAACTTTGCTAAACATAGCCCTCGTGTGTTTGACTGTATTTCTGGAAAGTATACACCAGACAGGAGGGGTCCCAGGACTGAGCCATGGGGGACAGCAGTTGTTACCAGCTTGTACAGGAGACCACACTTCTTACCTTGTGTGATCTATCTGTGCCCCAGTTGGCAATCTGTCAGATGACAGACATATTTATGCACAGGTTGTTGATTTTGTGGATACGACATGTGTCTGGGATGTTGGCAAAGGGCTTTTCAAGGTCTATGTGGGATGTGTGTATCTCATTTCATTGATGTATGTCCTGGGTGACTTCCTTGAAAACAGTCTAGCAGGTTTGGGAACCATGATCTGCCCATGACCAAACTGAAATTGGTAGGGTTGGGTGTTTGTAGGCTCCCAATAGCTCTGTTTATGAGTTCCATCATGATGGACTTCATGGCCTTGCAGATCAGGCTTAATAGGCTTATAAGACAATAGTTCCCATGGCCTGTTGTGCACCAACACTCGTGGAGTGTGACAAATGTTGCTGTAATACATTCAGCAGTTTCATATCCTGTACAGAGGGTGAGGCTCAACAGACAGTTCAGGTGCAGCGTCTGTTTGTTCTGGAGTTCAATTATGACACAGCTAGGGAAACAATGTAATCCCATAGACGCCGTGTTTTCAGGTTTGAAAGGAAATGTTTACCCATTCTATATGTGATATCTGTGCTTTCACAATCTCCAGGTATGATGATAGGGCCTTTTGTCAGTGAGAGGGGGGTATGTATGTATGAGCCTGTCTGACAGGATGTTTGCAATGTCAGTCATTTACAGTTTGCACTGACTCAGGACATATATGAGTGTACATTGCTATTTATGACATAGCGGAAGGAATTGTCATGGTTCTCTATGGACTCCTTCACAGATTCTTTTGCCGGAACATGGATTGTATAATATTTGGAGTGCACATTGTTTATTGATGATACTGATTGCAGGTTTATTGATCTTCTTTGCTTTTTCACTTTCTGTTAATAACTTATGTACTTGTGGTACATAGTGTGATTATGACAGGGTTCCAATATATTATATGTGTCTGTTTTCATATAACTGTGTGCACAAGGCAGGATTGGTGAATAGTGACAGGTTCCTGGGGTAAAACATGAAACTGCCAGATATGTGTGGCCCACTGCTGTACTCAGACATGGCCTGTGTGTGTGAGCATGCCCAGTATGACCTTTCAGTATGATGCTGAATGAAATCCACTACATTTGTTGAAGTGTGTGAGCATGCCCAGTATAGACATTTATACTATATGTGTATGGAAAATCAAGTTGTATTTTTACAGTGGGGCTCACCTTTGTGTCATAGATCAACAGGGATCATGCTGTGCCTGCAGGGCTTCCATGAGACACTTTGCATAGACTTATCAACATTTCTACATACAGGGGGGACAGCTATTTTTTGTACATTTCTACCCGGGGGCACACCTGATTGTTACTGTGGGTGTACATAGGATGAGGGGTTCATGTGACACTTATACACATTTGCTAGGCCTGCACTGCTATGTAATGTACACCGTACACCATTTCAGTCTGTACTGTTGCCTATCGTACTGGCTTGAGGCATACTACTGTACTACAGATCTTAGCATCCAATGTCACGTATATTAGATTGCGACTTCATAGCCTACCCAACCCACATCACACCGCCTGGCCTGCTGTTCTCTGTCTGCATAGACCTGTGGGGGAGACTACCCATATGCCTCTTTAGGGGCATGATACAGCATTTCTTTGTGTTTGTATTAGTGCACAATTGTCCTGCTGTGTCTGTGCCAGTGAAATGCTGTCATGGCTTAGTGGTTCAGTACTGTGACTATAGTGTACAGTATCCTGGGTTCGAGCCCTGTCACTGCTTTTTATTTTCATGCTGGGCAGAACAGACTGCTTAAGGAACAGTAAAGCAAATATGAGCATGTTTACCTGACTTTTCTCAACTTTGCCTGACTTTGCCCGACCTTGCCCAGCATTGCTCAATGTTGCCCGACGTTGCGCTAGTTAGTGCAGGCAATTTTGTTTACATATACTAAATAGTGGTAAAAGCTGCTTAGCACTACTTTATATTGATTAAAACATGGCAATCATGCCTCAGGTGGTGCTGCAGGGCTGCCTATGTCAGATGCACATAGTACGCTCCCTATACATGTTTGAAAACATGTAGTGTCAAGTTAGGTATCCCTTTTATTTTATCTGCGAGTCAGAGAGAGGTATCATTTCCAAGGTTCCTACTGAGCCAGTGTATGTGCTATGCGTTGCCTCTTTGCCAAGGCCAAGGCATATTGGGCACGCCTCCTTCTGTCTACTGGGGCAGGCTCATGTTGTTCCTCCTCCGAGTCACGCTCTGCCTGTGATGGCCTTGGCAATGGTGGGGGGCTGTTTGGCCCTGCCCCATGCTGTTCCTGCTGCAGCTGTTTTCACAGGATCATATTGTGTAGCATGGCACATACCATGACAATTTGGGTACATGTAGTTGGTGAGTACTGCAAGGCTCCACCAGATGTGTCCAGGCACCGGAACCGTGACTTCAGCATCCCAAACACACGCTCGATTACATTTCATGTTTGTGCATGTGCCACATTATGGAGTTCTTGTTCAGGTGTGTGTGCATTTCTGATGGGTGTCATCAGCCACGGCTCCAGTGTGTATCCAGCATCACCCACTAGGTGACCGTCAGGGATGTCCCCATTGGCAAATGTCTGGTACAGCTGTGTCAGATGCCAGATATGGGAATCATGGTAGCTTCCAGGGCAGCCAGCACACACATTCAGTATTATATGCCCTGGGCATCGCACATGACCTGGCAGTTAATGGAGGGAAAGCCCTTGCGGTTGATGTAGGCCCTACCCCGCTCACCAGCTGGTGCTTTGATGTGTATGTGCATGCAGTCAATTGCACCCACTACCTCAGGGTATTCCGCTATTTGCGGGAAGAGACTCATATTTTTGGCCAATGCCTCATGGGAATTGGGGAAATATACATGATCACCGGCATGTGCTGACATGGCATTCAGGAACTGGTGCAGTACCCTGGATGCTGATGCCTGTGAAATCCCCATCATATCACGAGTTAGTCTCTGGAAGGTACCTGTTGCTAGTATTCTTAGGCCAACACATACCTTGGTTTCCACTGGGATGGGTTCCCCTCTGTTGGTTCTGTGTGTGAGGTGTGGCCTGCACAGCTCAACAAATTGCTGCAGGAAGTCTCTGTCCACTCTATAGCACTATCTCCAGCTCATGTAGCCCCTGGTAGGTTACTCTGGGTCTGTACACTCTTCTCCATCTCCTCACTGTGGGTTGCTCAGCAGCATTCGCAATGGCACCACCCTCAGCATCTTGCACATGATGGCTTATAATAGCAATGGCAGTCCCTAACATTTTTTTGTCTGAGTTAAGCTTTTTAAGTTTTCACTCTCTTTGTATACTGCAGTGTTGCAGTGTTTTTGAGAAAAACACGGGGAAATGTTGCTTGCAGAGTTTTAAGTGCTGGGCTGGGCTAGGCTAGTGTACTGCCTGTGTAATTGGCTGATTCTGATTTATTTCACCTGGCAGTTCTGCTAGTTCTCCTTGGTTAATGTCCTATTACTTCTTTTCCTTCCTTTTCCCTTTCTGTTTACACAAGGGGCAGCACCACACAAACAAGCGCAAACACATGAACACGAGCGCACACAGGCTTACACAGGCTTACACAGGCTTAGACAGGTGCACACGCGCGCACACAGGCTTAGACAGGTTTACAGGTGCACACACGCACACAGTGTAAGCACGTTTGCAAGAAATTTCAGTGATATCCACGGCATACACCTTCGGTTTCTGGGTTTCAGCTAGGACAACTGTAGACACGCCTCTTCCAATCTTGAGTAACTCACAGCACACACAAGTCACTCTGCTCCAATAAGCTTACAGTCTTTCATACATGCCCCCTCATGATGTCACCGATCTTCTACTCTACTACTCCCCTACTCCTACACTTACACTCTAGGGACATGGCTCACATGTCAGGGAAAATTGGGATTCACTATCCTTATCCTCATTTGCATAGGATTGCCTACTAATGCTTGGTTACATCTCTCAAACTGAGCTTCCCCCCTTAGCAACCACTACTCAATAGCCATGTTGTCTTTAGCCTGCCATTCACCTGCATGGCAGAATAATATTTTTAATAAGTATGCCTATTTATGCACAAAACAGTAGCAGGTAGAGACCACCACGATGGAATAAAAGATATAAACTATTTTATTATATAGAACAAGCGCTTTCACGTGTATACAACACGCTTCTTAAGGTTTCAACGCTAATACTCAACAAAAACTCTTATATACACTTATTAATCAGTTAATTCATTGATTAATGTGAAGATTGAACAACCTATTAAACCAATTAAAGCAGCATAGTAGAATGAAATAATGACTCATGGCATGTGCAAAATCTGAAGGTAATGCTACTCAATGCTAGAAGTCTAAACCTCAAAATGCACTCTCTCAAGGCACTTCTAAAAATGGAGAACATCGATATCTGTGCAGTAACTGAGACCTGGTTCAAGGCTCCAGAGAGCACACCTGCAATACCAGGCTACAACTCTTACCACACTTTTCGGCCACCAAACCAGGACCGAAACACTAAAGGTGGAGGAGTGTCAATATTCACCAAGGATATTCACACCACCAGGCTAGTTGGCCAACACAATGTGTCTGAAATTCTCCAAGTGCAAATAACACTAGGTAAGACTGCAATCCAAACTGTAGCTTGCTACAGATCCCCCACCATACCCCAAGATTCTCACTACACCTTTCTAAACACTCTAATACTGGGTGATTTTAACTACCCTGCCATTAACTGGGAAAACTATTCATGTCCCAACACCTTTGCGCAACGGTTTTTGGAATTCATAAATTCCAACGCCCTGGATCAACTAATCCATAGTCCCACCAGGGGCTCCAATATCCTAGACCTGGTCATTACCAACATGGGAAATCAATGCTCCATACCTATGGTCACCCCCTCGTTAGTCAGGTCTGACAATAAGCTAATCACCCTTAACATCCACATCCCACCCCCACCCCCCAGTAAAGAAACCACCGGGAACTGAAAGTTCAACTGCTGAATCCTACACTAAGGCACTGTACGAGCACATCCACTCATGCATGAATCGTGCCATCCCAAATAGAATCAAAATGCTCTCATCCAAAAAAAAGGAAGCCAATCTGGTGGTCCCCTGCCATAAACAAACTTTACAACAAAAGGAAGAAACTTTTGCAGAAAAGAGGAAAATCCCAGGATGCAAAAAACTCCCTTACTAGCCTCAGTAAGAAACTGAGATGCCTCATAAAATCCTCCAAAGCTAGTTACGAAAATAAAATTGCCAAAGATTCCAAAGACAACCACAAAGCATTCTATAACTATGTCAAGAATCTAAATGGCAATGCTCAGATCTGCTCTGAGCTAAAACAGAATGGCATTAAATATACTGATCTGAAGGATATTGCCAATATCCTGGCAGATCGATTCAGTGCCAACTTCACCCCCCCTCTCCTAAATGGCCCATCTCAATACCGGAAGATTGCCAAATTCCAGTAATAATGGCCACACAGGTACAAACGCACTCTCTAAAGCCAAGAATACAGCATCCATGGGACCAGATGACATCCCGGGCTGTGTACTACATGAACTACAATATGAACTGGCACCTCACCTAAGTGTCATGTTTAATCATAGCCTCACCTCAGGTTTCATGCCCACTGAGTGGCGCAGAGCTACAGTTATCCCAATCCACAAGGGAGGATCCACCTTGGATCCCGGAAACTACCATCCCATCAGTCTGACAAGCCTTATCTGCAAGGCCATGGAGCGTATTATCATGGAACTTATAAACAAAGACATTGGCAACCTTCAAACACTGGACCCCACCCAGTTTGGGTTTGTGAAGGGCCGATCTTGTCTCCTGAACCTGATTGACTTCTTTGAATCAGTCTCCAGAGCCATGGACAAGGGTAAGGTGGTCCACACAGCCTATCTAGACCTTGCCAAGGCCTTTGACACCATCCCCCACTCTGGAATCATAGATAAACTTACTAAGTTGGGCATTAATCCCTATGTCACCCAATGGGTTGCTAAATGGCTTACTGATAGAACCCACACTGTAAAAGTAGCCGACTCCAAATCCAGCTCCAGACAAGTGACAAGTGGAGTACCTCAGGGTTCAGTCCTGGGGCTGCTCTTGTTTGGCATCTACTTCTCTGAAGTACAGGTCAACACTAAGGGACTCTGTCTAACAAAGTTTGCAGATGACTGCAAACTGGGAGCCATTATTGAATCCCCAAATGATGTGGATACTCTACAAAAGGGCCTTACAGAAACAGATGCTTGGTGCCAGAGCCATGGGCTCAAGCTCAATGCCAAGAAATGTACTGTTATCCCCTTTGGGAAAAACATGTATCCATGAATTACCATATAGGTGGCAGTACACTAAACACAGAAAGTGTGATAAGAGACTTAGGGACACAGGTGGACAGTGGTCTCACCTTCGATAACCACATCGCCACAACAGTCAGGAAATCCTTCTATGTGGCACACCTCATCATGAAGGGATTTTCATCCAGAAAAAAGGAGGTCATTGTCCCACTGTACTCATCCCTCATTAGACCCATTATAGAATACAATGCCCCATTTGGTATATACCTCTCAAGACATCTGCAACAACTGGAAAGGCCTCAGAAATACCTCATTAAAAGAATCACAGGCCTAAAGCAGATGCCCTACGCTGACCGCCTTAAAAAATGCCAGCTATACTCTGTCGCATATCGTCTACTCAGAGGCGATCTCTGCTTAACATACAAGGTCATGTCAAACCCAGAGCTGTTGGACATGCTACACTTAAAGAAATCCCAATCCCTCAGAGCTACACGCTCCAGGGATCTAAACCTTGTCATCACAATAAACAAAACATGCTGGAGGGATAGGTTCCTGACCCAGAGACTCCCCAGACTCTGGAATAGATTGCCCATACATGTCAAGCAGAGTGCCTCTTTGGACCTCTTCAAGAGGAACCTTGACGATTGGATGGGAGAAAGGAAATTCACCCCAGGGATCACGTCAGTCACCCTGCTAGACAGGGGTCCAGGAAAGTAAATAATGTGGGAAGAAATAGCCAGGGAATTGTTATGGCTAGGCTTGTATAGGCCCTAGGGCTGATAGCCTAGTACCAACCTATGAACCTATGAACCTATGAACCTATGTTATCTAACCTAAGGCAAAACCAGCCTGAGGTGATTCACTCAAGCCATTAAAATATTTATAAAAATACTCTCATGAATTATTAAGTGACTAGAGTCAAAAATAAAAAACAATAAATTCATATAATATCTATTAATAACAAAGTATATAAAATATAATGATACAAAAGAATATAAAACATCAAAGTACATATAATACTAAAAACATATAACCACAACCCATTTTGGGCAACAGTAAAAATTACTATCATCAATTATGTGCTATCATTACAGGTTTTATACTAATATATTGGTTGAGTCCAGGCTCAACATGTGCCCTCATTCTTAAAATCCAACTTAACTCAACCATCTCCAAGTGATTCATCCTATCACCTCCTCGTTTATTTATACCTACAGCATGTAGAACTCAAAACTTAAAGCTATGATTATGCCTATTTATGCCTATTTTTTAGTTATTTTCTGGTTTTTAAAGCACAGCACATTTGCGCGGCATTGTGCTACGCTTAAACATCGGAGATCGGGGAAAAAAAATTTGATTTTTATTAATTTTCAAATGATAAAAATGCCAATGGCCTTATATTTGGCCATTGGCATGCTTCCTCAACTGGATGCATCCTTTATTTGGAGCTGTCATAGCTCCGTTTTACTATTTGTAGAACGGTACTCCGTTACCAACGGAGTACATTTCTGCAAATAACTCTACTCTTCCACGGACAGGTTACTGTTTCCTGGATTGCAAATTTACCTCATTTGCATAGCTTTCAGCAGCAAATGAGGTAATTTGCATAACATAACACTGTCCGTGCAAGAGTAGTTTTAGGAGCTCTCATGCACGCCCCTGCCGGCTGTTGCTGGATCGCTCGGCAGACATATTGACTATCTGCCATCTTACACTACTCTTAGACTCAGTGCAAGCCTTCGAGAATCTGGCCCTTAGTCAATACATTAGTCATGTTAGCACTTTTTATAGCATAAACATGTTCACTAATATGCTCACTTAATTTTGTAACAGTCTTACCAATATAAATTAAACTGTCGCATATATCACAAAGCGCACAGTAAATGACCCTCTCAGTGTTGTAAGTACCTCTGTTATTAGACATATGTTTACTAATCTAGTAGGTTACTAGGGCTAACTACCTAACTGGTCATGGTCATTTTAGCCAATTACCCCATGTGAGAATCAAACCCTGCACCTAATGTTTGCAAGGTGAACACCTTAACCATTATGCCAACCTCCCAACCCATAATATAAATAACCCCTTTAATAAGGACAAAATTGTCCTTATTAATATACCTACACCACTTACAATCTAAACACTTATATATGCCCAGATGACCGGGATGCATGCCATTTTTTCGAGTCACAGAGGATTCTAAATATGTTTTGAAGTTATTACCTCTCTTACCAACAAAATAAGGGGCATCACCTACTTTACTTAAAATATCAGGATGACCTAAAAGGACTGTCCAATTATCCCTTATAATATTTTAATACTTTTACTGTCAATACTGCGACTAATAGAAAGGGAATGACAATAATCCCTTTTACTTGGAACTCCACTATTGTTTCCAAAACCTACATTAGCTCTACTCAAAATAGGGGCATAAATGTCATGTCTTTCCATCTTGACTTCCTCAAAGATGTTATGTACTGCATCTGCATTATAACTCCTATCCAAAAACATACTTTCCAATATACATACATACATACAAATGTTTCAAGCATGTGCTTTAAAACCCTTCTAGCTTGCCAATATGCCATAACAGTTATTCCCATATTAAATGTCCAGGCTGTTCTAAAAAATATCTAAACTAGTACTTGCTTTAATGTAATTTGGTAGTGTGCTCCAAGCATCAGCTACTCTGTCAGAAAACCAATTAGTACACTTCTCATTGCTACAGAATGTTCTACATAGGTTATCTGATGATTCTCTAGTACTTTTTGATAACCCCAAACATTCCCAGAGGTAGTTGTCCCTAAATGCCCTATATACCTAAATAAGATCTCCTCTTAAATATCTGTAAGAGACACTGTACAAGCTCAGATATTTTAGTCTTTCATAATAACTTAGATTTTAACATCCATGGATGCCCTTAGTATATTTCTGCTGTACTCTTTCCAGTTTATTCATGCTTGTTTTCCTATAGTTTTTCCATATTGTTATTCAATACTCAAGTTTGGGTCTAATGTAACTAACAAACAATGACTTCATTATGTTTGATTTCCTAGACTTTATAAATCTTTTTATACAACCTATAGTTCTATAACTATCATTAGCCAATTGGTTGGTTTGATTAGATAAACTCATAGCTGAATCTACCCATATACCCAGGTCCTTAAATGAGTCTGGAATCACTGTGTGCTGTATTAAATATTCACCTTTCAGTTTATGTCTCCCAAATCTCATATGCTTAGTTTTTGATGTATTTAGCAACATATTATTCTCCTAAATGGTCAATTTAGTCAAATTATTTTGCAGACATGCCTTATCTGTAACACTTTTAATCAGTTTACCCAATTTCAGGTCGTCCACATATAGACTGTAGAACACCTCCGATGAAAAAGTAAGATCTAAAAGATACAATTTAAACAAGTAAGGTCCTAGTACAGAGCCCTGTGGGACACCTTGACTGTAGCCAAGGATTTCACCTGTCCAGTTGGTGTGTGATACTTGCCATGTCTTATTTGTAAGCCATGCAGCTATCCATCTTATCAACAGTACATCAATACCTAGTTGTACTAATTTTTTGATCAGTGTTTTGTGCATGACCCTTTCAAATGCAGAAGTTAAATCTATATAAATCACATCACAGCACCATTTGTCATTTATAGCTGTTATTATATTGTTTTAGAACATCATGTTACAGGTGATAATAGATCTATTTTCAACATACGCATGCTGATATATGGTTTCAAGTCCCAACCTATCCAGTTCTGACAATAACTTATCCAGTATTACCTTCTCCATTATTTTTCCACAACATGAAATTAGACTTAAGGGTCTATATGATTCTGGGTTCGCCCTACTCCCCTTTCCCTTAAAGACAGGTTTAACAAGTGCATGTCTCCAATCTTGAGGAATCTCCCCATATTTATATGACCTAGTGAATAATAAATGTAATGTACAAAATTGTCAACCTTAGTGATGAGTCTAGACACTCTAATAGCCTGTGATTTAATAATGTTATCCTTAGTGTGATGGGTGTGCACTGTTACTGCAAATATAATCACTAAAATATGTGGGCTTCCTATAAATTCTGGAATAAAAACTTTGATTATTAAAAACAAATTCACATCTAGAAATGTAAAATTTACCTTACTGGAAGTACATTTAAACTGTAAAAAGTCAAGTGTGGAAAAAAGCATGGTCGTAAAGGTATTAAACTATTATAAGGGAAAATAGGAAAGTCTTTTTAGATCATCCTGACATTTTAAGTAAAGTAGATGACGCCTCTTCTTTTGTTGGTAAGAGAGGTAATAACTTCAAAACATTTTTATAATACTGATTAAACTGACAAAATGGCATGCACCCTGGACAGTTGGGCACATATAAGTGTTTAAGGAGGTTAAAAAAGGCATCAAGTAAACCTGGAAAATTGTCTAACAAGTCCTTTAAGCAATTTTCTGGCACATCCAAAAATAAAAAATAAAGCATCAGTATACAATACATGCAAAAGAACATAAATGAAAATACTTATACCTGTGCAGTCATGCTGTTTTCCACTCATTTAACACTAAATTAGCAAATGTTAGAGCCACATTAGAATCCCATTGCCACTCCCAGTTTTTGTTAATATAGCTCTCCATTAAACATAAACTAATTATCATGAAGTACTATTTCCAAAAGTGTGCACATAGCACTAGTTTTCAGATTTAAGACTAGTCTCAGCAGACCTTTGGAATAACTGTATAACTGTGAGTTAACATCTTCAGTGACCAACATCAGATTACTAACAAAATGTTCAAACACTAAATTATTCAACTTACTTAAGAAATCCTACAGATTTTTTGGGGTAATGTGATTCATCTTCTGATGAAGTTCCAGTATTGTTTGGAACAAAAGTGCTCAAGTTTTGATTAAAGTAACTGAAAAGGGACTGGCATGCGTTTTGGTATTTTAGTCTTCGGTTTGGTGCACATTTTCAGGACTATGTCTTACTTTATCCAAAAAAAAAATAGAAATAATCTCATCCTTGAACCACATACAAAGAAAATAGGTCTAAAGGGAGGATCACTATAATGTTTATGTATCTTAGATATTTCAAAAAGCTCAGCCAATTTTGGATGTTCAATCCCTCATAAAAATCAAATTCCGTAGTATTAATATGACCATTATGGAATTATTTCAACAGGCCTAAGTTAATGTATTGATAAACCACCTTAACCTCATAATTCGATGTATTAGTATAAAAAATAGCATCTGACAACATCTCAGACACTTTCTCTGTATACCTAGTATTATCTTTAATCTTTGTCCCTCCATTTTTATCATCTTTCATAAACCTAATGTAGCTCATTTTGCTTAATCTACAAAGCACTTTCTTCTCTTTGCAAGACAAATTAAAAAACTTACATTTAGGTAGTTGATTTAATAGTCATGTAATATCTCTCTCACAGACTGATTGAAAGACACTGAGAGCTGGCAATTAAGAAGGATTAAATGTGCTTCCCTTAGTTAATGAGTGGTTATTTTTTTACCAAAGGCACCATTATTCAACATAAACTTCAAATGAAATTTTCTCACATGAAGTTTAAAGTCCAAAATAGTGTCCATAACATTTGCTCTCCTGCTAGGTAAGAAAGACAAACCTTTACTGAGATTTTGCAACTCAGTTGCAGAAAAAGACACAGTAATATGGTAACAACTTTGTATTTAACATAATCCTAAGTGGAGTTCACCATCCGTGTCCCTTGCCCTGATAAAATGTTTGGTATCTGTTCCATGGGTATCCTCTTTCTCTACCTCTCCCATGGATATGTTCTGTTGGATTCTGTCGAACTACTCAGTAAAGCTTTGGATACCCATGAACTCCTTCTGTCCCATTGAACATCTCCACTCAGTGATTGGATATTCACCATTATCTGCCTGCTTGAGACCCCTTCTATTTCTTTCCAGCCAATCACTCCAGTCTTCGAGGACCTTCAGACCCAGATGCATTCTCTAAAAAATCTGCTTGCTCCTCGCTGTTGTCTTGGGCCACAGAAGAAGAAGAATTGAAAAAAAAAACAGAAGTCTATTTTGGTCATTATGTAATGGGATTAATTATTTCTATACTGTGTGTTAATAATTTGTTTTCCTATTTATACAACTGTAATCAGGTCATGACTGGAAAGGGTCAGAAGACCAGCTCTCTTACAAAGTTATCAAACTGAAAAATACAAAATAAAAAAAGAAAAGAAAAGAAACAACTGTAGAAAAAAAAACAGAAAGGAAGGAAGAACGAAAAGGAAAGTGTGGCTGAATACGGAGGCTAAAAGGTAGTCCATATAAAAGAAAGGGCAGGAATGTGAGGAAAACAAAAAAAGAGCTACAAAGATAATACATAAGGTAAAGGAACCTCTAGACAAGGGTCACCCAGAGGGAATAAAGAGATGGACTAAGTTGTTCTTGAGATACAGAGAGGAAAAGTTGCATCATCAGTGAATTTTTTTTCTTCTATCTTCAGAAAAGAAAATGAAGAAAGATATCTAGCCTGGAAAGAGGAATGAAGAATTAAATAAGACAGTCAGAAAAAGAATTATGAGAAAATATGTAGGGACATAAAAGAATAAACCTAGTATCCTAAAGAACATGGCTGGAGTAGTTAGAGATCCCCTTATAGAACTATTCAACCAGTCACTCACAAATGATGAGATTCTGAAGAACTGGATGGATGCCAAGGCAGTAACACTCCACAAGAAGCTCAGTAGAAAACTACTGACCTTTAAGCTTAACCTTGGTAGTATGGAAATTTAAGAAGAGGTCACTAAGAGGCTTGTTGGCTTCCTAAGGAAAGTATAGTTGTGTAAGAACTTACCATAATGGTAGATGTATGGTTATTTACTGTTGTAATATTGTTTACACATGGGAATATTTTGCTAAGGATACCAAATGTCTGATCAGCATACCAAAGCTTGGGCACTTTCCTGTCATGGCAGATGCCCAATGTATGGCCCAAATGCTAGAGAAGTAAGTGCTATATAAGGGTTGTATGGATGTCAAAATCCTCAGGAAATTCTTGCCCAGGACCAAGGAAACAAAACTGAGTCCCAAAAGGATGAGGAAAAATACATGACAGCAATGAAAGGGCAGGCAATGTAACAAATCTACATTGGCCAATAGAAAATGAAACTATAATAGAATAAAAGAAAGGAGGAAAGGATAGAGGGTTCCAGTACTACAACAATGATCTAACTGAACATCTACTGTTATTGTAAGTTCTTATACAACTATACTATGTATTTCATTGATCACAGTTAACAGTATTGGGTACATATGGAAAGATTCCCAAAGCTATTTAAAATATCTAGGAGGATAATTTAGTATTTAGGATCGGAACTGGAGTATAGTGTTTCTTGGAGTACTGATCTAGCAAGCTTAGTACTGGCCCTGTAAAAAGTATCAGTCTTACAGTGTTTTCTAAGGGCATTAGTGGAAGACCAAGTGATTGTCTCAGGATGGATTCAACACACTGAGCAGAGTGGAGGAGGGGTGTTGACTGCAACTCAGAGATGAGATATATGTATCCTTTTTTTGGATTATTTATACTGATTATTGTTTCTAGCAATTTATATATATAGCACTTTTTATTTGCCTGCTACATAGTTTTTAGTGTATTTTATTGCTATTAACTAATCTGCATGGGTAACTGATTTGTTTGCAGTTAAAAGCATTCTGTAGAGTCTCTTTGCTCCTTTATCTGTTTAAAACCTTTTCATTTTGTGGTTTTCTGTAGTGTTTACTGTCTGTAGGCTAATAGCTTTATTATTGCCCTAGTTCAGAGGCCTGTTTGTTTCTACAGTGATTGCTCAAAGCACATGAACAGGCCACCTTGAATTAGCAGAAGCCTTTCTTTACCTTGGCTAGATTGTGTTAAGTGGCTGCTGGCTAGTGGGGGCTGGTTCTTTTGTGCTTTAAAAAAAAAAAGTTGTCTAAGGTTGTATTTTCTGGTATTTAAGCCCTAACTTTGAGAGGATTTCTGTCTATACACACTGAGCAGAGTGGAGGAGGGGAGTTGACTATAACTCAGAGCTGAGATACATAAGTATCCTGTTTTTTTGGATTATTTATACTGATTATTGTTTCTAGCAATTTATATATAGCACTTTTTATTTCCTGCTGCATAGTTTTTAGTGTATTTTATTGCTATTAACTAATCTGCATGAGTAACTGATTTGTTTGCAGTTAAAAGCATTCTGTAGAGTCTCTTTTCTCCTTTACCTGTTTAAAAACTTTCATTTTGTGGCTTTCTGTAGTGTTTACTGTCTCTACGCTAATAGCTTTAGAATCTGCATGGGTAACTGATTTGTTTGCAGTTAAAAGCATTCTGTAGAGTCTCTTTGCTCCTTTATCTGTTTAAAAACTTTCATTTTGTGGCTTTCTGTAGTGTTTACTGTCTGTAGGCTAATAGCTTTAGCATTGTCCTAGCTCAGAGGCCTGTTTGTTTCTACAGTGATTGTTCAAAGCACATGAACAGGCCATCTTGAATTAGCAGAAGCCTTTCTTTACCTTGGCTAGATTGAGTTAATTGGCTGCTGGCTAGTGGGGGCTGGTTCTTTTGTGCTTTAAAAAAAAAGTTGTCTAAGGTTGTATTTTCTGGTATTTAAGCCCTAACTTTGAGAATATTTCTGTCTATACACACTGAGCAGAGTGGAGGAGGGGCATTGACTACAACTCAGAGCTGAGATATATAAGTATCCTTTTTTTGGATTATTTATACTGATTATTGTTTCTAGCAATTTATATATAGCACTTTTTATTGCCTGCTGCATAGTTTTAAGTGTATTTTATTGCTATTAACTAATCTGCATGGGTAACTGATTTGTTTGCAGTTAAAAGCATTCTGTAGAGTCTCTTTGCTCCTTTATCTGTTTAAAAACTTTCATTTTGTGGCTTTCTGTAGTGTTCACTGTCTGTAGGCTAATAGTTTTAGTATCTGCATGGGTAACTGATTTGTTTGCAGTTAAAAGCATTCTGTGTAGTCTCTTTGCTCTTTTATCTGTTTAAAAACTTTAATTTTGTGGCTTTCTGTAGTGTTTACTGTCTGTAGGCTAATAGCTTTAGTATTGGTTCTTGGTGGCTTTGCATTTGCCCGACCCTACTGTAAATCTGATCTGGGACACTCCTCCCAGTCTAGTGTCATTAGCTCATTCTACTTAATACAGAGAGAACATCTGAGAAGGACTTCTGTTTCTCCTTTTTTCCTTTCAAAAAAAATGCCTGAATCTCCTTCTGTTCTGACTGTGCTTCTCACATTTTGGAAATATAGAGTATATTTTAGAGCATTTATTATAACTGTAATTGCCTTAATATTGCTACAGCTCAAGTGCTCTAGATTGCACTGCATCTGAATTTTTTGTGTGTTTTAGCTGCTTTTCTGTATATATAGACTTCTCTGCATTTGTAGACTAGCTACTTATTCTGCTGTATTACTGCCTCTTAAATCATTTTTCAGTTGTGCACTTGCCTTGCTTCATTTAAAAAGTTTTAAATTGCTAATTTTGTAGAGTTTTATTTGCATTTACTGTTTAGGACTACGCACTCAAGTGTGTTAGCCTTTTCTGTGTTTATTTACTGTATTATTGCATTATTCAGCCTGTTTTAACAAAAAAAAAATACTATCTTGTTTGCTTGTTTCCCACCTTTCCTAGCCAGTCCATAGCTCACGCTTTGCTTGTCTCCGGACTTTATTTTCTGTGTTCAGAGCTATCCAGACCTTGCTGTGGTAGAGGGAAGTCCTATGGCTTACCAGTGGGAGTGGAGTATTGTACTTCCTATTTAACTCTAGAGGAGTGGTTTCCAGCTCTGAAATTGTAATTGTATTAGCCTTTTTGGGCTGATTTCTATCCCTTTCAACTTTCTGGCTTAAAAACGCATGTGTTTGCACATTTTTCACATTGTGCAGCACTGCGAGGCTACAGATAAACTATTCCAGGTTTCAGAAAGTATGCTCTTCAAATTTCCCTTAGAACTAGCTGGTTTCTCAGTAGTAGCACTAAATACTGAACCCCTGTGACTAGCACTTGCTCTAGAACCTGCTGGAAAGCACTAGGAAGACTGAAACTGATACAAGCACTCAACTCTCCTTGTCAATAAGGAGAAATTAATCGTAGGCACTAAACAACCTATAATTGCAAAGCACCTTGCAATGGTAAGGGAAAACAGCTCTTAAACTTTACAAAAAAAGCACCTAAACAGGCATGACCAAGGGTCAGCTTCTGGTGATTTCTCCTGTCCACCTGGTGAATCTGGGCATACTGGGGCAATGCGGCAACTGCCTCATGTACACAGACAATCCTCTCCTCCTACCACCCAACACTACAACTTGCGAGAGATGCACTTACATAGCCAAACTGGAAGCAAAGCTCTCTCCGGCCAAAATTGTGCTAGACAGCCAAGAGGAGAAGGTTAACACCTGCACTACACCTCTAGCAACTCATAGCCCTTCAAAACCCACACCATCAACACCCACACATAGCAACACTAAACCCACATATGCGGAGGCCCTTAACATTAACCTGGCCAAGCAACAAGGACCTCCGAAGCTGAAACACAAACAAACACCAGTCACAACCAAAGTGACACATAGTTCACAACACCAGTGTGCCACCCAACAACAGCCCCAAGGCAAGACAATGTACCCAACACTTTAGTCATAGGTGACTCTATAGTCAGGCACACTGATGTCCCACTCACCAGGCTGAACAAGGAGAAAATTACAGTCTGCTGCCTGTTGGGTGCCAGGATCCACTACATAATGCATGCACTCAAGTCACTCCACAACAAGTACAAATACGACTCTGTCATTGTCCATGCTGGAGTGAATGACTTGAGACGTACCGCCCTAGACTACATGAAAAGAGACATGGAAGAGCTCTTGAATCATGTGGCCCAGGCAGGTATGACCCTAGCCCTGAGTAGCATCCTGCCTTCACCCAGAATGATACCACAGTATAAGGACAAAATGATTGCCTTCAACAATTGGCTAAGCTTCTGGTGACATTCAAAGGGGATCCAGTATTTGTCTGCCTGGGAAGATATGATCAACAAACCACAATGCTTTGCCAGAGAGATGGTCTGCACCTGTCACTCCTGGGATTCAGGGTACTGGCTAAAGCTCTTACACCCCTATAGTGCCTTTTTTAGGCAAGGTTCAAAGGATAAAACCACCACCGTAACAGATACAAGCATGCAAAATCTGAAGGTAATGCTACTCAATGCTATAAGTCTAAACCTCAAAATGCACTATCTCGAGGCATTCCTAAAAATGGAGAACATCGATATCTGTGTAGTAACTGAGACCTGGTTCAAGGCTCCAGAGAACACCCCTGCAATACCAGGCTACAACTCTTAACACACTTTTTGGCCACAAACCAAGACCGAAACACTAAAGGTGGAGGAGTGTCCATATTCTCCAAGGATATTCACACCTCCAGGCTAGTTGCTCAACACAATGCATCTGAAATTCTCCACATGCAGCTAACACTAGGTAAGACTGCAATCCAAATTGTAGCTTGCTACAGATCCCCCACCATGCCCCAAGATTCTCACTACACTTTTCTAAACATACTGGAAAATATTAAGATACAACCAAACACCCTAATACTGGGTGATTTCAACTACCCTGCCATTAACTGGGAAAAATACTCAGCTTCCAACTCCTTTTCCCAACGGTTCTTGGAATTCATAAATTCCAACACCCTGTATCAACTAATCCCTTGTCCCACCAGGGGCTCCAATATCCTAGACCTGGTCATTACCAACATGGGAGATAGATGCTCCACACCAGTAGTCACCCCCTCATTGGTCAGGTCTGACCATAAGCAAATCACCCTTGATATCCACATCCCATCCCCACCCCCCCCAATAAGGAAACCTCCTTAAAAAACTTCTCCAAAGCCAACTTCATGCTGCTGAAGTCAGAAGTGACAAACTTCACGACACCCATGCAGACGGGATCTGAAAGTTCGACTGCAGAATCCTACACTAAGGCACTGTATGAGCACATCCACTCGTGCATGAATCATGCCATCCCAAATAGAACCAAGATGCGCTTCTCCAAAAAAGGAAGCCAATCTGGTGGGCCCCTGCTATAAACAAGCTATACAACAGAAGGAAGAAACTGCTGCAGTAAAGAGGAAAATCCCAGGATGTAAAAATCTCCCTCAACAGCCTCAGTAAGAAGCTGAGATCCCTCATAAAATCCTCAAAAGCTAGTTACAAAAATAAAATTGCCAAAGATTCCAAAGCAAACCACAAGGCATTCTATAGTTATGTCAAGAATCTAAATGGCAATGCTCAGATCTGCTCTGAGCTACAGCAGACTGGCATTAAATATACTGATCCCAAGGATATTGCCAATATCCTGGCAAATCGATTTAGTGCCAACGTAACCCCCCTCTCACCCCCCTAAAGGTCCCATCTCAATACCAAAATATTGCCAAATTCCAGTAATCATGGCCACACAGGTAGAAACCACACTCTCCAAAGCTAAGAATACAGCATCCATGGGACCAGATGACATCCCAGGCTGTGTACTACATGAACTACAAAATGAACTGGCACCTCACCTAAGTGTCATGTTTAATCATAGCCTCACCTCAGGCTTCGTGCCCACTGAATGGCACACAGCTACAGTTATCCCACTCCACAAGGGGGGATCTGCCTTGGATCCCAGGATCTACCGTCCCATCAGTCTGACAAGCCTGATCTGCAAGGGCATGGAATGCATTATCATGGAAATTATAAACAAAGACATTGGCAACCTTCAAAAACTGGACCCCACCCAGTTTGGGTTTGTGAAGGGCCGATCTTGTCTCCTGAATCTGATTGACTTCTTTGAATCAGTCTCCAGAGCTGTGGACAAGAGTAAGACAGTCCACACAGCCTATCCAGACCTCGGCAAGGCCTTCGACACCATCCCCCACTCTGGAATCATAGATAAACTTACTACGCTGGGCATAAATCCCTACGTCACTCGATGGGTTGCCTACTGGCTTACTGACAGAACCCAGACTGTAAAAGTAGCCGACACCAAATCCAGCAGCTGACAAGTGACAAGTGGAGTACCTCAGGGTTCAGTCCTGGGACAACTCTTGTTTGGCATCTACTTCTCTGAAGTACAGGCCAACACTAAGGGGCACTGGCTAACAAAGTTCGCAGATGACTGCAAACTGGGAGCCATTATTGAATCCTCAAATGATCTGGATACTCTACAAAAGGGCCTTACAGAAACAGATGCCTGGTGCCAGAGCCATGGGCTCAAGCTTAATACCAAGAAATGTATAGTTATCACCTTTGAAAAAAAATATGTACCCATGAATTACCACATATGTGGCAGGACACTAAACATTGAAAGTGGGATGAGAGACTTAGGGACACAGGTGGACAGTGGTCTCACTTTCGATAATCACATCGCCACAGCAGTCAGGAAACCCTTCTATGTGGTACACCTCATCACTAAGGGCTTTTCATCCAGAAAAAAGGAGGTCATTGTCCCACTGTACTCATCCCTCATTAGACCCATTATAGAGTATAATGCCCCATTTGGTATGTACCTCACAAGACATCTGCAACAGCTGGAAAGGCCACAGAAATACCTCACTAAAAGAATCACAGGCCTAAACAGATGCCATATGCTGACCATCTAAAAAAACTCCAGCTATATTCTGTGGCATATCGTCTACTCAGAGGCAATCTCTGCTTAACATACAAGGTCATGTCAAACCCTGAGCTGTTGGACATGCTACACTTAAAGAAATCCCAATCTCTCAGTGCCACACGTTCCAGGGATCTAAACCATGTCATCACAATGAACAAAACATGCTGGAGGGATAGGTTCCCGACCCAGAGACTCCCCATACTCTGGAAAAGAATACTCATACATGTCAAGCAGAGTGCTTCATTGGCCCTCTTCAAAAGGAACCTTGATGATTGGATGGGAGATAGGAAATTCACCCCGGGGATCATGTCAGTCACCCTGCTAGACAGGGGTCCAGAGAAGTAAATATTGTGGGAAGAAATATCCAGGGAATCGTTATGTCTAGGTTTGCATAGGCCCTAGGGCCGATAGCCTAGTATCAACTTATGAACCAATGAAGAAGAAACAACAGCCCTGGTAGAGTGAGCTCTGACCTTCTGTGGGAGGGAGTTTCCATGAAAGGAGTAACAAAAAGACAGAGCCAAAGAAATCCACCTATAGGTGGTCTGTTTTGAAACAGGAAGACACATCTTTTATGTCCTGGAAAGAAACAAATAGTCTAACTTTCAAATAGTCTTAGTTTTGTCTAGATAAAAGCTGAGTTGTATAGAAAAATCTAGAGTGTGCAGAATTCTTTCACAAACTGTCTGACTTTTCAGGGAAGGAAGCTTTAGGTGAAAAACACCAACTGCAAAAGCATAAAATCCAAGAATGTTTAATACTTCAGCACCTCGGCTAATAAGCCTTTCACATAACTCTGAGAAAGGCTTGTTAGCCAAGGCGCTGGAGTATTAAACATTCTTCGATTTTATGCTTCTGCAGTTGGTGTTTTTCACTTTTTTTGCGTTTTTTTTTATATTTTTTATTTGTTGTTTAAGGAAGCCTTAAGTCCCTTAAAGTGACATTTGGTTTTCTCACGCAACTTCTTTTTAGAGAACATTTTGTTTTTCTGCTGTAATTTTTGCTCCCTTTGGAAAACATGGATCTGGTTTGGAAGGATAGTTATACAGACATTTGATGACAGAGGAAGGAAAAGTCTGCTTAAAATTTTGTATAATCATATGTCTTTCCTACATACTGCGGTGGTGGTGCTGCGTTAGTGTTGTCGCCTCACAGCAAGACGTTGTGCCATTCGATTCTCAGCTAGAGCGTCTTCTGTGTGGAGACATGCATGAATGGGCGTACCTTCGTTGAAGGTTGTGCGTTAGGGCTGGCAAACATGGCACGTAAAAAATCTACTGCCAATCATTAGCGGACCAGAGTTCCGCTGTGGTGACCCCTAACCGGGAAAAGCCGAAAGACACAAGCAAACATATGTCTTTCCTACAGGTTTTTAAAAAAATTCCTGCAGCTCCAGGACCATTGAGATTTTCCCCGTCTAGAGGTGCATCCGACAGTTTAGAATCAACATCTTTTTGGCAAAGCTTATAACCTCAACTAAGAACATTATTTAAGAATAGACCAGTCGCAGCAGCTCTAAAAGAGGCATCTGCATCATCATCGCTTTGGTTTTCAGTTTGGTAGTTGATGGCAGAAAAATAAACCATAGCTGAAGTGTACATTTCCTTTTTATACCTGTCCATATTCTTACTAGATTGGAGTAGTTTAGTAGGTTTATTTGATTCTTTACAAATTACTTCTAGATCCGAGGAAGGATTTTTGTACAAAAACTTGTGAGTGTCAGAGACCTAATAAAACTTATCATTTTTTTTGAGTAGCTGGATGTTTGGATGTTGTGATTCTGGGTTCACTCTGGTTGTAACAAAGGTGTCCTGTAAGACCTTGGAACTCCCATATATAACAGGCCATAATAGGGTCATAGGTTCTCAGGTGTATACTAGGCAAACACCCCCTGGAGCCTTTATACGTCTAGCCATGCCACCCAAATGTATTCCATTAGTTACTGTGCCTTAGAGGTTATTTTAGAGGTTGTGTGTTTGAGCATGAAGTAAAGGCTTACACTGCTGATCAGAGACAGAGGTGTCAGACCAGGGGTGAATTTCTAATTACTCATCCACTGGTCCAGGTTGCACTTGAATAGGGTTAGAGAAAGGCCCTGCTTCACATGGGAAGCCTTTCCAGAGAATGGGGATTTACTGAGATACATACCTGTCCCTCCAACATCTCCTATTTAAGTGGCAAGCAGAGTTTAAATCCTTAGATATAGTAGTTCTGGTACTGTTTGTTTCTATGGATATGCAAAAGGTTAATCAAAGTGGGATCCAAAGATGCCTTGTATGCCAGGTGTAAATCATCTTTCAGCAGCCTGTAGGAAACAGAGTACACAGACAGGGCTTTGATGTGATCTGCATAGGACATTGTGTTTATACCTTATATCCTTTTTGTGGATGTTCCAGTTGTTACATGTGCCTAGTCAGGTACATACTGAAAGGGACATTATACGCAATGATGGGTCTGACTCCAAATCTATCCTGTGATGGGTACAGTGCCATGATGACTTCTCTGGACCTAGACAACATGCCCTTACTTATAAGTTGAGTGACATAGAATTATTTTTCTTACAATTGTAGACATGTGCTGGTTGAAAGCTAGGTTACTATCTACATGAGTTCCCAAATCCCTGACAACTCTGTCAACTTTTAGGTGTGTTTTATCAGTGAGGTACTTTACCAGGGTGGCTGACTTTCCAAAAGGTACTATTATGTTTTTCTTAGCACTGCATTTTAAGCTGTGACTTTAGCACCAGTCATTTGTCTGTGTTGGACCTTCCTGTAAGATTTTAGTGTCTTCTATGATTGCTCCTAGCTTACAGTCTTCTTCAAACTTGGTAAGCCAGAGGTCCTTCACTTTGACTTTGACATCTGAAAAATAAATGCCAAAGAGAAGTAGACCAAACACACAGCCCTGGAGTATATCACTGATGCCTCTCCTCTTTGTGGAAGTGGTCCCGCCAGTTCTTACTTCCTGGGGCCCTTCTGTAAGCCAGCTGGTTATACAGTGAGTTACATAGGGGTTTATGCCTTATTCCATTGGTTTGTTTACAATGCCCAAATGCAGTATTGTATCATATGCTTTAGCTAGGTCAAGGTTGATAGTATGCACCATTTTGTCCTCATCCATTGCCTTGGTGACCTTGTCAAAGAAGTCCACTGGATTTAGTAAGCATGACCTGCCTTTGACAAGATCAGACTGGGTTGGATCCAGTGTCTGAAGGTTTCCTATGTCATTGTTAATCACTTCCATAATTCTTTCCATGGCTTTGCATATGAAACTAGCCAGACTAATGGGGCTGTAATTTCCAGGGTCCTTTGATGATCTGCCTTATGTAGAGGGATGACCACTGCAGCCTTCCATTTGCATGGCATGAAGACTGTGTGGAGGCTATGATTGAATAGTGACATCAGTGACCCTGACTGCTCATATTTCAGGTTATTTGGTCTTAGAGAGCACATCTAATACCTGCTCCCTAATGATAGTTGGAGGGATTATTTTAGATGACGTTTCTTTGGGGGGGCTGGGGGGGAGGGTAATACCACCTTTGCATATCAGAAGCTATGATATGATACATCATTTTCAAAATGGTGTCCAGAAATGAAAGCTCTTTAAGGGGGGAGTCATAACTTTAAGACATAGTATTCTTATCCTCTGACTGAAAAACAGTGAGAGAGTGGATCTATGAGGAATAAGCCGGGACTCAACTCTGAAACACAGTAGTCATCTTCAGAGTCCCTAGCCTTCTTATGACAGGAGGATGAAACTGGAGAGGAAAGGAACTAAGAAGGCTTCAAAGGCATAAAAGCCTTGATCGTTCCTTGGGAAAAATCATACCACTCTTTTTGAAGGTCCATGGTGGTAGAAGAAGCTGATGCAAAGAATGTTTAGTTTTTTTTCTTTTTAGGGATATCTGTAGAAATGTACTGAGGAGGATCTGATTCCTGTCATACCTTTATAAAGGCATTGGGATATTTTTCTCAGATTCATTACTAGTTATGGACAAAATGCACCTGTGTTTATTGATTTAGTACAAAAACACTAGAATATATTATCTGATGACAAGTTGTGTGGTATTTTGACACTCAAATGCCTTTTATCATTTAGAAGAGGCAAAACATTGGGTGGCTTATTTAATCAATATAAAAAGAAGTCAATTTGTAAGAATTCACAACAAATGATGATTGGTGGTGGGACTTTGGTTGGTTGAGTCCCTTGTGGTTATTGTTCATAGTGCAAATTTATATTAAAGAGAAAATTTACCAGCAGTAATACCCATAAAGTTTATAACATTCAGATATTTGGTAATTGCAGTATTAATTGGATAATATATTTGGTGACATGCACTTGTTCTGCTTTTTATGTGGGACCAACTTTGCTTCCTTTCAGGATGTGTATTTTGGAACATTTGAGTGACATTAGAAATAAACATATTTCTAATGTTCTGTACAAACACTCTATTAAACACGCTACTGCACATTCTGTTTATTATTGATAAAATTCAGGGTAATAGAATTAAGGCAGAATGGCACAATATTTTAAATAAAAAAGAAACAATTTGGATAATTTGGATGTTAATGCATACCTATTTCACTGTACTGTATTCTAGTGTCTGCTGCTGCTCACCTTTATCCTCATCTGTCCAAACCCATATACAATTTGCTTCTCACATTACTCTTTCCAGTTAACTTCCTCATTATCTTACTGTTATCACCTGTATATCCCCCTGTCATCCTCAGACTGCATTTCTCCCTTCAGACTTTTCATGCCAGGACTTGCTTCCCCCCACACTGAACACATACTAGGCCCTCCAATTACTCCTTGTCCCTATCTCTTCATACTTTTTAATGTTGCAACCCTCACCTACAGCCACTCTCTCATGCTACACTGTGTTAGCCCCCTCCTTTCACAATAATACCTTTGCTTGTGGTTTCGGTAGTCCCAGTTATTTGAGCATCCTTTTCTCCCTTAACCCCTCCTTTCTCTCTCTTTATTTTTTGTAGGTTAGCTAAACTGCTTCAGCTTCCAAGCCCACTGATCTACCCTGCCGGGAACCTCCTGAGGTCAAGATTCCCCTGTGGTGTCTTCCTGTACATCAAAAGTGTATTCTAAGTACGTCCAGCCTAAACTGTTAATTGCTGCACTATATGCTACCTGTACTGCTGCTCCTGTGGTGGCCAAAATTTTGCACATCCCAAGGCCTTTCCCCTGTTTCTCTTCATGCTAACCTGCCCCCCACTCTGCTATCTACCATCTAACTTACCTGCTCGCTGCAACCTCTCTGACTGCCGCTCACTGCTTATCCTATTTCTATAGTCTTTGCTACTGCAAACTGCACTCCTATATTGTCCCTGCCCATCTCCTGGTCTTTCTGTACTCCTAATCTACTGCCTTCTAATCTTTACAGAGTCACTCAGTCTAGTCCTTTGTCACTGAAATACTCTTCCCCACTTCCTTCTCCTGCTCTCTAGTCTACCATACTTACCTGCTTTTCTGATTGTTTCTTGGGATCTTCTCCATGGGTGCTGTCCTGGTCCATTTGCCCTTACTACGCTCGGGCTCTCTTTACTAGCCTACCCTACCCCCATTCCCGCACACCCCCACATCAATTACATTTATACTTGACGATCCCTCCCCTTCCTCACAGCCCAGCCACTCACTTTCCACTTCCTGCCTGTTAATTTAACCTCTCTCCTCTCAAGCAAAATCTACATAAACCACACCCTCTAACCTTAGCTAACAACACCAGCTGCATACTTTACCTTCTTAGCTATACTCTAGTCTATTACTTGTCTACAGACACATATAACAAATCAAAATAATAATGCAACTCCTTCTCTTTACCACTACTACTCTCCTATTCCTCTCTGCTATTGCCTATCAGTCTTACCTTCTCCACCCTTTCACCTGTTCCCCAACCTCCTGTTCCTATATAAATATACATTCTGACAGTTGCAACATTATCTCACTATCTCTCTTTAACTTCTCTCCCTCCTGTCTCCACAAACTAACTATATTTCATACTCCTTCATACTCCCCCAAATACAAAACTAAATTCTACAATCTCCTGTTACCTTCACTCACATGTCACATTATTAATCTACTATGCTCTGGTGACATCCACCCAAATCCAGACCCCTCTCCCTCTCCCCTCAATCTCACTTCACTAAATTCTCCCTCTACCGCCTAATCATCTCACTCTCACAACCTAACATATCCCCATAGCACAAACACACCCTTACTGGAACATCTAACTATCTACTCCATTAATATACAAAGCCTAACCAACAAAATTACTGAACTTCACTCCTGGATAGCCCAAACTACCCCACACATTCTTTCTTTATCTGAAACATGGCTCAAACCTCATATCACTAATAAAGAAATGCTCCCACCCAGCTATAACATATATTGCCTTGATAGAAGCCCAAAGAAGGGAGGTGAAGTAGCCATCATCTACAAAGATGGCCTAAATCTCTCACCTGTCACCATCCCTATCCCTGACTTCCACCCAGCTGAACTTATCATCCTAAACTGCCATCTTAACCCACACAAAACATTTGCTATCGCTGCCATCTACATCCCCCCAAGGAGACAATATACCCATCCTAGAAAACATCCTATCCTGGTTTACCCATAATATACAGTATGAAAGCCTAATTCTAGGGGGATGTCAATATTGACTGGTCCAAACTTACAGCTGACTCACCCCAACTCAGTATCAACCTCCATGGCTTCCATCAATTGATAACATCCCCCATCTGCTTCTCTAGAAGTTTATTCTCCAGCTCAACAACTGACTGGATTCTAACTCCCCCTTCCTCTACCAAAACCCCACAACCTTACCTGTCTCTCTAAGTGGCCATCTCTCCACTTACATCCTTAGGCACTCTACCCACTCACACAAGGCACACCACTACAGAGACTATTGTAAACTAACTTTAATACTTCCCTGTTCATCTCCATACTGTCTAGTTTTGACTGGCCCATCCTTAGACTTCTCCCACTCGATGACGCAGTCAACAAATTCAGCAACATTTTCCTACACATCCTTAACTCCCTTGCTCCTTCTAGGTAAATTAGAATCAAATCAAATTATGCTCCCTGGCTCTCTAAAGATACTAAATCACAAATGCATAAAAGAGACAGCACCTGGAAAGCCTGGCATAAAATAAAGGAACCTTCCCTATTTCAAAAATATAGAGAATTGAAGAATCTAGTCAAGAAACTAATAAGGACAAAAAGTCCTACTATAGCCCTGCTCAACTAGACAACAAATTCAACCCCCGTAAATTCTGGGCTACCCTCAACAATATCCTCTCTCCTGGTTGCCCTTCAAATCTCTCTCCTTACCCAAACAAATCACCACAAGAAATTGCTACTCTCCTTAACAAGCACTTTATCAAAACAGTCCAGAACCTCACTCACACCAGCCCAAACACAACTAATCCACCAACCCCACATGACCATCTAATTAAAAATCTCTTCTCCTTTCAACCTGTCTCCACCTCCTACATTAAATCACTTATTTTGAAACTTAAACCCTGGTCACCCTCCTCTAATAATCTCCCCCCATCTTTCCTCAAACTTGGCGCTGACTCTATAGCCTATCCTTTATCAATTATCATCAATAGATCCATCCAGAAGCTGATGGAGTCCGTGATCCGGGGTCCTGCTGGAGAGATGAAAAGTCAGCAAGCAAAGCAGCGTAGTAGTGCTGAAATTGAATTCATCCTCAAGTCTTGGGGAGTACCTTCATGAGGTGGACCCTGTTTTTTCACAAAATCTCACCAAGGCTACAGTGATATATAGACTGTATTTATATAGCATATATCATGGACAGAAGTAAATCAAAAATAAAAAAGATAGCTGGGTGCACATGACACAGGGTAAAAAAGTGTCCAATCCTGGTAGGCGCACTAGTGCCAGGACTGGAAAAATGGCAGTATAGAATCCTCAAAATACGGAAACAATCCTACAATGGGGCCAGGCCAGGCTCAGGGGGGAGGATGGCCCCCCTGTTGTAGAAGAAAGTCGTCCACAAAAATGACAACAATTGATAGTCCAAAAAAAAGCCATAAAGATGACAGAGTGGACTATTGAGGATAAGAAAGAAATTATGTATTGTTACTGTTATGTAAAAAGTCCAGAATTTCCAGACACAATATATACAAAATGATTAAGAGAGAAATTAGAGGAAAGAAAAATACTTCCGCAGGAAAAACTGTCACAAGCTTCAAATAAAAATGTGCTTTCATTAATACAACAGATTTTTGAAAAACAGTATATAGATCAAGAAACTTTGATGTCTTTGGAAAAAGAAGCCTCTGAGGAAGTGAGAAAATATAAACAACAAAACCTAGAGATATTTGAAAAATATAAAAAAGAAATATGGACATGGGAAAGAAAGAGAGATTTGATAAGGTGCAATATTTATGCAAAGGAGAAAGCCAAGTTAACTAATATACAGAAGGCAGTTTCAAAGATATTCGAAGAAAAATACAGGCAAAGGCATCCAGATATGGAAAATTTCACAATAAAAAGATTAAAAGCACAAAGATTTAATGTAGAAAAGATGATTAGTAAAGTAGAAGTTAAAGAAATAGAAGTTGAAGTTATGGAGTGCCTGCGAAGTGAAGGATTTAATATAGAAGGTCTAACACAGACTACATCACAGCATGATGGAGCGAGTCCGCAGAATAAGGAAAAACAAGAAGATCAGGAGACGTGAAGAAGAAATATGGACATGGGAAAGAAAAAGAGCCTTAATATGGTGTAATATTTATTCAAAGGAGAAAGCAAAACTAACCAATACAAAAAGAGCAGCACCAAAGATATTTGTGGAGAAATACAGGCAAAGGAATCCTGATATGGAAAACTTAACAATACAAAAAACAAGAAGACTAAGAGGAAAAGTAGAAACAGAGATTAGTAATGGAGAAGTCAAAGAAAAAGAAATTGAGGTTATGGAGCAGCTGCAAAGAGAAGGATTCAGTGCAGGAAATCAAATGCAGAAAGCACCACAAGAGGATAGAGCAATGGATATCCAAATTAAGGGGAAACCAGTGGAACAAGAAGCAACAGGTCAGGTGCCATATCAAGATATTTTGGAGCCTTCCACAAGAAACCAGTATAAAAGTTCACTTGAAGCTAGACAGGAAGGAAAGGAAGGGGAAACTGTGGAAACTTTGATGCAGTCAATGTTGAGGAATGATAGGCCAGTGAGTTCCCATATGACAAAACAACAGATGACACAGGATGAAATTGAAGAGAATGTGCCACAAGAAGATGTTATAGAACTTTCTATAGAATGCCCGCAGGAAATGGAAAACAAGGGATGTGCCCTCAGTATGGAAGAAAAGGAGTTAAGAGAAGAATTACTTGATTTAGTAGACAAAGACAGATATATCAAGATCAATGAGAGAAATAGACTGCTGAAGGTTAATAAAACCCCAAAAGTCAGAAACTTGATAAAACAAATGAACACAGTAATTAGGACTGTCCATAGAGATCCATGCGATATAACAGAAGTAATCAGAATATATTACTGTGCTGCTAAATTAATAACTGATAAAATTCTACCACAGGAACATAGGGTAGCGAGGGAAAAGGGGGAGCAAAAGCGAATACCATCATGGAAATATCAAATAGAGAAAACTATAAAGCAGCTAAGACAAGAAGTATCATTGTTAGAAGATTATAGAAGAGGGATCAGATCAACAAAAATATTAAGAAAGATAGATGTGATAAAAGCAATGTGCAGTATTAGAACAGACCAGGATCTATTATGCACTATTGGAGATAAACTAAAAATTTCAAAACAGGCGGAAAGACTCCAAAGATACGAAGATAAATATATGGGAAAAGCACAAAATAAGCAATTTACTGATGACCCAAAAAAGTTTTATAGAGAATTGGGAAAAAGGTAAAAGGAATTGATAGACCGCCGAAAAAAGAGGAAGTAGATACATTTTGGAGAAGTATCTATGAAGAACCTGTGGAACATAACAAAGGTGCTAAATGGATAGAAGAAGTAAAAGAAAGAATAAGAAGTTTAAAGGTACAGGATATGAAATGGGATGAAATAGCCAGAGAGATTGAAACAAAGTTGAGAAAAGCCTCTAATTGGAAAACCCCAGGCCCAGATGCAGTACCTAACTTTTGGCTTAAAGTGTTAACTTCTTTACACAAGGATCTAGCCATGAGTAAGAACTATTTATATGCACACCCTGAACAGACACCATACTGGTTAACAACAGGAAAAACAATGCTCTTACTTAAGAGTGAACCTGCAAGCTACCCTAAAATTATAGACCAATAACTTGTCTTCCAACGACATATAAACTATACATAGGGATTGACACCGACAGAGTTTATAGTCATTTAGAAGAAAACTCAATTATGGCAGTAGAACAAAAGGGCAATAAAAGAAAGTCATATGGAACAAATTATCATTTGTTGTTAAATAAAGTTATAATGGAGAACTGTAAGAAAGGGAAGAATCTAAGTATGGCATGGATTGACTAAAAAATGCATTTGATAGTATTCCACATTCATGGATAAAAGAGTGCTTAAAAATCTATAAGGTACATCCTACACTGATTGATTACATTACAGTAACCATGAAACAGTGGCAGACCACTTTGCAATTAAGCCATGATAAAGGACAGATTATTATCCCAGTGATAAAAATCCAAATGGGGATATTCCAGGGTGACTCCCTGTTACCATTGCTATTCTGCCTTGCCATTAATCCATTAAGCTGTTTACTTAACAGCTTAGGTCATGGCTATAATTTGGCTTCTAGAAAACAACAAAGTCTAATGACTTCTCATCTTCTCTTTGTCGATGATTTAAAATTGTATAGCTGATCAGATGAGGAACTGAAAGCACAGTTGTAGGTTGTCAAAACTTTTTCAGATGATATTGGAATGCCATTTGGTCTTGATAAATGTGCAAAAGTAACCTTTAAAAAAGGAAAGTTGCAGCACCAGGAAAACATCAGTTTGGGACAAGAATGTAATATAAAAAAACTTGAGCAAGAGGGGGTGTATAAATACTTGGGAATTGATGAAGGATTGGCAATAAAACATGAACAAATGTGAATAAAGCTTAGTAAGGAGTACTTTAGAAGACTTAAATTAATCCTGAAAACAGCATTGACACCTAGGGACAAGACCCAAGCTGTAAATCAATTTGCTCTTCCTGTCCTAACTTATAGTTTTGGAGTGATTGACTGGCCCAAAAAGTGTTGGATAGATTGGATATTAAAACAAGAAGGATGCTTCATGCTCAACAAATGATTTATAAAAATCAGTATATACCAAGATTATATATTCCCCATTCTGAAAGAGGGGTGGGCCTCCTTGAAATTGATTACATGTATAGATCTGCAATTGTGGGACTCCACACATATCTACTGACCTCACAAGATCCAAATGTGGTGAAAGTTTTGAAACATGAGGAGAATAAATCTAAAATGACATCTCTGTTTAATTTAGCAGAAGCATATCGACATCAAGCAGGAATAGAAATCAAACCAGAAGTGGATAAAAAACAGGCAGCAACTGAATGTTCTAAAAAACAAAAGAAAGAATATAAGGTGAAGGACCAGAAGAGAAGGCAAGAAATGTGGAAAAAACATAAATATTGTTGCAAGTATAGAAAAATTCTGGAAAAGTCTCATGTTGATCAAGAACAAATGTAGGAATGGTTAAAGAGAGGTGAATTTGCATCAAGAAATGAAAGGTTAATATTGGCAGCCCAAGACAGTGGGCTACGTACATGCTGGTTTACTAAGCCCACTGAACATGTGGGAGAAATAGACATATGTAGGTTTTGTGGAACCGAATTGGAAACAGTCACACACCTTATTGCTGGTTGCGACTCTCTAATGGCAGAGGGACTGTATACTGAAAGGCATAATAATGTGACGAGATTGTGCAAACATTATGGTATCGAAGTGACTGAAAAATACTGGAAACATGAGCCACAGAGAATCATAGAAAATGATAACGTTTACATCACATGGGATCACCCAATACCAACAGTCCAAAAGATAGATGCTAGAAAAACGGATATAGTGTTCCAAGAAAAGAAGACAAAAGTAGCATTGATCATTGAAATCGCCACACCTAGTGACTACAGTGTCTTGCGTACAGAGGAACACAAAGTCATAAAATACTTCAATCTGCAGGCAGAAATGAAAACCATGTGGAAGAAAAATACCCAGACAGTTCCAATAGTAGTAAGAGCAACTGGCCTTATAAAAAAGAATTTACAATCGTATTTAGATTTGTTACCAATTCATGTAACACCATACGAATTGCAGGAGTCATTACTGGGCACATTATGGGTGCTGCGAAGAGCACTTTTGGCTAACATCAAAGAGTGAAACAATACTAATTTCATGAATTTTAATTGTACTTTGGCTTAGGAATGTGGTCCATTCCCGTCATGGTATTAGAAACCCAAAAGACTTGGAGAAATCAAAAAAGACAGAAGCTACAGTTCCAGCAATATGGAAATCTTTCTTCACTATCCTCCTCCACAAAGGTGTCTAATCTATCGTCCTATTGCCATCCTATCACCCCTCTCTAAGATACTAGAAAAATGTATTCACTCACAACTCCTGACATACCTCCTCCAGCAAAACCTTCTCACTCTTACACAGCATGGTTTTCGCCCCAACCATAGTACATCTACTGCCCTTCTGTCTTTCACACACACCATAGCAGGGGCTCGTGACAACACTCTACTCATATCCTGTCTCTTCCCTGACCTTTCCAAAGCCTTTAACACAGTATCTCACTCCATCTTCCTGACTAAACTTGCAAACCTTAATCTATCTGCTACCTCCCTTACCTGGTTCTCCAGCTACCTCTCTTGTAGATAACAATCTGTCAGATGGCTATCTTCTGACTCTCCCTATATTTCAGTCCCTACTGGAGTCCCTCAGGGCTCCATCTTGGGTCCCCTACTGTTTAATGTTTTCACAAATGAGCTCTACACTTCTTGCACAAACTCTTCCCTCATCCAATATGCAAATGACTCAACATTCATCTCCATCTCTAACAACATCTCAGAACTACTTTGCCTCATCCAACACACCTTTCTTACCACTGAAAATGGTTGTCAGATAATCAATTCATCCTCAACCCCAAAAAGACTAAGCTCTTGCTTTTTCTCCCCCGCTCTCTTTCCCACCATAAATCCACTTTTACTATCACTTCCTCCATCAACACAATCATTCGGCCTGAATCTCAAACTAAACTCTTAGTTGTCATAATAGAAGATGATCTCAAATTTAACCTACACCTTCTCCAATGTATATATAAAAAAAAAACAGAAACTAGGTTTGCTGTATTGTAATAAAAAGTTTCTAACTCCAAATGCTAGACTCACCCTAGCTCAGGCATTCCTCCTACCCTCACTTCTCTATGCTGCTCCAATACTAACCTTTATCCAGTACACTACCTTGACTAAACTCCAACAAACATATCATAAAACTGCTAGATTCATTACCAACTCTCACTACACCTCACATCACTGCCTTGCCCTAAACTCCCTGCAATGGCTTGAATTCCCACAGCTACTGTTAACATCACAATTCCAAATTGTACACTCTATACTATATAAAACATCTTCCTGTCCAGCTCTCTTTACCCTTGTATCCACCTACTCCCCATCTCGGTCCGTGCACACCTTAAACCAGCAACTACTAGCAGTCCATCCACCAAAGAAAAATGTGGGCAAATTACTATAAAAATGCTCAGCTGCCCAGTCCTGGAACAAACTACCCTTAGACCTATGTGCCTTTATACACTCATCTCACTTTAAAAAGGAACTTAAACAGCATCTGCTCAACTCCAAAACTTGTCCCCGCCATAACCTCTCCTAACCCCTACTTTCAAACCTCTTAACTCCTGCCCATTCTACCTAGACTGCTAAAAACAGCCTACCAAATCTCTCAAGTATAAAGCAAATACACTTTCTAATCACATGGTATTATTCATCTCTAAATATTTTTACATATGAATGTAACTAAATTTATGTTGTATTCTCTAACTGGAGCTGTTCTCCTCGAGTCTCCACTGAAAATGGGTTTCTAACCCAGCTGGACTAACCCGGTTAACAAATGTCAATATATAAATAATAATTAGACTAGGTGGGTTATTCTCACCTGGTCTAAATGATCATTAATGATTATCCATTAACAGTGGGTCTACTAGTGTTTGAGGCAGTATTTATTAAGTTGTGTAACTGAGGCTTTTATACACTGATGAAGGCTATTATGCTGAAACCAGTCTGTATATTTAAGCAATAACCGACGGCGTGGTGTAGTGTATTGAAGATTTACCCATGGTTGGTGTGGTTTGATCACAAGGTCGAAGCCTGAATGATTAAATAAAGCCAACCATGAGTAAATTTCAATATACCACAACCACAGAGTCGGTTATTACTATTATACAATGACATTATTTAAGAAAAAAAATACTTACTTTTCTTAAATAATGGCTTTGTATAACAGCGCCGTACTGTCCTTCAGTGGCTGGTGACATCCTGCTGCCTTGTTTTGTTGTACTGTGCATGCGTATGGGATTTGCATTCTCACACATACCCAATACATCAATGTTTTGAAAAGAAAGCAACAGAGAAGAAAGTCCCAGTTACTCTGTTTTGTTTTCTTTTTTTTTTTTAAGTTTGGGCTACTTTAGGGGTAGGAGAGAGACAAAATGGAGGAAATGCAAAGAAAATCAGGTACTTGTCTTTAGTTACCCAGGTCAAGGTAGGCAGTGTGAACCATTTTGCCCTCATCCATTGCTTTAGTGACCTTCTCAAAGAAGTCCACCAGGATGAGTAGGGATGACCTGCCCTTGACAAAACCAAATTGGGCTGGGTCCAGTATCTGGTGGTTTGCTATGTCATTACTGATCATTTCAATTCTAATTTTTCCATGGCTTTGCATATTAGAAAAGTGTGACTTATGGGTCTGTAGTTTCCAGTGTCTGTAGATGGCCATCTTTTGTGCAGAGGGATGACTGTTGCTGTTCTCCATCCATGAGGCATGAAGCCTGTTTGGAGGCTACAGTTATATAGCAATTCCAAAGGCCCTGATAGGTCATGTTTTATGCTATTTAGAAGGCATCCTGGTATGTTGTCTGTGCCTGCTGGTGCAGTGTTCTTGACCTTAGAGAGAATATTAAGGACCTGTTCCTTAGTCATAGCAGGGAGAGTTATATAGGATGGTATTTCTAGAGGGAAGGTTGAGGGGGAGAGGTGGGTAAAGTTGACGTTGAATTTGTTGGCCAGTAGGTTTGCTATATCTTCAGTATAGATGGTTCCATTAACAATGAGCTCTGCACACAATTGTGTTTTGCCTTTGAGGTTGCAGATATTACTAAATAATGCCTTCTGGTTGTCCTTGGTCTGGGAGGCCAGAAATGGGGTTCTAGGTTTTGTTTTTCCTTCAAAGAAGACTATTTTGTTGTCTGACCTTACCAGCGAAGACATTACAGTAGCAGATGAGCAGCACTCTCTTATATTAGTGAGGACCAGATCCAGTATGGTTGCACACCTGGTTGATGTATTGACAGCCTGGTCCAGGGAGTTAGTATTTACAAAATCCAGAAATCTCCGTACCTGTACATTTGGTGTCACATATGATTCCCAGTTAATAGTGGGGTAACTAAAGTCGTCCATGAATGTGGTATTGGGTTGGATGGTGAGTGTTTCCAGTAAGTTTTAATACATGTTATGGGTTTCCTGGGTTACATAGGGGAACCTATAGCTTGCAAGAAAGTGTTATGGGATTTTGCCTATGGTGATTTGAACATGGGGATGCTCAAGTGCATTGTCCTATTTGTACAGCCTTGAGGTATATTTATTTCTGATGCAAACTGAGACACCCCACCTTTAGTCTCTGTCTGTTAATAGTTGTTCTAAATGTGTGGAAGGCATTATAGCCTTGAACTGCCAGTGTGCTCTCAGTGGCTCTAAACCATGTCTAAGTGACCACAAAGATGTCAGCATTCTCTAGGATGAGGAGAGCTTGTAGAGAGTGGAGTTTTTTGTTTTGTGTTGTTTAGACCCCTAGCATTGAGCAATAATACCTTTAGATTTTATTAGTTTTGATTTGCTATGTTGAAAGTACTTTTGGTTCTGATAGAAAATTAGGTCTGGTAGTTTCTTTGAGCACTTTTGCAAAATTAAAGTCAGAGAAGACTGCTTCATAATAAAGGTATTAAAAAGCACAATGATCTTGATGTCTGCATGTATTAGCAACTTGCAGTTGTGAATGATGGTATGAAGAGATCTCTGTGAACTGAAATAAGGCTTGTTATTATGATAGGTGGGAAGACAGAGGTATACCAAAAATAATTGAGTATATCAGCCTGCTATCAGTGTACCATCTGAAGTAAGTCAGTTAGACCCGTGCAAGTCATTATGTGATGAGTAGCTTAAGGATTTCATGGTGATATGGAGCTCATACAAAAGTTGTACATTACCATTCTATCTTGATCCTGTTCTATCAGTTAACAAGTAGCAAAGATCAGGCAGTAGATGAAGGCTGGTTATAACCAGGTGTCTTTTACTGTGATATTATCAAGGTACTTGACAATGCTTTAGTGCAGCAGTTCTCCATATTGTTTGCAGGTACTGCCTCGTTTTGGTAAGATAATGTTTTGCATGGGTAAGTACAGTTAGATGCAAAAAACTGAATCTTTTGGGGAATGAGAAGTTACCTGAATTGAATTCTGCATTCTTTGCTACTTGTAGCAGATGTTTTGGAAGAAAAGGATGCAACAGATTGTTTGATACTTTAAGCCACCAAGCGTATAAAGTGTCACATGGGGATAGGTGAGAAACTGGACAGTCACAAAATACACCATTTGTAAATGATATTAATAGGGGTTATTGTGAATCATGTTCTAACATAAAATATGCATATGGGAGCTCATATAAGTTAACTAAGTAGATTTTAGTAGGGACATTTGTACATATTAATGTAACTATTAAGACTGGGAATATTGATAACAGATGTCTAGCAATGGTAATGCAGTTTGTTTTTGCAGGAGTGAATATATGCTGTGTGGAATTGTGTGACATGATACAGCGAATGTTGAAAACAGGAAGACATAAGAAACATATTAAATAGTCTAGTATGAAGTTATTGGAATTAGTGATTTACCAAGGGGACCAATCAGAAAACTGATGTAGGTAGGAAGGAAGGGGTTTGTGTGGTGGGTCTCTCTCTCTCCCAACTCTTTTAGATGCAACCAGTACTGATCAAGACACAAACAGTAGATAAAAAGTTATTTTGTTGTTACCCAAAGTAGCACTCAAAGTGTGCACACCTCTGGTATGTTAGCATGCAAATCTGAATATTTATTTAGCTGAGCAGAACAGCTACATCTGAACATAATGTTAGCACCAGGCAAAAATGTACACTAAAAATAAGCACACCGAAAATATGAGCCACAAAATGCATACCTTTCGAAAAAGTCAGAAAATGTTACAGCAGGTGATAATTTACACACAAAAAGAAAAACACCCACAGTGTAATTTCATAAGCAATGCTAATTGTCGGCATACAGGCACATTTATATATCTGTATAGATTAATGATTTTTTTATTTGCATTTTACTGTTTTTTTTTCTCAAATATACTTTAAATATTTAACTCTGAGTACTTTTTGGATGTGCTGCATACTCCCTTGAGCCTGAGGCACACTCTACCCAATTCCTTCCTTTTTACTACATACCTGATACTCATCAGGACACTGAAATGTTTTGCTGCTTATCAAGGTAACTGATAAGAAATAGATGAAATACTGTGCACAGTTAAATCCATATGCAACATTTCAACTCAGTGGTTTTGTTGTTAGAAAATCAACAAGTTTTAGTCAGCTGTGAACAATAACAATTGTATTCTGTTTTAAATCAATGCTGAGAATCTTAATATGATGTACCAGTAGCTGTTATGTAATATTAACAGTTATTTGTTAGAGGTCAGAATTTACTGGTTTTGCAACAGCTCAGTAACATTTAACAGAGCTTTTCAGGATGCAGTAATTCAGCCTTTCTGATGTAAGTCATATATCTATATATGTGTCTGTAGCATGTGTATGTAGATATATGTATATATGTGTGTGTGCGTATATGTGTGGGTGTGTATAAATAATTATAATCCTTTACATCGCTGATGAACTTTCATCAGCATGAACTATGTCATGAAACTTCATCTCATTTGTTTATTTTTTTTCATCTGTGATGTCTTTAATCTAAACACAAAAACAGCTAAATAAGTTAATCGCAACTGAAGCAAATATGTTTCATTTCTAATCAACTAAAACAAACCAAAAACTTTGCTTTTACATGGGGGGGGGGTCTTTGTCCCCACACCCTTGGAAATTAAATACAGTAGCTCTGCAGTCACATAAGTGTGAAGAAACAGGATAACTCCAGAAGCTATATAACTAATGCAGTTCATCTGTAATATAATTCAGTCACTGCAACCACTGCTGAAATGTACCAGAAATCACAGCACATGAATGCGTGTTCTGCAGCCATCTATCTATCTATCTACATTAATACATATAGCTATATATATAGATATAGACATCTATCGGTATTGATATCTATATATAACTACAAAAAGAAATATATATATATATATATATATATATATATATATATATATATATTATATATATATATATATATATATATATATATATATATATATATATATATATATATATATATATATATATACATACACGACTGTGTGTGCATTCGTATATGTGTACATGTGTGTATACATATATAATGGAAACTGTAAGCTAAGCCAGTTGCAGCATTCTGCAATTAAATGTGTTTGTGCATATGTGCACTCACGTGCACCTGAATGTGTGTGTGTGCGTGTGTGTGTGTGTGTGTGTATGTGTGTGTGTTTGTGTGTGTGTGTGTGTGTGTGTGTGTGCGCGCGCGCACATATGTGTGTGTGCCACCGTTCCACATTATTTGCTTGACTCTTGTCCAGCCTTGACTGCTGCACCTGTTTTTGTTTCATCAGCAAACAGGCTGATATCATTCATTTTTCTCTTGGGTGTGTCTGAGACATGGACAGTGAAATGTACTGGATACAGGACAGATCCGACTATTCCCGATCCTAATTCCTGACACTGTCCCTTTCACCACAGGCTACTGAGTCCTACCAGTCAGTCATGCAATGATCCAGCTCTTCAGACTTGGTCCTACCCTCAGTTCTTGCAATTGTCCCATCAGGCCCCAGTGTGGGACCAAGTCAAAGACCTTTGTCCAGTACAATGCAACTACTGACACTCCCATATTAGTGCAACACAAATATAAAGTTGGATCAGGTTTCACTCACATGTTGGCTGCAGTCCTGAAGATAGGTGTCATTTAGAAATGCTACCAGCCTTACTCTCAGGATTCTCTGCATGACTTTCCCGGTCACTGCTGTTAAGTTCCTTGGACATTTTCTGCCCCTACCCTTGTACCACAGCACCATAACTGCTGTCCCCCAGTACTCTGAATCTATTACACTATTCAGTAATCTGTTGAATATTCTCAGCAGGGGATCTACCAACACACTGGCCAGATTTCAGAGCCTGGGTCTAGCCTATCTGGTATTTCTACTTTATCCAGGTTATTCAGAACCTCTTCCATCTCTGCCCTGGTAATTGAGCACTCTTCTCTTCATTCTGACTAATCCCCTCTCCCAGCATTGTACATATCCTTGATTTCCTTTGTGAAGACTATATGTAAAATTCAGTACTGATGATTTTTCCCACCCTGCTGTGATTTCCCTTATATGCTCCTCCTCTTCAGCTTGGATCATTATTTCTCTGTCTTCTTTCTTTTTTTTTGTTGATGTACCTAATAATGCCCTCTTCCTCTTCTTAATTTCTTTTACTACTCTCTTCTTCTTCTTCTTAATTTTGTTTTCTAACTGCATTTCATTGTTGGTGTTTGGTCTCCTCCACATGTTTGCTGCCTTTGTGCGAGCATTTATACACTGTTTCCACTTCACTTCCCTACCCCATCATCTGTCTTTTTTCCCTCTTGAATATTGCATCATTTACCTAAATTACTAACCTTACATTCCTAGATTGCATCTTTTACCTAAATTACTAACCTTACATTCCTAGATTGCATCGTTTACCTAAATTACTAACCTTACATTCCTAGATTGCATCTTTTACCTAAATTACTAACCTTACATTCCTAGATTGCATCTTTTACCTAAATTACTAACCTTACATTCCTAGATTGCATCGTTTACCTAAATTACTAACCTTACATTCCTAGATTGCATCTTTTACCTAAATTACTAACCTTACATTCCTAGATTGCATCTTTTACCTAAATTACTAACCTTACATTCCTAGATTGCATATTTTACCTAAATTACTAACCTTACATTCCTAGATTGCATATTTTACCTAAATTACTAACCTTACATTCCTAGATTGCATCTTTTACCTAAATTACTAACCTTACATTCCTAGATTGCATCTTTTACCTAAATTACTAACCTTACATTCCTTTGAGCCACAGTGGCCTTCTTCTGCCTTTGGCTTCTTGTCTCTTATTCATACCCTTGTCCACAGGCCTGTGCCTGCACCCTATTTCTTGTTTTTTTGTTCATTTTCTTCCTCTCTGATCTGACATCTGATACTCTCCTAATGTAAATTGCAACTCCATCTCCATCTCTTCCTTCTATGTCATACCCATCCATCTTCACCCCCTTGTCACTGGCCCATGTTTCACTGATACCAGCAATATCCATTCTCCCCTCTTACATCACTGCTTGCAGCATCATACCCAGAATCCTTTGCACTGCAGAGTAAGACTATCCAGCCATGGATTGAGTCATCCTTGTTTACTCCTCTATATATATCCCATCTCTTTTTGCCTTCTGCATACTCCCTAAGCACCGTACTTTTTGCACTAAGATGGAGCCTCTATCTTGCACTGATCTGGTCTTTTTACAAGATCTCCCTTCTTTGTACCTGTCCCTTGTGCATTGCCACAGCTGGTCATTATACTTTCTACTTTTCTCTTTCTTATGTGTACTAGAAGCTGGAAAACGTAACACATCTGAGAATACAGTCTCCAACTTCCGCTCCTGACATTTCTTTGATACATTCCTGATCTTTGCTGCTGTCACCCCAGCTGTGTTCTTGGACAGATCATTAGTACATATATGTACCACATGAGGTCATCTGTGCCCACATTGTTATGACTCTAAGTATTTGAGTCTGGTTTTGCTGAAATATGGTTTCTATCATTTGCCTAGACTTCTCATACCCTTTGTGATTGAGTCAAAGGTCACCAACACCCTTCTGTTTCACCATTCTTGCTTTCCTCTCCTTTGCTTCCTGTCTCATGCCACTACCTTTCTTATTTGTAACCTTTCGACTTCCACTCCCACCAGTCTCACTATTTCTCACTGTTCATGCTATCTGCCTTCTAACTTTTCCTTTATATAAGCTCTTCTGCATCTCTTCTGCACTCTTCCTACAAGATCTTTCCATTGTTCTGTCCCTTTTGCATTCTGCCTCTCCTGTTTGGTTGAGTATCCCTTCTTGCCCACTTCCTGCTACTAATCTTGCAATGTTTGCTCATGCCTGGCCACTGCTGGCTGAATCTGTCCTTTATCAATTGTCACAATTTTTGTATCCCTCCTTCTACAGTGATTGCCTTTTCCTTGTGCTTTCTTTCCTGACTGTTTCCCCCACCTTTTCACTTCTCCTTACCCTGTGCCTCCCAAGTTGCCTCTTCTAGTCTGATGACCTCTGACCATATCCTCTTGTTCTCTACCTTTCATTTCCTATACCTTATCCAGTGCCTTCCTATCTACTGGCTTCATGTTGCTTCCTCCTTTTGAGTCACACTCTGCCCTTTCTCACCTGGCTAACCAATGCATTAACATGTCCAGCTCCCATGTTCTACCATAAAGCTCCCCATTTTCCTGTAGACCCCATGGTTTCTGCTACCCAAAGTCAAACAGATGCCCCATGCCCTGAGCATACCACAAAACTCTCTCCCACTCTTCTTCCCCATCCTCTGGTACTTTTTTCACATCCCATTCTTGGATCCATAACTTTTTTCTTTATTTTATTTTTGGTACCTGGCTAGTCCTTTCAATCCATCAAGCTGTATCTTTGTCGTGCAAAGAAAGTGCTGGACAAATGACAAATGTAAATGTGTTTCATATTAAATGCAAGACAAATACCGCTTAATTTATATTAAGCAAGCAATAATGCTCAGCAAGGTTTCATTATTTATTTGCTTACATTATTTTAAATTGTCAGCCAGGGTAGAGCTTTGATCCCAATGTATAGTTTTTGAACTCAGACTGAGATTCCATCTGAACAGATTTACAAGTTGCAGCCAACTCCTTTAACAATCCAGTGAAACCTCACCTCCTTCTGCAAGGTTTAATAAGAAAGGGGAAAACAGAAGTAGATTGTCAGGCCTTACTTCAAATGCACATGAACACACACACACACACACACACACACACACACACACACACACACACACACACACACACACACACACACACACACACACACACACAACTGCAGACAATTCAGAAGTTGCCATTCCACCTATTTCTTGTCTTTGGAATTTGGAAGGTAACTGGAGCCCCCATTGAAGACCCACACAAAGAGGAAGAACATTCGGTCTCAATGTAGATGCACCCTAGCTAAGAAGTGAATTAGAGAACATCTTGCTGTGAGTTGACAGTGTTACTCACAACAATGCAGTGTCAGCGTAGTAAGAAAAGAGAAATAATTTTGTTTTAACAGCATATGAGTAAGGGAATAATGGTGTCATTTGGACCTGTCTTGGACTGGGACCCAGTTTGCTTTAGTTAAAGTGGATCTATCTCTTTAGGGACAAGGATGAAGAAGCTGAAAGTGTTGTTGGATATTGATTGGAGGGCTGACTGCTTTGTTCTTGGAGGCAGTAACTTTTATAGGGGGTCCATACTCTAGTTGGACTAGGAGGACCCTTTTCCCTAAGGTTATCCTCACTCCTGGTAATAACGGATTGGATATCTTCTTTTCACTGAATAAAAGGGTGTTAATTTTCATTTTAGTAATGGAAATCTATTGCTTAGAGAGTATGTATTGACAGCAGATGAGGGGAAGGCAAATACTGATGGCATTTAATGTGTTCTGAAACACATAGCTTTGTTCTTATATTATCAAGTAACTGTAGCTAGCAGGATAGGTTGAGGAAGTCTTGCTCAAACTGTTATTCGATACAGAGTGACAGTCATTTCACCTGTAAATTGCCAAGTCATCTGGATATAACAGTATGGGCAGCTAAAGTAAGTTTGAGAGTTATATTTTTATAAACAGGGAGAACAGAGGGTGGGAAACAACAGATTCCTGTGGATTGCCTTGAGAGAAAATGGGTGAAGATGAAGACAAGGTCCTAACTTGGATTTCTGAAGTTCCTGTGGGAGAGGGAGTCTTTAAACCAATTACGGGTATTGGTACTAAAATCTGTATTGATAAGTGAGCTGAGTAGTGTGCAGTGATCCATCAAGTTGAACGCTATGGTTATGTCTATGAATTGTTACACAGACATGTAATATGTTATCTGTAAAGGTGTATAAAGCAGTCATGGTGCTTCTCCCAGACCAAAATCCTTGATATTTTTTAGATAGCATGTTGTATTTGGTTAGCTATTTTGAGATTTGGCCAAAGATTGATTTTTTGAAAGATCATACCTAGGGTTGACAGGATGGAAGTGAGACTGAAGTTCATAGGTTCATAGGAGGTTACTAGGCTAGCGGCCCTAGAGCCATTACAAGCCTAGCCATGTTAATCCCAAGTATCCCCATTTATTCTTTTTTTGGGTAGTTTGCAGAACGAATTTATGAACAGAGCAGGTCTGTGATCAACACCAGCTATCCCTGTCCATGAGGGACATGGGTGCCACCCCATGGGCAGATTTGTGGTTTCCCATCCAATTATGTAGGTTATGGTTGAATAGTGTCCATGAGGAGCTCTGTTTTACGTGAATAGGGAGTCTGTTCTAGAGAAGCAGCAGTGCCTGAGGTTGAATGCAGACTGATATTAGTTTACTTTCGGAAGAGTTTTAATGGTGGCATGTTTCCAGACAGGGTCATGATGGACTGTGTGAAGCTTAGGCTGTATATATGAAAGCAGAGGCTCTAAACTGTGGTCACTACATACTCAAATGAACTACAAGCCATCATTTCCTTCTGCAGCATCAGAAGGTGTTTTATCAAGGGTTGTGACTACTTCCTTTTTTCTATATGACTCTGAAGTTAAAGTGTGGGGAAAAGGGTGGAGGTTTAGGGATGAGAAAGAAGGGAGAACTTGTGAAGCAAAAAATCCAAAGTGGTCTAAGCCCCCGATGGGCAGTGTATGGTATTTTCATGGAAGATGTCTATTTGTGGGACTCTGCCTCAGGTTTTGATAACTGTACTAGATAATGCTCTGATTTGTAATTAGGTTGGATTGGACTGAGTGGAGATAGAAGGCTTTATGTCTCCTTATGTCTTTTTTAGCTAGTTTTTTAACATGTTGAATACTTTTCTGTTCCCCAGTATGGTGGCCTTTTTCCAGAGTCTCTGCATAAAGTCTTTTAACTTTTAGAGGGCCTTCAATTTCTTAGTTTCCCCAAAGGTTTTGTCTAGGTTTTAGAAGTCTGATTATCTTGGAGAAGTAAAAACATAAATGTAATAGCAAGGATACTGGAAAAATGTGTTGGTGTAATGTCATTACAGAGGGGGCACCAATCTTTATTCACTAATTCTTGATTAAGGGCAGTGGTACGTTTCTATTCTTTGGATGGAATGTGTGGAGGACAGAGGAGCTTTCTTTTGGATGGTGATGTTGAGGTTAAAGGTGATGGTGCAGTGATCGCTAATTGTGTGTGGAAAGTTAGAAATGGAAGAAATTTGGTTTGGAAAGTTGGTTACAACTGGGTCCAACAAGGACTGATTGTTTTGAAACTGGGTCTGGTAGGCTCTTAGTTAAACATCATCAGACCAAGTATGTAATGCAGTAATAGATGCTACTATGGTGAAGCTCTAGCTGGTTAGATTTAAAATCTCATATTATAATTAATGTATTTGATGGTTTAGTATGGTGAGGAGTTGAGTTGATTAGATGTTTGAATTTATCATGTTTGACTTGAGAGGTAGGTAGGCAATGGCTTTTAGTGTATTATGTTTTTTGGGGTGAGATATTCTTCTGAGGAGCCAGTTGAGGGTCCCTGTCATTTGTAGATATGTTCCGAATGATTAAAGTCATATTTAGGTTCTCTTTAGAGAGTAGGAGAATAATCTCCTTCATTGTCTAGTTCAAGGTCTGTGATTGAAAATATACCTGTATCCTGGCAGGTGGTGGGAAAGATAAGGTTTTGGCTTTAACCCAGGATTCAGTTATGACCACAAATTTTGAGGAAGTGTATGTTTGATAAAGGCATGCAATAAGGTCAGATTAAAGTTCAAGAAGAAGAGTGATGGCGAATTGGATGTGTAAGCTATTTGGGAGGTTGGGACCAGGGTTGGCTTCAGTATATATGAGTGGGCTAAGAGGAGTGAAATAAGCTGTGTTATTTGGAAGAAGAATATAAGGGATTTAAGTTTCGACTGTGACAAACTTGCCTTTTTATAGGTAACTGTACATTGAGTTGTATGGATCTGTGGTTGGGGATGGGGGTGGGAATGAGTTTGGACAATGTATAGGGGAGTGGTAATTCTACACAGATTATTAGGGCTGATGGTAAGGGGTGGAATGGCAGTGGAGAAAGTTCTAATTTCTGCAAAGGGAGTGAAAGAGAAAGAAAAAGAAAGAGGAAAGATATGATGTTAGCAACTGTGGGTGCTGCTGGTACAAATGTGAGGAGTATGACTAGGTTGTAAAGATGGACCATGGTAGCAGGTTGTGGAAATGAGTAATCTTGTAAGGATGATGGAACGGAGGTGGATTATGCCAAGAAGTAAAAGAGGGGAAAGGATGACAGCCTATGTGACAACCCGTGATTTAGGGTCTTGGATGGTTCCTTGCATTTGAATTTAGATAGCCTTTTAATAACTATGGTAAGAGTTCATTGTAGATATTATAGTAGGGAAAAGAGGTGAGCAATGTACTAGTGAAAATTTCTTAAAAAGATAGTCTGCTTGAGATGGCAGAAGCTATGAGAAAATGGGAGGGCTGTGTTTAAATGTATTTGGTGGAAAAGGGAGCTGGTGGAGAAATTATGTTTGTGTTAGGAGGAGATACATAGTGAGGTGCCCATTTGGTTAAATGCATGTAGAATGTGACTGATGGAGAGTGTAAGGGTAGATGATTGTAAAGGTTCTAGGCAATCAGTGAGGCAGGTCTGTAGGGAAGAGTCATAAAGATCTATCTGAGTGATCTTAGCAGTGGAATGGAGTATAATAATCTTAAAATTTCAATCCCTGAGGGTGGCTGGGGAAAAGTGTGGGGGAGAGTAGAAAAACAAAGTGGGCAGCAAACCTGTGACGTAATTAGATAGTCAGTTAATTCATGCATGCTGCTGCCTCACCCATGCAACATACAGCTATAGAGGGGTACGTTATAAACTGAGACGTACAGTGCAAACTTTGCTAAATAATAAATTAAGTTATGGCTATACAGCTAATGTTGGGTAAAAAATGCTATATGTTGGAATGTACCTCAATGCCAGATCAGCAGATTGCAGAGTGGTGCAATCTGATGAACCCCACACCAATGGGGAACCAGGGAAGAAGGCTTGTGTAAATGCAACTGTGTGTGGTAGGAAATAAAACCAGTGCACTTGTAGGGAATTCCCTACTTGAAAATGCTATATGGAGGGAAACAGTGCTCACATGCAAGTCAGGGTACTTAGAAGAAGTGTAAGCATACAGTCCCACGAGGGAATAATGATCCAGTTTTGCTAAACCATTCCCTTTGCAAAACAAACTCTAAACTCCCTATTTATCCACTGCTAGGGAACCCCAGTGCTTACCAGCAGAGGGACTAGCAAAAGTGAAGGGGTCATAGCAAATTAGGGGTAAACAGAAAGGAGGTAGCCACTGAGTGTTTGTCTGTTGTAGGTATATGAGACACAGAGGGAGCCAGCATAGAAAGGAAGACAGAGGTTGGGGGAGTTAGGCAGGAAATAGATGGGAGACTGAAAACAATCAGTAGAACACTATACCCTGTAAACTGGTAATAAATAATAAAACAAACTCTGTAAACAAGTACTCAGTAAAGTAACTGTCTGTAGCACTGATTTTTTCATAACCTAGTTGGTAAGGTATACACATAGACAGGAGTTCATAGTGCATAATCAAACAAGCAATGCAGTTAAAAGTAAAATAGGATGAAAACATCTCAAGCAACCATGTGAGAGAGCAGGCTCAGTGGGCAACTAATAAGGGAATATAGTAAACACCCTTGTGCTACAACAGAGACACTGAGTGGCATCAGTAATTAAGTATTAGTTATAATATTAGTCATTAAATATAAATTCTAAGTAATTAAATATAACATATCAGGTATGC
>NC_056739.1:582121091-582128591 GCF_019279795.1 Protopterus annectens | reverse complement strand
GCCAACAAAACAAGTTCCCTTGTTAAAAGTAAGCACCTGTGCTTCAGACTGAAACTAATACATAAGCAATTTTATATACAATATCACAGGCAATGAAAACAAAAAGAGAGGACCAATTTCAGTATGTGTGTGTGTGTGTGTGTGTGTGTGTGTGTGTGTGTGTGTGTGTGTGTGTGTGTGTGTGTGTGTATGTGTGTGTATTGTATGAAAAAAGGCTAGGTCTACATCATTACAATGAAAACCACTTATTAAAGCCCAAGCTACTGAATACAGTCACAAATCCACTAAGTAACCTAAAATGGCATTTGTCCTACCTCCAACTAATCAGATCCTCCCAACATATATAACCCTTCTACAACCCAACCTTACTAAACTACACAGTCCTCCAAGAGCCTTGCCTGTAACTCTAAGCATCCCTTCCTGCTTCCTAATCTTAAATTATTCCCCTGTTAATCCGAAAGCCTGGAACCCCCCCCCCCCAACACCCTCTAAACCTAAAATCCCAAATTGTTCCTTAACCCTAAGACTCCATTCCTTCTCTTCAAACCTAAATCATTGATTACTCCTAACCTTAAAACTTCCCTCCCACTTCCTGAACCAAAATTCCCCAATTAATACCTAACTCCAAGACTCCCAGCTATAACCTTAATTGCCTGACCACTCCCTGACCCTAAAATGTTCTTTCCACTTCCTAAACTTAAATTCCTCAATCATTTTCTAATCTTAAAATCCCCCTGTTCCTCCCTAACACTAACACTGCCCTCTCAGTTCTGCCACACACTTCCTAATCCTAAGAATATATCCGCAGTCAGCAGTGTAATTAAATGACAGCCATTTACTTACATACCTCAAATGCAAACAGGTGCACCTTTTTAAAGAAGCACAGTTCGATCACCAACAAAGAAGCATTCAAACACAATTCATTGTACTGCGAAAAGCTTATGTTCGACAAAGACTGGATAAAAGAAATGGAACCACATGACTTGCTTTTGTGATACTGACTCATTCTTAACTCATGTTTGTTGCATCTTACTGTAGAACTAGATTTGGCACCATGAACAGAAGTAGTTTTCTCATGTGTACATATTGTATAAATGTGCAGATAATATTAACTTATCTGTAGTAATTTTTCAACGTATTGTCAATGTATTGAGTATGCACTATAATTTATTTCTTACTTGTACCTTTTCATGTGAAATTTTCCTTTTGCTATACATTAGCTTTTATTGGAGCCCAGATCATGACTGAAAAGAATCCATAGACCATCTCAGCCACTGGTAAACAGAAAGAAATAAAAAGAAATAAAAAATCCATCTACTATAACAATAATATCTGTAGAAAAATTACAGAGAAATTGTACTTCTCAAGGTCTGAATGAATAATCGCAATCTCTCATGATTCACTGTCAAATTCATAATTATTCCTACAGAGCTTTCAAAGCATAACTCCTTGGCAAACGTTATGTTAGCTAAGTATCCTTAATGCTATGCATTGCAGACTACCTGTTACATTCCATTTTAAAAATAATAATAATACAGGAATAATACACAAATAATAATACATGACTGGTACTTCCCATTGGTTTATATCATGACATTTTTCTCCTTGACATTTCTGCTGTTCGATCATAACTCACATTATAACTGAAGAGATGCTACGTTTATTTTTTGTGCAGCAATAACTTGTAGTACACATAAATGACTGATTTCATGTTGACATTAAAATAGCTGCATTGCCTTACCAGAAACATATGTATGCAATTTTGAAAGCAGAATTTTCTCTTTCACCTTACTGCATTTAAATTTGCTTTGCAAAGTCCTGCTCTTATTCAGGAAAAGAGATAAAAGTCATTGTATCTCTTCTGTAACTTTTCTTTGAAATTGTGTGTAGACTATTATATAAAAAAAAGATTTAAGAGCACATACACTGCTTGAAAATTTCACTTGGAATTAATTCAGAAACACTGCAAGCATTTGTTACCTTATTGTGAAATGACAACCCATTATATGACAAAGACAATTTCAGAAGCAGCCATAGGAATTAATGATTTATTTGGAGGAACTGCACCTATTAATTTATTTATACTCTAGTATATTTTCAGAAGTGTTAGTTTCTTTTTGTATGTTAGATCTGAAATAAGGAATGTAAGATTTGAACAGTTTCACTCTCTTATAATTGACAATCAGTATGTTTACTTCTCTGATTGCAGTCTCCACCATTAAATCAGGCACAAAATGCAAGTTGCTTTTCTTGAAAGTTTCATAAATATAAAATACTACTTTTTAAAGAAACAATCACTCAGTGAAGTATAACAAATAATGGCGACCCTGCAACACTTATGCCTTAATAAGCTCATTTATGCTTCAGATGTGCATTTTTCTCAGTGACATTGTATTACAATTGCAATTTGCAGCAGCACAACACCACACACTTCATCAACTGGATAGCAAGGAAGCAAATGGGTATATGGATAGACTGATAGATGCATAGACAGATCAACAGATAGATGGATAGATAATGTTTATTTTTTATTGATTTTGTGCAGTCTATGCAAATTCTAAAACCAAGGTGCACAACCTATTATCAGAGATACAAAATGGACAGGCTAATTTATAATATGTTGAATGAGTTCATATTGTACATATGTTAAGCTCAGGAGTGATGGGAAAGACATGAGATATATAACCTGAAGTCTCTCTGCACCAGCTGAGTTAGCATATACAGAATAAAGAGGTCAGAGCAGCCTATATCTACTTCAAAGTTGCCTTATAAACTTGCAGATGTGGAATAACAAACTTCTAATATGCTATGCTCACTTTCTTCTTTCTAAGGACAGAATTATACATACGTCCAGCATTCTGATTTTTTTGGCCTCATCAGGCTCTATTGTCTAATTCCCCCACCCTTCAGCTCAATCTCCATTTCTGTCTAGCACACACGTTCATATCCTGCCTACTTCCTGCACCTCTTATGTAATGGCTTCAGCTGTTAGCAGTCTCAGCACCTTTTTCTACCAGCAGGTTCTCAATTAATCTTTTCTGGGTCACCACTGCTTTTATTGCTTTACCTGTTAATTTCCTGTGTATTTGTTACTGCAAACAATTGCAATTCCAGTAAGTTACCTGTTAGGTGCCTCTCCCCAGATCTCTGAAGATGGGTACAATACTCATCAGGACATGGGTGGTTAAAGGCAATACATTAATAAACAGACAAACTCACAGTCCAAGAGTAGACAAGTTATTAAATAACTGCATTTTTTTATCTGAAATGACATTTCACAACTTTGCATCTGTACTGTGTTGAGTAGCTTCTCTTATACTCTGGTGAGGTCATCAAAGCTATAAGGCAGTACAAACATATTTAAATATTGAGTAAATTACATTTATCAGAGTCAGGCATGCAATACAAGAGATGCCAAAATGAAATTGGAAAACCCTGAAATCATCTCAGAACTGGGCCATGAGATAACTAAACGTCATTTTGCATTCAAAAAATGTCCGTCCTGCTGTTCATTCGTGCATTAGCATTTAGCAATATATTTAGTCCCATGGTTTTTAGATGTAATAAGTTAACTAACTGGGCTATTGAGAATTTAAGCTGTAACTAAATTGTATTATACTGACATATTCACGGTGTGTGTGCGTGCGTGGTATATGAACTGGTGAGACTGAGAGAATGAACTCAGGTTAAGCACGTGTGTGTGTGTGTGTGTGTGTGTGTGTGTGTGTGTGTGTGTGTGTGTGTGTGTAAACAAACGCATGCGCACTTTGTCGGTAGGTCTGGAACAAATATACCTGGCGCATATCTCTCAACTGTACAGATTTTCGCTTAATGTCCAGATTTTGGCGTCATGTTTTTGGTCAGTTTTTCATAAAATTGTGGTTTTCTGGCAAATTAGTGAAAAATCATTAAAGACTGAAGTTAAAAAAATAATGACAGACCTTTGAGTTTCAGACACCATATCCTTCAGAAAATTACTCTATCAACTTTCAAGTTTGTAAGAGCAATATTTAAAAATTGTCCCTATTGTTGGGCCCTTGTCCCACATTTATTTACGGCTTTGTCCAGATTTCTTGTTCTAAGAGCTTGAGAGCTATGCCGGGCTGTAAATTATAGACCAACCAGTACATATAAATCAGTACTTCAGTTCAATACCTTAGTTATTCTTATTTATTTGTTTGCATTTGTTTAACAGGAAAATCCAATAGGTCACATGTCCTTTTCAAAAGATGCTCGGGGAGAAGAGCTCCTTGGAACGTACACTGCATGACATACATTCACAAATAATACACAAAAGTTGCATTGAAAAGCAATTAATGCCACCACACACAGAGGGGACGTTGTACAATTTGTGGCAATTCACCCGAATGCAGTCAGAAGCGCTTTCTGCTGCTGGGGTGGATCCCTAAGGGGTAGTCTGGGAAGGTTCATGAACAGTGCAGACGGTAGTAGACCTTTTATATTGCTATTTCTCGAAGGTAGAGACTGACTCCAGTTCAACTGGATGCGTTTTAGAAAACTATTAATTCCAGCAATTTTAAAATATCAGTGTGTATAATGGGAAAGAGAGCGAATAGGAAGGTTACCATGCAGAATGCAGGTTATGTTAAATAGCCGGGGTAATCGATATATAACAGGTGGGCAGAGACTAGTGCAGATGCACCTATTTTACACATCCGAGGCAGTCGTTCTACACCCAGGTGGTGGGCAGACACAGACAAGTACGGATGCACGTATATTAGACAGCTGTGGCAATTGCTCTACACTAGGTGGACAGAGAGACTAGTATAAATATAAGTATGTTAAACAACAGTGGCAGCTGTTCTACACTTGGTGGGTACAACCTTCAGTACAGATGCTCGTTAGGATTGCCATCTTTTCAAATGCCCATAGTGGGACATTTTTTGCAGAAATCTGAGATTTTGCAGGACAAACATACCCACGGCCAGTGCAAAGGACAGAACTTCACTTTTTTGCCAAACTAAAAGTTTATTTTTGTAGCATTTCAGATGGTTATGCTATTTCCTAAAATATTTGTGTGATTCAGATACAAAATAACTGTTTTATGCAACTATTAAAGAAAACTTAAGAAATATATTTTGTCTTAGAATGTCAGGACATTTGCCGTTTTTTAGATTTTTTTTCGCAGGACACAACTGCCCAAAGTGAGACTGCCCCCCGCAAAGAGGGACAGGTGGTAACCCTAATGCTCGTATGTTACATACCCGGGGCATTCCTTGTATACCAATTATCAAACATTTCAGTACAGATGTTACATAGCCGGGGTAATATTTCTACATCAGAGGGGTCATACATTTCAGTACAGATCACTTACACTCAGGGCGATTGTTCTACACCAAGTGTACAGTGACTGGGGCAGATGAACGTATGTTACACAACTGAGCCGGGGCAATTGCTTTACACTAGGTGGGTAGAACCTGCAGTATATATGCCGATACAGCCCCAGCATTCCTTCTTTACCAAGTAGGCAGACACTAGAATAGAAGCACATGTGTTCTATAGGCGGGGCAACTGTGCTACATCAAGTGGGCAGGGATTTCAGTAAAGATGCACTTATAGCCGGGGCAATTGTTTTTCACCAAGACATTACCACAGATGCACCTATGTTACACACCCACGGCAATGGTTCGGACGTAAGTAGGCAGAGGCTTCAGTATACCCCGGAACTATAAAGCACCGTCCAAACCATTCCTCAAGGGGCTAATGTCTATTAAAACAAAATAACGGGCAGGAAAGGACCAAACCTCACCCACTGGAATTAACAAATATGCACAACACCGAGGAGCAGTGCGGTTTGCTTCCAGCCCCGCCCAACTTCACTTCCAAGTATGATAATGATATTGATGTCATTTACCCCTCACCCCCAATTATATTATGGGGAATACCAGGCTGTTATTTCAAAACTGGATTACTTTTGTCCGATTCGCTTGCTTCCTTGTTTGATGTGACAGTGGAAAAAAAAAAGAGTCCCCTCACCACATCCCCTTCTAAATAATATGGCAAACTCTCCAATAAATATGAACGGGGTAAAAAGTTAATGGCTTTCCATGCACAAATTATTATACACGTAAACACACACAAACACAAGTACAGAGTGAGTACAGACTGTTTTCGGGACTTGTTATACATCAATTTTAAGTAAAGGTTGGAAAATACTCAGATGCGAGCCAAATCAAGAAGACTTGTTTCCTGTAATAATCTGTGGTTATCTGATTATTCATTATTAATTTGTTGATTGTACCATTTTAAATATGTAAGGCTTTTAGGTTCCGCACATCAAAGCACCATATTATCATTAAGCTGTACAAAATATCCTGCTGTAATGTGTCATATTTTCAGACACTGCTGAATCCGCCCCCCCCCCCCCCCGAAAAAAGGAACTGTAGATGCAGGCAGTTTCTATGGTTGACTTGTTTTATAGAGTCCCGTTCAATGGGAACGATAATGAAGTAGAGAGACCTTTTTCCTTTGTTGATATGCTCCCCCTCCCCCACGGCAGCAGTGACGCACGAAGCCGCTGCAGAGAGTGAGTCACCCTGCTCAGGGGAGCGGATACTAAATATAACCCCCCATTCTATTTACTGTGAATACCAATGAAGCCGGCAACAGCTGCTTGCATGTACCCTACACCTTTACATTATATGTTGAATCCTTTAAACGACCTAAAACCATCTTTACCTATCCCACTTTCAGGGTACCCTCCCCCCAATTTTGGTTTTAAAATGTCTTCTTTCGCTGCCGAACAGAAATCAGACAAGTTTAACGTGTTTATTTTTATTCTAAGCTCCCAGTGCCTTCCGGAAAGAAGGGCAGCTGTGCTTTAAAAGAATATTTTACTCGTAGCAGCTTTGTTTTAATAATTCATAGGTACAGAAATAGCTATAAACATTCTGAGACGCTCCTGGAGTAGAAATAGCCTGCGCTGTGTACAAAGTATTCCAGCCAAGACGCAGGGTCTCTTTTAGAAAGCTAATGTTTCCAGCCAAGGAATTCAACGATTTAAACCTCAATCAAGTCCTACGTGAAAGTTATAGCTTAATATTTTTACATACATAATAACATAACGTTTTGCAAGAGTAAGCTGTTTCCAGATTCCTGTGTGTCTGCTGTTGATACCTTTGCGTCTTTTGCACATCTGTCCAGCTTTGAGTTGCATTTAGTAAAGGATGTCTGTGCCAGACATTAAGAATAAATAGGAACGCATCTGTAGGAACTGTTAATTCTTCTGCACACCTTTATCTATTCAAGACTTAATTTTCCAGTGCTCTTTCTCAACTAAATGAAGATCTGTCTATTTATTGAGGGTAGACAATGTGCTTTTTCTCCATTTAGCATCTTTAATGAAGGGAAGTGTGACAAGATTAATTTTTGCTCCCCGTGGGTTCCTGCCTGGGGCCATGGGGCACAGAGAAATTCTGTTTTGTTGTTGGATTTTTTGCCCTACTAGTGCTGTGTGTAGGTTTACTATGATTTAATGGA
>NC_056739.1:582066091-582116091 GCF_019279795.1 Protopterus annectens | reverse complement strand
TTAGCCATTTTTGGCTGATTTCTATCCCTTTCAACTTTCTGGCTTAAAAACGCATGTGTTTGCGCATTTTTCACATCGTGCAGCACAGCAGGGATACGGTTAAACTATTCTAGGTGCCAGAAAGTCTGCTCTTCAAATTGTATTTTAGAACTAGCTGGTTTCTCAGTAGTAACACTAAAATCTGAACTCCTATAACTAGCACTTGCTCTAGAACCTACTGGAAAGCACTAGGAAGCCTTAAACTGATACAAGCACTCAACTCTCCTTGTCAATAAGGAAAAATTAATCGTAGGCACTAAACAGTCTATAATTGCAAAGTACCTTGCAAAGGTAAGGAAAAACAGCTCTTGTACTTTACAAAAAAAGCACTAAACAGGCATGTCCAAGAGTCAGCTTCTGGTGATTTCTCCTGTCCATCTGGTGAATCTGGGCATACTGGGGCAATGCAGCAACTGCCTCATGTACACAGGCAACCCGCTCCTCCTACCACCCAACACTACAACCTGTGAGAGATGCACTTACATAGCCAAACTGGAAGCAAAGCTCTCTCTAGCCAAGATTGTGCTAGATAGACAGTCAAGAGGAGAAGGTTAACACCTGCACTACACCTCAAGCAACACATAGCCCTTCAAAACCCATGCCATCAATACCCAAACATAGCAACACTAAACCCACATATGTGGAGGCCCTTAACATTAATCTGCCCAAGGAACAAGGTCCTCCGAAGCTGAAACGCAAACAAACAGGGCTCAGTTTTGAGCTTTTTTTTCTGGTTAATTGGGTAACTTCTTTTTCTATTGTTTTATATATGTATATAAAAAATGCACTTTATTCATCTGCTTTTACTGTATTTGTGTTTCTTCCTACTTTATTACTAGGGGCATTGACTACAACTCTGATCTGCGATATATAACAATATGTATCCTTTTCTGTGCATTTAAAGTGTTTTTTGATTGTATCTGCTTTATTTTCTGAAAAAAAATATATACTTGTTTCACACCTTTCTAAGCTAGTATAGTCCAATTTTCAGGTTAGTGCTGAATTCAGGGCTGTGTTACAAATCTCTGTGTTTGCCCATACCTTACTTGGATAAAAGGAAGTTTCTCTGTTCACCTGTGAGAGAGGGGAGCTTTGAGCAGCCTATCTGTCCCTGGAGGAGTGGTTTCAGCCCAGAATTTAGTAGTTTATTGGCCATTTTGGACTAATTTCTATCTCTTTCATTTCCCTGCTATAAATACCGCATTTGCCCGGGTTTGTGCGCCAGGCAGCATCAGTTAGCTGTGGTAAAACTACTCCCGGCTCCATAAAGTCTCCTCTTTAATTTTTCCCTTGGAACTAGACAAACATTCAATTTATGCACTCAAGCCATTCATTTCTCAGCCAGGTACTTGCTCAAAAGTCATAGCAAGCACTTATAAACCCTAGCACTAGACCCTCCTGTACTGTACAGAAGGACAAGGCTCTTTATTCGACCTTACCAGCCATCCAGTAAAACAGTTCACTGTACCTATCCAGGCATGTCCAAAGGGCAATTTCAGGTGTACTCTCCAGTCCAACTGGTGAATCTGGGCATTTTGAGGCAATGTTACAACTGCCTCATGTACACAGACAACCCTCTCCTCCTACCACCAAACACTAATACATGTGAGAGATGCAATTATACAGCCAAACTGGAGGCTAAGCTCTCTCAACCCAAGACTGGATCAGACAGTCAAGAGGAGAAGGGAAACACTTGCATCACACCACCAGTCTCACATAGACCCATTAAACCAGCACCGGCAAAAAACACACATAAATACATGAAAACATACTTGGAGGCTCTAAATAAAAATCTGCAAAAGCAACTGAGACCTCCAAAGCAAACATCCAAGCAACCTCCAACCCCAACACAAACCATGAAAGACATACTTCACAAAAGCAGTGTGCCATGCAATCACAGCCCTTAAGGCAAAATAACATGCCCAACATACTAGTAATAGGTGACTCTATAGTCAGGCACACTGACGTCCCACTCACTAGGCTGAATAAGGAGAAGGTTACTATTAGCCACCTGTCGGGTCCCAGGATCTGCCACATAACACAAGCACTCAGGTCACTCCAGAATAAGTACAAATATGACTCTGTCATTGTCCATGTTGGTGTGAATGACCTGAGCTGCACCTCCCTGGACTACATGAAAAGAGACATGGAAGACCTCTCTGATCATGTAGCCCAGGCCGGTATGACCCTTACCCTGAGTAGCATCCTTCTCTCACCAAGAATGATACCACATTATAAAGAAAACATTCTCAATTTCAACAATTGTCTGTTTGTGGTGTCATTCAAAGGGGATCCAGTGTCTGTCCACCTGGGATGACATGCTCGACAAGCCATGCTGCTTTGCTAGAGACGACTTGCACCTGTCACCCTGAGGCTTTTGAATACTGGCCAAAGCTCTTGCCACCCCCATAGTGCCTTTTTTAGGCAAGGCTCAAAAGACAAACCCACCGCCGTAAATAGCACAAGTAACAAAAAACTGAGGGTAATGCTACTCAATGCCAGAAGTCTAAACCTCAAAATGCATGCACTCAAGGCACTCCTCAGTATGGAGAAAATTGATATATGTGCAGTAACAGAAACATGGTTTAAGGCTCCAGAGAGCAGCCCAGCACTACCAGGCTACAACTCATACCATACATTTCGGCCACAGAACCTGGACCGAAATACAAAAGGCAGGGGCGTATCCATATTCATCAAGGATACCCACATCTCCAGGTTAGTGGCACAGCACGATGCTTCAGAGATCATCCACATGCAACTAACAACAGGCAAAACTGCAATTCACATTGCTACAGATCACCCACCATGTCCCAGGACCTCCATTCCACGTTTCTGGAAACACTGGAAAACATAAAGGTCCTACCAAACACCCTAATATTGGGTGATTTCAATTACCTAAACATTAACTGGGAGAACTACTCAAGTACTAACTCCCTTGCCCAACATTTCCTAGAATTTATAAACTCAAATGCCCTGGTTCAACTGGTCAACACTCCCATCAGAGGTGACAACATATTGGACCTGGTCATCGCCAACATGGGTGACCAGTGTTCCACACCAGAGGTCAACCCCTCGCTGGTTAGATCTGACCATAAACAAATCACTTTGGATATCCACATTCCGCCCCCACCTCCGGACAAGGAAACCACCGTGAAAAACTTTTCAAAAGCAAACTTCACATTACTTAAGATCGAGGTGAAAAGTTTCAAATCCCCCATACTGAAGGATAACGCTGTCCAAGCTGCAAAATCCTTTACTAATGCATTCTACGAGTACCTACAAGAATGCATGGATCATGCCATCCCAAGCAAAATCAAGACTCACTCCTCCAAGAAAAGGAAACCAGTCTGATGGACTCCTGCCATAAACAAGCTATACAATAGAAGGAGGAAACTAGTATAGAAAAGAGTAAAATCCCAAGAAGGGAAGACATCCCTGATCAGTATCAGCAAGAAACTACGATCCCTCATAAAATAATCCAAGGCGAGCTTCGAAAGAAAAATTGCCAAGGACTCCGAAGATAACCACAAGGCATTCTTCAGCTATGTCAAGAATCTAAGTGGCAATGCTCAGATTTGCTCAGAGTTACTGCAGAATGGCACAAAACACACCGAACCAACTGATATCACTAACATACTGGCAGACAGGTTCAGCACAAATTTCACCCCCCTCTCACCCCCAAAAGGGCCAATAACCATACCCGAAGAATGTAGAGTCCCTGAAATCACAGACACTCAGGTTAAAACAACCCTCTCCAAACCAAAAACACAGCATCAATGGGACCGGACGGTGTCCCAGGCTGTGTCCTACATGAGCTCAAAGACAAACTAACCCCTCACCTAAACACACTGTTCAAACTCAGCCTCTCCACAAGCTACATACCCATAGAGTGGCACACAGCAACGGTTATTCCGTTCCACAAAGATTGAGCCACAACAGACCCTGGGAACTATCTCCCTATAAGCCTGACTATCTTGGTCTGCAAGGCTATGGAGCACATCATCATGGAACTCATTAACAGAGACATTGGGAACCTCCAAACACTGGACCCTACCCAGTTCAGATTTGTTAAGGGCAGGCTATGCCTCCTAAACCTGGTGAACTTCTTTGAGACAGTTACCAAGGCTATAGATGAGGGAAAGGTGGTACAGGCAGTCTACCTAGATCTTGCAAAGACCTTCAACACCATTCCCCATTCTGGTATTATAGAAAAGCTCACTAGCCTGAACATAAACCCCTACATCACAAGATTGGTTGCCAACTGGCTCATGGACAGAACCCACATGGTGAGAGTTGCGGGAGCTAGGTCTGACTCTAAACCAGTTACAAGTGGTGTTCCCTAGGGCTCAGTCCTGGGACCCCTTCTATTCAGCATATACTTCTCAGAGGTGCAGGCAAGCACAGGAGGACTATGGCTGACCAAGTTTGCAGATGACTGCAAACTAGGGGCTATAATTGACTCTCTGGCTGACACAGACATCCTCCAAAAGGGTCTCACTGAGACAGATATCTGGTGTCAAAATCATGGCCTCAAGCTAAATGCCAAAAAGTGCATAGTCATCCCCTTTGGAAAAAACAAAGTACCCACAAACTCCCAGATAGGTGGTAGTCCCCGAAATACAGAAGATGTAATAAGGGATCTGGGGACTCAAGTAGATAGTAATCTCACCTTTGTTAATCACATTGCCAAAGTGGTTAGAAAATCTTTCTATGTGGCCCACCTAATCACAAAAGGGTTTGGATCCAGATCAAAAGAGGTCATTGTGCCCCTCTACTCATCACTCATCAGACCCATCATAGAGTACAATGCCCCATTTGGATGCACCTTACAAGACACCTGCAACAGCTGGAAAGACCACAGAAGTACCTCACCAAGAGGATCACTGGCCTCAAACAGATGCCCTATGCAGCTCGACTGAAGAAACTCCAGCTGTACTCAGTTGCATACCGCCTACTCAGAGGTGATCTCTGCCTGACATACAAGGCCATGTCCAATCCAGAATTGATGGACATGCTCCACCTAAAGAAAACCTTATCTCCTTGAGCCACATGGTCTAGGGATCTAAACCTCACCACAACAATAAATAGGATGTGCTGGAGGGATAGAAAACCTTATCCCCTCGAGCCACATGCTCCAGGGATCTAAACCTCACCACAACAATAAATAGGACATGCTGAAGGGATAGATTCCTGTCCCAGAGACTTCCCATGCTTTGGAACAAGATTCCAATCTACATTAGGCAGAGCTCCTTGCTAACACTCTTCAAAAGAAACCTTGATGAGTGGATGGGAAACAGAACGTTTACCCCGGGGATCACTTCAGTGGCTCTGCTGGACAGAGGCACAGGGAAGTAATCTATGGGGGGCAGTGAAAGCCATCACATTCTGGCTAGGCTTATAAATGCCTTCGGGCAGATAGCCTAGTACCTACCTATGAACCTATGAGCACCAGTCACAACCAAAGTGACACATAGCTCACAACACCAGTGTGCCACCCAACAACTGCCCCTAAGGCAAGACAATGTACCCAACACTTTAGTCATAGGTGACTCTATAGTCAGTCACACTGATGTCCCACTCACCAGGCTGAACAAGGAGAAAATTACAGTCCGCTGCCTGTCGGGTGCCAGGATCCACTACATAATGCATGCACTCAAGTCACTCCACAACAAGTACAAATACGACTCTGTCATTGTCCATGCTGGAGTGAATGACTTGAGACGTACCTCCCTGGACTACATGAAACCCTGTTTAAAATCCACCTCTGAGCGTTTTTTCTGGCTATACTACTCAGAAACAGCTCCTTGTGGTCCTGCAGAGTGGTGCTAGCAGTAGAGAACTGAGAAAAGCGACTACTTTCCTGATCTAAGTATTTTTTTTTTTGCTGTTTTACCTGAGAGACCTTCTTTCTCTTACTTTGAACAAGTTTAAACTGCTTTATTACCTGTTTTTTACATTGTACATTATCTGCACTTAAGTTACAGTTGGTCGAAAGTTTGTTTGTTAAATTTAGCTGTTGAGGCTGCCCACTAAAGTAATTGATTTATTACTGTTTTCCTGCATTTCGGTGTACTTTTTAACCCAAAAAACAAAAAAAAAATATCCTTGTTTTCCCGCCTTTTCTCGACTAGTTTAGACCAGTATACAGGCTTTGCTGTATTCTGGACTGTGGTGTAGTTCCTGTGTTGTCCATTGCCTTACTTGGATAGAAGGAAGTTTCTTTGCTCACCAGTGGGAGTGAGGAGCCTTGAGCAGCCTATCTGTCCCTGAAGGAGTGACCTCAGCACAAGAGCTTGTAGTAATTGGTCATTTTGGACCATTTCCAGCTCTTTTGAAGTTCCCTGTTTAAAATCCGCGTTTGCGCGGCTTTGCGTGATTGTGTGCATAGCGCAGCGCTGGTTAAACAGGCTTAAACTATTCCTGGCTCTGCCAAGTCTGCACTTCAGTTTTTCCCTTAGTAAAGCTCTACTTTCAACAAAATCAGTCTATTCTCTATATTATAAGCCTAGCACTTGCTCCTAAAACCTTTCTTTCAAGTGAAGCACCCTTAAACTAACGTAAACACTACATCCACCTACAACCCATGTTAATACCCACTTCCCTTCAAAGTCCTCTCTGACCCAGTTTCACATCACTCCCTTATACTATTCTGGCATGTCGAGTGGTATATTACTGACGTCCTCTCCAGTTCAGCTGGTTAATCTGGGAATCCTGAGACAATGTTACAACTGTCTCATGTACACAGACAACCCTCTCCTCCTCCCAACAAACACAAACACATGTGAGAGATGCAACTATATAGCCAAACTGGAGGCTGAACTCTCTCAACACAGGACTAGCAAGACCAGACATGAGGAGAAGGTAACCACACACACAACAAACCCAGTCTCACATAAACCAACCACAACTGCAAACCAAACACATAAAAACACAAAGACATACTCGGAGGCTCTAATAAAAAACTTACCAAAACAACAGAGGCTCCCAAAGCAGACACCCAAGAAAACACCACCTCAAAACACTGCACATGCAACACATAGTACACAAAGTCAGTGTGCCAAACAATCACAGCCCTTAAGGCGAAACACTATGCCTGATACACTAGTAATAGGTGACTCTATAGTCAGAAACACTGATGTTCCACTTACCAGGCTGAACAAAGAGAGGGTAATGGTGAAAGCAAGTACAAATATGACTCCGTCATTGTCCATGCCAGCGTGAATGACCTGAGACGTACCTCCTTGGACTACATGAAAAGAGACATAGAGGAGCTCTCTGATTATGTAGCCCAGGCCGGTATGACCCTGACCCTGAGCAGCATCTTGCCCTCACCAAGAATGATGCCACAATACAAAGACAAGATGATCAGCTTTAATAACTGGCTCAATTACTGGTGTCATTCTAGGGGGATCCAATGTCTGTCTGCTTGGGATGACATGCTGGACAAGCCACGCTGCTTTGCAAGGGATGGCTTGCACCTGTCACCACTGGGCTTCCGGATATTGGCTAAGGCTCTTGCCACCCCCATAGTGCCTTTTTTAGGCAAGGCTCAAAAGACAAACCCACCACCTTAGAAAACAAAAAAGGAAAAAAACTAAGGGTAATGCTGCTCAACGCCAGAAGTCTAAATCTCAAGATGCAGGCTCTCGAAGCACTCCTCAGTATGGAGAGCATCGATGTCTGTGCAGTAACTGAAACCTGGTTCATGTCTCCTGAGAGCACCCCAGCCCTACCAGGTTATACCTCGTATCATGCATTTCGGCCCCAAAACTTGGGCCGAACCACAAAAGGAGGGGGAGTGTCCATATTCATTAAATACACCCACACCTCCAGGTTAGTGGCAATGCACAAAGCATTGGAGACCATCCATGTGCAACTAACCATAGGCAAAACTGCTATACAACTTGTAGCATGCTACAGACCACCCTCTCAATCTCAGGAACTCCATTCAGCCTTCCTGAAGACACTGGAGGATATGAATGTCTCACCAAATACCATCATATTGGGAGACTTCAACTACCCAAACATAGACTGGGTGCATTATTCAAGCCCCAACACCCTAGCCCAAAGATTCCTGGAATTCATCAACTCAAATGCGATGGAACAACTAGTCACCTCCCCCACAAGGGGAAATAATATACTTGACCTGATCATCACAAACATGGGGACAAAATGCTCAACACCAGAAGTATACCCCTCACTAGTGAGATCAGACCACAAACTAATAACCCTAGATATTCATATCCCACCTCCACCCCCAGCACAAAAGACCACAGTGAGAAACTTCTCAAAAGCCGACTTTACACTCCTTAGGACTGAAATGGTATCCTTCAAGCCCCCTGGGCAAGTGGAAACCACATCCCACACTGCTGAATCCTTCACAAATGCTTTCTACGGACATCTCCAAGAATGCATGGATCATGCAATCCCAAATAAAACCAAGACCCTTTCCACCAAAAGCAGGCATCCTATCTGGTGGACCCCAGCCATAAACAAACTTTATAACAAGAGAAGGAAGCTACTGCAAGACAGAGCAAAATCCCATAAAGGGAAGGCATCTCTGATCAGCACTAGCAAAAAACTACGTTCGCTCATAAAATCATCAAAGGCCAACTTTGAGAGAAAAATCGCTAAGGACACTAAAGATAACCACAAGGCCTTCTTCAGTTATGTTAGAAACCTGGGTGGAAACCCTCAGATATGCTCAGAGTTAGTTCATAACGGCAAGAAATACACTGAAGCCACAGATGTTGCCAACATACTGGCAGACAGGTTCAGTGCAAATTTCTCCCCTCCCTCTCCCCCAAAAGATGAAATATTTATCCCAGCTGAATGCAACCTTCCTGACATCTCAGATGTCCAGGTGAGATCTGCTCTCAGCAAAGCTAAAAATACAGCATCCATGGGACCAGACGGTGTCCCGGGTTGCATGCTATGTGAACTCCTAGAGGAGCTAAACTCGCACATAAGAATGCTGTTTAATCTTAGCCTTACTACAGGATATGTCCCTGAACACTGGCGTACAGCAACAGTGGTCCCACTCCACAAAGGAGGCACCTCTACAGACCCTGGAAACTACCGCTCCATAAGCTTGACCAGCCTGGTCTGCAAAGCTATGGAAAGGATCATTATGGAACTCATAAACAAAGACATCGGGGACCTACAGACAATTGACCCTACCCAGTTCAGCATTGTAAAAGGCAGATCCTGCCTTTTAAACCTGGTGGACTTTTTTGAAACAGTCACTAGAGCCATCGATGAAAGCAAAGCAGTTCATACAGCCTACCTGGATCTGGCAAAAGCCTTCGACACAATACCCCACTCAGGCATCATAGACAAGCTCAACAGCTTAAATGTAAACCCGTATGTCACAAGATGGGTTGCAAACTGGCTAAAGGACAGAACCCACAAAGTCAGAATAGCTGGAGCTATGTCAGATTCTAAGCCAGTCACAAGTGGAGTCCCACAGGGCTCTGTCTTGGGACCCCTCTTGTTCAGCATTTATTTCTCAGATGTGCAGGCAAACATAGGGGGGTTGTGGCTGACAAAGTTCACAGATGACTGCAAACTAGGCTCCATAGTCGATACGCCAGCTGACACATGCATCCTTCAGAAGGGCCTTACAGAAACAGATGACTGGTGCCAGAGTCATGGCCTTAAACTAAATGCCAAAAAATGTATAGTCATCCCCTTTGGGAAAAACAAAGTACCCACAAATTACCACATAGGTGGTAATCCATTAAGTACGGAAAAAGTAATCAGGGACCTGGGGACCCAAGTTGACAGTGACCTCTCATTTGACATCCACGTCACCAAAGTGGTTAGAAAGACCTTCTACCTTGCCCACCTTATCATGAAGGGATTCACATCCAGATCAAAGGATGTCATTGTACCCCTATATTCCTCCCTTATCAGGCCTATGATTGAGTACAATGCCCCATTTAGTATGTACCTCACCCGGCACCTGCAGCAGCTGGAGAGACCCCAAAAGTACCTCACCAAGAGGATCCAGGGTCTCCAACATATGTCATATGCTGCCAGACTAAAGAAGCTCCAGCTCTATTCAGTAGCATACCGCCTGCTCAGAGGTGATCTGTGCCTGACGTACAAGGCCATGTCCAATCCGGAATTAATGGACATGCTCCACCTCAAAAAATACAAATCCATCAGAGCCACGAGAGCTAAAGATCTAAACCTCAGCACAAATATGAATAGGACATGCTGGAGGGACAGATTCATAACCCAGAGGCTTCACGCACTCTGGAACAGGATCCCAGTCCATGTTAGACAGAGCCCCTCACTGACTCTCTTCAAGAGAAATCTTGATGAGTGGATGGGTGATCGTAGGTTTACCCCGAGGGTCATCTCTGTGTCATTACTAGACAGAGGCACAGTAAACTAAATTTAATTTGTACACTTTTGTATCATTACACATACAGTATGGCTAGGCTTATAAATGCCCTAGGGCAGATAGCCTAGTACTATACTATGAAACTATGAAACTATGAAAAGAGACATGGAAGAGCTCTCAGATTATGTGGCCCAGGAAGGTATGCCCTAGCCCTGAGTAGCATCCTGCCTTCATCCAGAAAGATACCACAGTATAAGGACAAAATTATTGACTTCAACAATTGGCTAAGCTTTTGGTGTCATTTAAAGGGGATCCAGTATCTGTCTGCCTTGGACGACATGATCAACAAACCACGATGCTTTGCCAGAGATGGTCTGCATCTGTCACCCCTGGGATTCAGGTTACTGGCTAAAGCTCTTGCCACCCCTATAGTATCATTTTTAGGCAAAGTTCAAAGGACAAAACACAACTGTAACAGATACAAACATTCAAAATCTGAAAGTAATGCTGCTCAATGCTAGAAGTCTAAACCTCAAAATGCACTCTCTCGAGGCACTCCTAAAAATGGAGAACATCGATATCTGTGCAGTAACTGAGACCTGGTTCAAGACTCCAGAGAGCAACCCTACAATACGAGGCTACAACACAATGCATCGGAAATTCTCCAGGTGCAACTAACACTAGGTAAGACTGCAATCCAAATTGTAGCTTGCTACAGATCCCACACCATGCCCCAAGATTCTCACTACACCTTTCTAAACATACTGGAAAATATTAAGATACAACCAAACACCCTAATACTGGGTGATTTCAACTACCCTACCATTAACTGGGAAAGCTACTCGGGTACCAACACCTTTTCCCAACGGTTCTTGGAATTCATAAATTCCAATGCCCTGGATCACCTAATCCATTGTCCCACCAGGGGCATCAATATCGTAGACCTGGTCATTACCAACATGGGAGATAGATGCTCCACACCAGTGGTCACTCCCTCATTGGTCCTGGTCTGACCATAAGCAAATCACCCTTGATATCCACATCCCACCCCCCTAGTAAGGAAACCTCTGTAAAAAACTTCTCCAAAGCCAACTTCATGCTACTTAAGTCAGAAGTGACAAACGTCATGGCACCCATGCAGATGGGAGCTGAAAGTTTGACTGCTGAATCCTACACTAAGGCACTGTATGAGCACATTCAGTCGTGCATGAATCATGCCATCCCAAATAGAACCACGATGCTCTCCTCCAAAAAAAGGAAGCCAATCTGGTGGCCCCCTGCCATAAACAAACTATACAACAGAAGGAAGAAACTGTTGCAGGAAAGAGGAAAATCCTAGGATGCAAAAAACTCCCTTACCAGCCTCAGTAAGAAGCTGAGATCCCTCATAAAATCCCCCAAAGCTAGTTATGAAAATAAAATTGCCAAAGATTCCAAAGACAACCCCAAGGCATTCTATAGTTATGTCAAGAATCTAAATGGCAATGCTCAGATCTGCTCTGAGCTACAACAGAATGGCATTAAATATACTGATCCCAAGGATACTGCCAATATCCTGGCAGATCGATTTAGTGCCAACTTCACCACCCTCTCACCCCCTAAAGGGCCCATCTCAATACCAAAAGATTGCCAAATTTTGGTAACCACGACCATACAGGTAGAAACCGCACTCTCTAAAGCTAAGAATACAGCATCCATGGGACCAGATGACATCCCGGGCTGTGTACTACATGAACTACAAAATGAACTGGCACCTCACTTAAGTGTCATGTTTAATCATAGCCTCACCTCAGGCTTCATGCCCACTGAATGGCGTACAGCTACAGTTATCCCACTCACAAGGGGGGATCCAACTTTGATCCCGGGAACTACCGTCACATCAGTCTGACGAGCCTGATCTGCAAGGGCATGGAACACATTATCATGGAACTTATAAACAAAGTCATTGGCAACCTAAAAACACTGGACCCCACCCAGTTTGAGTTTATGAAGGGCTGATCTTGTCTCCTGAACCTGATTGACTTCTTCGAATCAGTCTCCAGAGCTGTGGATGAGGGTAAGGTGGTCCACACAGCCTATATGGACCTTGCCAAGGACTTTGACACTATCCCCCACTCTGGAATCATAGATAAACTTACGAAGCTGGGCATAAATCCATACATCCCTCGATGGGTTGCCAACTGGCTTACTAACAGAAACCAGACTGTAAAAGTAGCCAACTCCAAATCCAGCTCCAGACAAGTGAAGTACCTCAGGGTTCAGTCCTGGGACCACTCTTGTTTGGCATCTACTTCTCTGAAGTACAGGCCAACACTAAAGAACTCTGGCTAACAAAGTTTGCAGATGACTGCAAAATGGGATCCATTATTGAATCCCCAAATTATGTGGATATTCTACAAAAGGGCCTTACAGAAACAGATGCTTGGTGCCAGAGCCATGGGCTCAAGCCTAATGCCAAAAAATGTATAGTTATCCCCTTTGGGAAAAACATGTACCCATGAATTACCACATATGTGGCAGTACACTAAACACCGAAAGTGTGATGAGAAACTTAGGGACACAGGTGGACAGTGGTCTCACCTTCGATAACCACATCACCACAACAGTCAGAAAAACCTTCTATGTGGCACACCTCATCACTAAGGGCTTTTCATCCAGAAAAAAGTAGGTCATTGTTCCACTATACTCATCCCTCCTTAGACCCATTATAGAGTACAACTCCCCGTTTGGTATGTACCTCACAAGACATCTGCAACAGCTGGAAAGGCCGCAGAAATGCCTCACTAAAAGAATCACAGGCCTAAAGCAGATGCCCTGTGCTGACCATCTAAAAAAACTCCAGCTATACTCTGTGGCATATTGTCTACTCAGAGGTGATCTCTGCTTAACATACAAGGCCATGTCAGACCCTGAGCTGTTGGACATACTCCACTTAAAGAAATCCCAATCCCTCAGAGCCACACACTACAGGGATCTAAACTTTGTCATTACAATGAACAATGCTGGAGGGATAGGTTCCTGACCCAGAGACTCCCCATACTCTGGAATAGACTGCCCATACATGTCAAGCAGAGCACCTTCTTGGCCCTCTTCAAAAGGAACCTTGATGATTGGATGGGAGATAGGAAATTCACCCCAGGGATCACGTCAATCGCCCTGTTAGACAGGGGTCCAGGGAAGTAAATATTGTGGGAAGAAATATCCGGGGAATTGCTTGACTAGGCTTGTATAGGCCCTAGGGCTGATAGCCTAGTACCAACCTATGAACCTATAGGACTGCTTAATATGCACTTTTTTTTGCTTCTCTTACTCATGTGAGGTTTATGATTGGTTGGTAATGAATACAATTGCAAGGAAAAACTGTGGAATAGTCAGTCTCAAACAGTATGAAAACAAACACTAGTAAGCATAAAAAATAAAATAACAGATACTGTGATGTGTGGTAACTTTTGATCACTAAGCTGTGTAAGAGAATGTTACCAGTTCAACAGTATGGTAGATAAGAGTGAAATAATCCAACTAAAGTCTAACAGAGGGGTGTCAGTCCTGAGTAATAGGAGGTAGAGGTGGGCAGAGAAATAATCTACTTGGCTGAAAGTGGGGAAACCAACAAAAGCAGCAGTTTGTCTCATAAATGTACTGCTGGGGGTATAATCTGCCAAAACAGGGTGCTTAGGGACTACTCTAAATTATCTCTGCATGTAATTCTTATTGTTGATCATGTAATCTGGGATATGGCTTTAAAAGATCTGCATAAATTTGCCCACTTACACATTTTAACAAATAATTAAATAAATAAGAACAAACTTTCAGAAATGCCATTTCTAACGAGGGTCCTGAGATTACTAGTGTTATAATTGTTGAGTATTCTGAAGAAGTTCAACAGTCTAATGTAGTTTTGTGGGCACATATCGATTGTAACAAGGTATGAGAATTAAATGGATAAGGAACTTTTACCCTTCATAGCAAGCACAGGAGGTAGCTGGAAGCCCTTCATAAAAGAAAAAAAGAAAGGAAGGAAGGAAGAGGTGAGATAAGTTGAGAATGTATCATGGAGGTTAGAAATCTTTCATGCTCTTTTGCTCCCCCCCCCCTGTCTTCCTACGACCATAAAGTCTGTCCCCACTGACTCATTTACCTTGTATTTCCTGGCACCAAGGACTGGGAACTGGAGATGAGAGCTAGGGATTGTGGTGAGACAGAAGATTTTGCCAAGTTTCATGTTTCTAAATTAGCTTACATCAGATCAACATGGTGTAACTTGGTGCTGTCTGCAGTACCTCCCCAAGACAATGGTACATGGAGAGCACATAATGGAGAAATAAAGTTTTATTTATTTATTTATTTGGTTTGTTGATCAGGGTACAGCAGTGATCCACCTAGACCATCTTCAGGCTCTGTGTAGAGGAAATACAACCAAAGAAGGAATAACATTTAATCATTATTAATGCAATAGAGGTTATAAAAGAGCAAGCATGCAGAGAGGTGTATGGATATTATGCAACGTAAATCAACACAGTTATAAGTAGAAACAATACAATAATTCAGTCAGCAAAAAATCAGTAAGAAGAATTCCTGTATACTGTCATAGAATCATATAGTATAATGCTTCTATGAGGGGAAATAATATATAGCAAATAAAGTATTTGCAGTATGTGCTATTGTTATTATCAGATGGAAAGCAGACTAAGACATGAGAAAAATGAGGGGAAGAAAGAAGATGGAGGTTACAGAAAAGAGAGCGAAAAATGAAAAATGAAATAAGCAGAAGTGGGGGATGATGTGGTAATATGCAGCTTCTCCTACTCAGGTTCAGGAGAGTTGTGCATTACTATGTGATTTGGGAATATTTACTGGTAAGCCTGGGTGCACCCACCTAATGAAACATCATGTAAATAGCCTATCAAACAAGGCCCTTATAGTGTGCTTGTGTGAGTTAAGCAAACCTTGAGATAGAAACGATGGGAGATGTTAAATGTGACTGGAAATCTGAAATACAAGAGTCGTCCAATAGTTTACTTCTGAGTTAACATGTCTAATGACAAAATATAAGAGAATAAATAAACATAATATTTAATTTAATATGTCGACAGAGCATATATTCCTGATACCTAATCTGAAATAGCCTTAAATTTAGGATGCCAGCATGGAGAGAGGGTTAGAGTGGTGGGATCAGCTGAGGGGGCCCCATCAAAATGGTGAAAATTGGGACCTGTAGTTGCTAAGGCCACCTCAACTGTTAAACATCCCTCACCACTTTTATGATTTAGTCTCATACTAGTGCATAAACAGCGGTCATTGACCACCGTGGAACAGAGATGGGAACTGCAAAGAACTTTCAAACATCTTCAAGGACTTCATTCAGACCATTTTTATTTGTTTTTTAATTTGGCTAAATGAAGTATTTGAATGTTTGAAAGTTTGTTTTGCTTCCTGCTACTATTTTATGGTGGCTGCTCTGTGTGTGACAGCTGCAAGGGGATCACAGCTTTCAAGGTTATTAAACACTTAGCACTCCTACATGCTTTTTTTAAGCCATTGTAGTACACATAAGCAAGTTAAGTTTTGCTCTGTACAAATAATTATGATTAAAACTTTGAAGGAGCATTTGTGGTGTCACCTTTGTTTTGTTTAAATTACGACTGAGTCTTTTTCTGAATATAGCCCCCACTGATTATCTGTTCTCAACACAGAAGTTTCAGGATTCATCTCTTGACCTTTGTTCTTGAGCTGAATTTCTTGATGTCCATGTCTAGAACACATAACAAGCTGGTTATGACTATTTATTTATATTTATTTATTTCAGTATGATGACCGGGGAAGTTCACTGGGCCACGAAGAGCCTGTTTTCAGTGGAGGCACAGGGAGAAAATCTCCAACATATTACAAACAGAAAAAAATTCATTATAAGTAATCAAAGTTTTGTTATAATTACATAAGCTCTCTCAAACATGTTAGACTGTTAGATATTTCATCATAATTTATCTAAAATCATTATAATACGTAATCACATACAAGACTAGAGACCCAGTCATAATCGTCTGCATTGTTATAGGCTATATTGAATGTTGTACATAGCTGAAGTAAGCAACTGTGCTAAGCATTATGCATTACAATATCTTAATCAGAAAACAGTTAATTTAATTTTATTTTACATTTATTAACTGAGGAAGAGCACTGATGTCTATTAATCATTTTCAGGCTCAACCCAGAAGAAGAATACATTTCAGAGAAATATATGCAGGATCCATTTCTAAGCATTGAAATTCAAAAGAATGCAATCAGTAGTAAAAGAAAAAAAAAAGCAAGACAGTACGCAGAAAAATGCTGATACATAGGTGTCTATTTGGGTCTATATTACATTATCGAAGTTTTAAGGCATCAAATCTGATATGGTCGACACCATATAATCGAAGTCTTGAAACATCAAAAATGTAATAAAACACAACAACCTACAAAAACAAACCATTTAAATGCTCTACGCGGGGGGGGCAAGCCCCACTGCACCCCCACACTCCCCGTTACTTAAATATACCAATTCCGAGATCGCACTACAATGCAGAAAAGGGAAATCTTCCCTTTCCGTGCTGCACGGAGCTCTCTGTTAAAAGATTTGAAGTTTCAAGACTTCGATCATATGATGTCGACCATATCAGATTCGAAGTTTTGAAACTTCGATCTTCTGATATAGACCTGTCTATTTACAAGAAGAACATTCAGAGAAGTTTAATACAGCAATGTGGGAAGCAGAAGCAGGAGAATAAGCTCAGTTTAAATGCAGCAATATTACACGTTTGCCTTCTAAATGACCACAGCTTTGTTTAAGTCTAGAAACCTTGTTATTAAAATTATTACTATCACATGCAATTCATATATTAAAGCTAATAATTAATAGTAATATTTGCATGTTTTTTTTATATTTATCGCTAGGGTGCTAATATGACATTACATACCACATGTAGAGGGCATTCAGAAATTCATAGTGCTTCTGCAAAGCACAAAGTCCCACAAGCCTGTTTTTTTTTTTTTTTTTTTTAATTTTCAGTTAGTTTCATGGAATGTGCATAACGGGATTGCCTTTGTGTCTAAAATGTGGGGTGCAGATCTGGCCACATGATATGAAACTAAGTGGAAAAAAAAACACTGACTTACGTTTCCTAGCTTTTCACAGAAAATGGTAAGCATCTCTGAGAACTCCCACAGCCGAAACCAAATTCCTCTCTGAACTAGAAAAAAAAGAAAAGAAATATTCAAACTTCCCTAGTCCAAATGCTTCCAAAATAGTAATATCGTATGGACATAAGCCCAAACAACCTACCCTTCACACTCTAAAACCATTCATGGCTCTGGATACTGGTAAAGAAAGTTGAGAAAGTAATACAGATTTGAGTGGAGTGGATAATTTGGGACACATGGCTAGGCTTAAAAAGGCCCTAATGGTCATTAGCTTAGTAAACACCTATGAACCCATAAAACTGTTCTGTTATTTCAAGCAGTCCAGAGATAATGTTATAAAAATACTAATTCAACTTAGATGCAAACCTGCAAGGTCTCTACCAAAATAAATGTATTCACACTAGTAAAGCACATATTAACTTCTGTTACTCTACCTTTCCATTCAAATACCCCTCCCCAGAATCTGCAACCATTCACCCCCTACCTCTGTTTTCTACATTGTATGTAGTATAAATAGAACTATACAAGAATTAGAGGGTTCTGAAACGTGTTAGAACTACTTACTACCAATGTTTGTTTAGTTTTGCTAACTTTGTCATTTATACTTTCTGTGTAACTACTGTTTAATATTTTCCAGCTTCATATATTTTGGAAATATTGTCTATTTTTTTCAAAATTCACATCTTTGTAAAAATATGGTTTTCAGACATAATGTAATTATGGGTTGATACTGAAAAAATCTTCTAGGATCAATGTTCTACCCTGGTTAATCAACAAACCAACCAACTGAAAAACAAACAAACAACTATTAAACAAACAAACAAACAAATAAAATATACCTAGCTGCTGTTACTCTTGAAGTGTGTTTTTCTACAATGTATTGTAGTATTATGGCATTCATGTGTTATAGCATTGCATGGTCAGAATATCTATGTTTTGTACTACAGGTTTCTTGTATACTTGATTCATGCATGTAAGGAGTTTATCATGATCCATTATCCTAAATAATAAACAAACAATAAGGATTCTAAATCAAAAATAAAACATCACTATTCATTTAAGTTGTTAGCTTATATCTCCTGATCTGAAGGTTTGCTCTACATCATCTTTCATTTTGATGTATGTTACCTCTCAAAAGGTTCAAATGTGTGCATGAGTCGTATCTTCATTTTCAAAACATATGCCGGGAGTTCCTTTTCTGTTTCCTCACTCAGTCTGAAACCCCAAAATGATTTACATTACACAGACTGAGTTAGAGAGGTGCTGCCTGTTTGTAAGTACCCACCTAAAGCTTAAGTTTGCAAAGAGATAAGGATTATAATGGTACATAAAGATTGTTTGTTCCAATTAGTGTTCTAATTGTTACTACCTATTTGATAAGTTGTATAGCCTGTTTTAGCAACAGCTTATTTTAGCCATGTTCTCATGAGATTTGCAATTTTTCTGCCTATACTATTTGATTTTTGTTGATCCTGCTACCTTACAAGGAAGATACAAAAATTCTAAGTGTTTTGCTTAGCTGTTGTTTCTTTATATCTTCCCTGTACCATCCACCTTGAATTTTCACAGCTTGCCATTTCCTTTCCATATATGCATTTTTCAGAAAGGCTGTACCCACTTTGGTTTATGGCTTTTCTTGGGAGTCTTACAGTTCTTGTTTAAGACTGCATATATTAAGCTCTTCCGACATTTCTCTTTCTATGAATTCTGGTGCTGGGTGGCATACTTAAGCTTCCGTGTTCTCACTTTCTTCTGTTGCTTATTTATATAGCTATTATACAGAGAAAATTTAAATTAGCTAGTCATAGAGCAGCCCTTTGAGAAACAGGTGGAAACTAGGTGACACAGAAAAACCCACACGGACAAAAGGAAAGTATGAAAATCACAAAGGCAATGACTGGAAATTCAGAGCATTCTCTAGCCCTTGAACTTGTGTGGGGCCAGCACTAAGTATGGCAATACCCTTTAGAAGATGAGCAATAAACATGGGCCCAGGAGGTAGTGAGAGTGACCCCTGACAACAAGCACTAAAGATGAACTTAGGTGGAAGATGGACCATGGTCAATAAAGACTGAAGATGAATTCAGGAGGTGGAACAGGGAGATGTTGGACAATAAAGGCAGAACATGAATTTAGGAGTTGGACAGAGAGATGCTAGATAGTAAAAACAAGACATGAATTCAGAAGGTGGAACAGGGAGATCCTGGACAACAAAGACAGAACATGAATTCAGAAGGTGGAACAGGATGATCCTGGACAACAAAGACAGAACATGAATTCAGGAGGTGGAACAGAGAGAACCTTGACAATAACACTGAGCATGATTTCAGGAGGTGGAAGGGGTTTATCCAAACAACAAGTAGTAAACATAACTTCCTTGTGTGGGGGTGGCCATGGACAACTGGCAATGAGCATGAATCTGTGAGGTGGAAGGGGGTGGCTGTGCACTACATGCACTCACTATGAATTCAAGAAGTGGAAGGGTTGACAGTGCACAAAATGTACTGAGCATGAATTCAACAGGTAGATGGAGAGACCCTGGAAGGCAATCACTGAGGCTGAACACAAATTTGGGAGATGAGGAGTATATATACATAGTATATATACTCATGAGGTGAAGTTTCACAGATTTGTAAATATTTAACTTTAGCAATGTTATAAGGAATTGTTCACCATATTAAATACAGATGCAAAACTTTGAAAATAAAATTTGGAATAAAAATTTAGTATACACACTGTGTAAGCCTTCTTCATTAACTATGGTGTTATTGTGTCATTGTGCAAGTCTGTCCTTAAATATTATTTTTGCAGGCATTGTGCACTGAACAGTGAGGAGACATCCAGCAAGGCATTGGCAATGACTACTGCTGTACCAGCTCTTTAACTAGGAGTTTATCGATAGGTACTGAGCAAAAAGAAAGCTTGTGTAGAGTATGTATGACTCCAGATCACCATTATGAAAACACTGTCTCACTAGAAATCAAAATCTGCCTGGTTGTTAAACATATTTGCATATGGAATACACCATCACCATATAGGTGATACACTTGAAGTTGCCCCGGCTGCTGCCTTGTGCATCATGGACAAGTTCCTTGCTATCACAAGTCATGAGGCTGAGAACTACATAACCATCTCACTAACACCAGCTGAGTGCATTACAGCCAAGGGACACTCCTACAGCGTAACACACCTTTTACATTTTCTTGGAGTCATGACTGTAAACACATCACTATTAAGCCCCTCTTCAAGGAATAACAGGCAGCAATTCCTCAAACAAAATGTGTGGCATTCAGTCAACTATTAGCTCATGAGTTCAGCAGAGGACTAAATCCTACAGATCACAGCAACATTTCCTGGCGGTGCATATGATGATTTTTATATATTTATTTATTTAAGACTTGTTTACCAGTAAAGTCCGACTTGGAACAAAGCCAATTTTCAGCAGCAGCCTGGGTAGAAATGCTCAAGATCCATGTTTTTGTAATGTGGGAGGAAACCGGAGTACCCAGAGGAAACCCATACGAATGCAGGGAGGACATACAGACTCCTCATAGAGGGCACCCCATCCGAGAATCGAACTGGAGAACCTCTTGCTGTGAGGTGACAACATAACATATGACTCCAGATCCAATTTTATATAGAAAACCTGTGACTGAAACAGATTCATCAGTAAGGACATTCTGGAAAGAAAACTAGCAATGGAGCACAAGCAGAAGCAGAAACTACATCATATCAATGTAAATCAGGAATGCAAAGTATCTCACATCTGACAGCAATAGAAGTCTGGCATTTGGTGCAGAGGTTAAGGGTGTGAGCTGTAGTTCTTGTGGTACAGGGTTTGATTCCCTCAGCCCTCATTGCCTATGTGTGACCTTTAGCAAGTCACAGAACCAGACATATTCGCTTTTCAGAGTCAGTCCAATAGCAAAGTGTTCAGTGCTCCTACCTAGTTAACAAATAGGATTATTATTACATGTCCTTAAGCTCTTCGGGTGCTAGAGTTCTGGCTAATGACACTGTCACATCACCCTCGGTCACCTACTGGTGAATAGAGCCTGAGCAGGAATGTGACTTGTGGAGTGTTTGGATTGTTGAAGCTCTGGTTGACACAAAGAAGCTTGTTTACAGATTATAGCCCTAATTCTCTGTGCTAAGGTTAGACAAAAGGCTCTAAAATGCACCTCTGGGAATCTAGAACCCCTTGACTTCTTGGAGTCTTGTGGCAGTTAGACTCGATGCTTAACTTGCTAATGCCCTCCACAGTTATTAAAGTGCATTCTTGGTCAGTTAAGATGTGTAGAAAGGATGGAGGAAAAAGCTAAAGAGAAAGACAAAATGTGAAATTAAAAAAAAAAAAACAAGGAGGAAGTAACCTGTCTGGATGGCGTATGGAGGTCAGAAGTGGAGGAAATGCTGGGGTTGGGGGGGTCTTCACTTGGTGCAGGTGGAACCTTTGGTGGTAGTGGGGAGACACCATTAAATCCTTTACCTGAGGCTCAATTTCACCTAAGACCAGCCCCATATATCTATATATATATATATATATATATATATATATATATATATATATATATATATATATATATATATAGCTATCTATCTATATTTGTACCTATCTCTATATCTATATCTGTGATACTTACAAACACACACACACACACACACACACACACACACACACACACACACACACACACACACACACACACACACACAATTTTTTGGCCTGCCTCAGCCTTAGGCCATTTAACCCCACCAATTACTCAGATAACCTTTAATAATCCCCAACACAGATGATTGCTTAGCTCTCCCATCATCATGGGCAATACCCTCTTTTTCTGAGGAGTGCTTACTTTTGCAGCCATCTCTCTTTCACACCTGTCAGTGAAGTGTGAAAGCAAGGTGACTAGTAAGACATCATCCATGGGTGGTTCAGATTTTTTTTTTTCTGATTGCCTTACCTATGACCTTTCAGAAGCTGGACAGGATGTGGTGTGGTATGCATGCATCCTTCCACATATCCAGCATGTCTACAGTATATATGCCACATGCATTATCTCTCAGGATAAACTCCTGTTTTCAGTGTGGATGTAGGACTAAAGCTGATGGAAAAGAAAGCATTTGTGTGTTAGTTTGCCCCACTTCAGCATTTTAGTCTAAAGAACAGTTTTACTGCTGGTTATCAAAGGCCAGCAATAAAACTGTCATGGTGACTGCTGTGCTATAATTAATAGAACTTTAGAAAAACCTTTCACTGTTTTGAATTTTAACTGACTGGGCCTTCTATAACACTGTCAGTGACAATGAACAGAGTGGTAGACATTGCAGGAAATCAGAAGAGATGCGCTCAGAGAAAAGATTGACAATTAATCTCTACTAATACTGTGGTCTGATTTGGCTGGGGTTTTTGAAATAAGAGGGATCCAGGGAGACAGATGCAAACAAGAAACTGCAGAGAGAAGGCCTGGCTATTCACTCTTGGGGAGTAAATGAGGCATAGATGACAGTTGCCTGCTGTCTAGCAGCTGTATTTGTTTGCTGAAGGATGTTTTTTGGATTGGTCTCTTCCAAGAAATCAGGAACATTTGAAGGTACTTAAACAGCGTTTTCAGCTGTTTGAGTTACACTAAGTAGAAAATTAGACAGTACACGATGTCAGAGGAGATCATCACTAACAAAGAGTGATAATTTGGGTGTGATAAATGAGTCCGTATCATAGCCTAGGGACGTCATACAAGAAATGCTGATGAAGGCAGCTGTTAAATGAAATACTGCAGAGAGAGGTCCTAACTGTTTCTTACTGGTGAGAGAAGAAAGGATAGCTCTCTTGTTTTCATGCTCAGTAGCTGCTCTAACTGCTTTTTGAAAGTTTGCTATCTAGTTGGTCAATTAGGCAGGAAGTTTTAAAGTCATGTTTGAAGGTAGAGTTCATGATATCTCTTGTTTTTAACACTTTTGGTCCAGGGGAATAAATACGTTCTGTGAACTGATTGCTCTATCTAGCCTCCTTACATTATCATAATTGCACATCACTTTGATTTGGACTTTAGCTGTCCTTGAGTGCTGCAGCCATGCTGCTTTTACATGATCATTTCAATTTAGACTTTTGGATTATTTTTGGGGAAGTACATATCAGCTGGTTGCCTTTGACAAACTGAATGGGGTCCTACTATGTCCACCCAGCACCTTCCCATCCATAGATTTTTATCGCTTGTAAAGTAGTAGTCCCTGATAGTATTCTTTCACTCTGTTCATATTTTCTCTGTGTTTACATTTTGCTACTGGCAATTCAACCCATCCTTATCTCTGTGAGAAATCTTATGGTTTTGCCTAATTCATGCAATCTATGTCTAGTTTATAATTTCCTCTCAGTTAATCTGATACTAGTGTGCTTCTTTACTTCACTAATTTAGCTGTTACACTAGAAAAAGATAGTGTCTCAAACAGTGGAACTTCCCCAACCCAGTTACAATGAAAAAAAATACTACCATATTAGCTGATTTAACAGTAGAAGCATTTTCAATACATTTGTTTCACTGAAGTAAGGCTGCAGCTATATAACCCAGCTAGGAGAAAGAAGTTGTTGTCTAAGAGTAGGAAGGAATGGTCTCAAAACTGGAAACACTCCATCCTCAACTTAAACAAACAAATAAGACTCCTAGTGAAGTTCTCCAAAGCTAACTACGAATCAAAATTAGTTTCCCTATCTAAGGATAACCACAAGGCGTTCTTTAGTTACATCTGTAACCTCAAAGGTAAAGCCCAGATTTACACTGAACTTGTAGTTAATGGTACTACATATACAAAACCTGTGGATATAGCAAACCTGCTGGCTGACAGGTTCAGTAAAAACTTCACTCCCCTGTCCCCGACACATATACCCCAAAGCATCCCTAACACCTGTCCCCCACCTAGTATCTCTGAGGAGCAGGTCTTAAACACCCTCTCCAAGGCCAAAAACACAGCCTCTATGGGTCCAGACAACATCCTGGGCTGTGTTCTACATGGGTTAGAACAGGAATTAGAATCACCATTGGGCACATTTTTTCAATCACAGCTTAAGCACTAGCTTCATCTCAGCAGAATGGAAAACAACTACCAACATTCCTTTACAAAAAAACGAGAGTGCATTCACAGACCCCGGGAAGTATAGACCCATTAGCCTGACCAACTTTATCTGCAAGGCCATGGAACGAATCATCATGGACCTTATTAACAAAGATATAGGAAATCTCCAAGCACTCAACCCCACCCAGTGTAGCTTTGTTGAGGGGATATCGTGCCTGTTAAACTTGGTGGACTTCTTCAAGACAGTCACTAAAGCCCTAGACAAAGGCAAATCTGTGCATATGGCCTACCTAGACTTACTGTAGCTAAGGCCTTTGACAGAATACCCCACTCAGGCATCATTGAAAACTCATCCAGCTGGGTATCAACCAATATATTGTCAGGTGAGTTGCAAACTGGCTCACTGATTGAACTCATACAGTCAAAATAGGGACTCCACCTCCTCCAGCAGACCCATAACCAGTGGTGTTCCACAGGGATCAGTTCTGGGACCCCTACTGTTCAGAATCTACTTCTCTAAAGTACATGCTAAAACTAAAGGACAGTGTTTGACAAAGTTTGCTGATGACTGCAAACTGGGAGCAATCATTGAAACCCCTAGCAATGTCAACATCCTGCAAGAAGGTCTTATACAGACTAATGCCTGGTGCCAAAGTCATGGTCTTAAACTTAATACAAAAAAATCATTATCATCTCCTTCAGCAAGGGTGATGCTCCTGCAAACTAGCACATTGATAGCAATACCCTAAGTACACAGTCAATGGTGAGAGATCTAGGCACACATGTCGACAGCAACCTTAACTTCAACTGCCATGTCTCCACAGTGGCAAGAAGGGCATTTTATATTGCTCATCTCATAAGTAAAGGCATTGCCTCCAGTAAAAAGAGGTTAGAAACCACCTGTACTCTTCTCTCATCAGGCCAGTAATGGAGTACAATGCTCCCTTTGGTATGTTCCTTTCTAAACACCTGCAGCAATTGGAGAGACCATAAAGATTCCTTACAAAGAAAATTCAGGGTCTTAAGGAACTGTCTTATGCGGACAGACTGAAATCATTGTCACTTTACTCTGTGTTATACAGACTGCTCAGAGGTGACCTGTGTTTTGCATACAGAGTAATCTCTGACTCAACTTTAATAGAAATGTTGCACATTCGTGAGTCAAATGGCACATGGGTCACTTACTCAAAGGACCTTTAACCTGGTATGTGACATCAACAGAACTTGCTGGAGAGACAGATTTGCCTCACAGAGGTTGCTCCACCTGTGGAACAAGCTTCCTAGTCATGTAAATCAAAGTTCCTCATTGGCCCTATTTAAGTGTAATTTGGACGATTGGATGGGTAACTGGAAATTCACCCCCAGGGTTCCACCTGTGTCCCTCTTGGACAGGGGCAATAGGTGCTGATTGTAGCATCTGCTTGAACCAGACACCCTTGGGAACACAGGCTGAACTTGGCTAGACTTGTAAGGGCCCTGGTGCCATTAGCTTAGTAACCTGCTATGATCCTATGATCCTATCCTGGGAATCTCAGGTTCCTTGTTTAGATATACTGACTGAACTCCTTATGGAAATGGAAAAGTCTATAAACAAGACAGAGTTGGATGAAGTCTGTTCTTTGTTTTCAAACAGAGACACTCTCGCCCTCCAATTTCATCTCTATTTCATTTTCTTTCAGATCTCATCTTGCTTCATTGTGTGAGTATGATGACTGATAGTCACTTTCAACTCATAACCAAAATGGTCTGTTTCCTTGGAATACAGGGATCAAACTGAGCTGAGTTTCCTCACAGCCAGATTCACTGACCTTCATCAGTTGGATCTGTACTGCATAATGTGATTTCATTTTGTTGGGACTGTAACACTTTTGGTGAAGGAAATTCCCCTTAATGCCAAGGTTGCATGATCTTGGAGTTTTCATATTTAGAGACGGATCTAGGATTATTGAACGAAAGTTCAATAGTCTGAATCCACAATCACCGAACACACTTTAACGAAAGCGCTTTCACAAAAAAAGTGCTTTTGTTTAAGTGTGTTTAAAAATAAAGCATTACTTTTATGTTTTTGCAGGGGGGCAAGCCCCCCTGTACCCCCCACACCCCCTACTTAAATATTCTCACTCCAAGGTCGCACTATAGTGGGGAAAAGGGAATTTTCCCTTATCCCCACTGTAGTGAGATCTCCGCAACAGGCATACTTACATGAAAGAGCCTTTCGGTGAAAAGCACTTTCGCGCAAGTATGCCCGGCCGAATCTTTTTCGGTTATGTTGCCGTTCGGTGATCCATACGGATCCCTTAGAGACATTGGAGTGTGGAGACTGCAGTATAGCTCAACTCCTGGAAAAGGTGATTTGTTGTTTTTTTCAATGAAAGTCAACACTTTTCATTGTCAACTTTATTTTTGAGATCTTTCCCTGTGCAGTTTAACTCAGTGTATGAGTTATTATGAATCTTAATAACCCCCCACACCAACAATGCTGGCTGAAATTTTACTTGTAGTTGCTACTATTACCACCTTTATTTATAAGGATAATACAGTCATTCTGCGTAACCTTAACTACCAATATGATCCTCACTGTAAACTGCTAAACACTTAGTCTATAACTTGGTTACTTAATAACCCCACGAGAACTGGACTGGGCACTTATTAATATCACTGAAAAGTTCATGAATACCATTATTGGCCAACCCATCTCCAGTGACCACTGCATTATTACCACTGTTAACACAGCCAAAGCACCATATTTAAATGGTATATCTATTAGACTTTTGTTTATAATTTTCATATGATGTCAATGATCTATGACCAGGTAAATACTGACCAGGCTTGTGTGCTGTCACATACTGATTGTAATGGTGCACTTCAAAGCCTTCTCAACATAAATCTTTCACTCTAGGACAAATAGTATCCCTCAAAAATTAGAAGGGCTAGAGGACAGCCTGCTCTGTGGTTGACTTCCAGTGTAAAAAAAAAAAAGCTTTTGTGATAAGGATAGCAAGTACTCTGCAGTGTTAGCAAGTAATCTGCAGGGATGGCAAGTACCCTGCAGGGATAGCAAGTACTCTGCAGGGATATCAAGTACCCTGCAGGGACAATAAGTACTCTGCAGGGATAGCAAATACTCTGCAGGGATAGCAAGTACCCTGCAGGGATAGCAAGTACTCATAGGTTCATAGGTTCATAGGTAGGTACTAGGCTATCAGCCCAAGGGCCTAAGTAAGCCTAGCCAACAAGGTTCCCTGGCTTGCGCCATCCAACAAAGTTATTTTCCTGTGCCCCTGTCAAGCAGAGCCACAGAAGTGATCCCTGGGATGTATTTCCTATTTCCCATCCATTTATCAAGATTTTTCTTGCAGAGTGCTAATGAGGAACTTTGCTTGACATAGATGGGTAGCTTGCTCCAGAGTATGGGAAGTCTCCAGGACATGAATCTATCCCTCCAGCATGTCCTGTTTATTGTGGTGACAAGGTTTAGGTCCCTAGAGCATGCAGCTTGGAGGGATTGTGATTTCTTTAGGTGTAGCATGTCCAACGGCTCTGGGTTTGACATAGCTTTATATGTTAGGCAGAGATCACCTCGGAGTAGGCGATATGCTATGGAGTAAAGCTGAAAATTTTTGAGATGGTCAGTGTAGGGCATCTGTTTGAGGCCAGTAATCCTCTTTGTGAGGTACTTCTGTGGCCTTTCCAGCTGCTGCAGATGTCTTGTGAGGTACATTCCAAAAGGGCATTGTACTCTATAATGGGTCTTATGAGTGTCGAGTAGAGGGGAACAATGACCTCTTTTTTTCCTAGATGAGAACCCTTTTGTGATGAGGTGTGCCACATAGAAGGATTTCCTGACTACTGTGGCAATGTGATTATCAAAGGAGAGACTACTGTCCACCTGGGTCCCCAGGTCTCTTATCACACATTCGGCATTAAGTAGACTGCCACTTATGTGGTAGTTCATGGGTACAGAGTTTTTACCAAAGGTGATGACAATGCACTTTTTGGCATTGAGCTTGAGGCCATGGCTCTGACACCAGGCATCTGTCTCAGTGAGGCCCATCTGTAGAATGTCCACATCTTTTGGGGACTTGACTATGGCTCTTAGTTTGCAGTCATCTGTGAACGTCATTAGCCAAAGGCCTTCTGTGTTAGCCTGTACTTCAGAGAAGTAGATACCAAACAGGAGAGGTCCCAGGACTGAACCCTGTGGTACTCCACTTGTCACTGGTTTGAAGTCAGATTTGGAGTCTGCAACTTTTACAGTGTGGGTTCTGTCAGTGAGCCAATTGGCAACCCATCTTATGATGTAAGGATTTATACATAGTTTAGTGAGTTTAGCTATAATTCCAGAATGGGGATGGTGTCGAAAGCCTTGGCGAGGTCAAGATAGGCTGTGTGAACCACCGTACCCTCATCTACAGCTTTGTTGACTGCCTCAAAGAAGTCAATCAGGTTCTGGAGGCAAGATCTGCCTTTCACAAACTCGAACTGGGTGGGGTCCAGAGTTTGGAGGTTACCAATGTCTTTGTTTATGAGTTCCATGATGATAAGTTCCATGGTCTTATAGACGAGGCTCGGCAAGCTAATAGGGCAATAGTTCCTGGGATCAGTGGTGGCTCCCTCTTTGTGGAGTGGGATAACTGTTGCTGTGTGCCATTCAATGGGCACAAATCCTGATGTGAGACTATGATTGAACATGGTGCTTAGGTGGGGAGCCAGTTCGTTCTGAAGTTCGTGTAAAATGCAGCCTGGGATGTTGTCCGGTCCCATGGATGCTGTGTTTTTGGCTTTAGAGAGTGCAGCTTTTACCTGTGTACCTGTGATTACATGGACTTTGCATTCTTCCTGCATAGTTATGGGCACTTTAGGGGGTGAGAGGTGGGTAAAGTTAGCAATGAATCTATCTGCCAGGACGCTGGCAATATCAGTTGGTTCTGTAATTTTCATGCCGTTGTGCTGTAACTCAGAGCAGATCTAGATTTTGCCATTGAGATTCTTGATATAGCTATAGAATGCTTTGTGGTTGTCCCTAGAATCAGTGGCAATTTTGTTTTTGTAGCTAGCTTTGGAGGATCTTATAAGTGATCTCAACTTCTTACTGAGGCTGACCAGGGAACTCCTCCACTCATGGGATTTTACTCTCTTTTGCAACAGTTTCTTCCTTCTGTTGTAGAGTTTGTTTATGGCAGGGGGCCACCAGATTGGCTTCCTTTTTTGGAGGATAGCATCTTGGTTCTGTTTGGGATAGCACAATCCATGCACTCGTGTAAGTGCTTATAGAGTGCATCTGTGTAGGATTCAGCAGTCATAACTGTATTGTCCATCTGCATGGGTGTCATGAAGTTTACCACTTCTGTCTTAAGAAGCATGAAGTTGGCTTTGGAGAAATTTTTTAACATGATTTCTTTAATGGGGGGTGGGGGTGGGATGTGGATTTCTAGGGTGATTAGCTTATGGTCGGATCTGACTAAAGAGGAGTTGAGTTCAGGTGTGGAACACCGGTCACTTATGTTGGTAATGACTAGGTCTAGAATATTGTTGCCCCTGGTGGGGGTGTGAATAAGCTGATCCAGGACATTGGAATTTATGAATTCCAGAAAACATTTAGCGAAAGAGTTGGTACATAGTAGTTTTCCCATTTAATGGTGGGGTAGTTGAAATCACCCATTATTAGGGTGTTTGGTTGAACCCTAATATTTTCCAGTATATCAAGAAAAAAATAGGAGTGGGAAACCTGGGGCATGGTGGGGGATCTGTAGAAAGCTACAATTTGGATTGCAGTTTTGCCCAGAGTTAGTTGCACTTGGATAACCTCGGACGCATTATGCTGAGAAACTAGCCTGGAGGTGTGGATATCCGTAATGAATATGGACACACCTCCGCCTTTGGTGTTCCGGTCCAGGTTAGGTGGCGGAAAAGAGTGGTATGAGTTATAGCCTGGTAATGCAGGGGTGCTCTCTGAAGCCTTGAACCAGCTCTCAGTCACAGCACAGATATCGATGTTCTCCATTTTAAGGAGTGCCTCGAGGGAGTGCATTTTGAGATTTAGACTCATAGCATTGAGAAGCATTACCCTCAGTTTTTGCTTACCTGTTCCTCTTATGGTGGTGAATTTGTCATTTGAACCTTGCCTAAGAAAGGCACTATAGGGGCAGCAAGAGCATTAGCCAGTATCCGGAATCCCAGGGGTGGCAGGTGTAGGCCATCTCTGGCAAAGCATCGTGGTCTGTCGACCATGTCGTCCCAGGCAGACAAATACTGGATGCCCTTAGAATGACACCAGAAGCTTGGCCAATTGTTGAAGTCAATCATTTTGTCCTTGTACTGCGGTATCATTCTAGGAGATGGCAGGATGCTACTCAGGACTAGGGTCATACCTGCCTGGGCTACAAGATCGGAGAGCTCTTCCATGTCTCTTTTCATGTAGTACAGGGAAGTACATCTCAGGTCATTCACACCAACATGGACAATGACAGAGTCATATTTGTACTTGTTGTGGAGTGACCTGAGCGCATGGGTTATGTGGCAGATCCTGGCGCCTGACAGGCAGCTGACAGTAACCTTCTCCTTGTTTAGCTTTTCTCCTTGTTTAGCCTGGTGAGTGGGACATCAGTGTGCCTGACTATAGAGTCACCTATGACTAGTGCGTTGGGTACATTGTTTTGCCTTATGGGTTGTGATTGAGTGGCACACTGAGTCTGTGGGTTATGTGTCTTGGGTTGTGTTGAGGGATGGAGGTTGCTTGTGTTTCTGCTTTGGAGGTCTCTGTTGCTTGGGCAGATTATTATTGAGAGCCTCCATGAATGTTTCTGTGTATCTATGTGTGGGTTTTGGTGGTGTAGGTTTAGTGGGTCTATGTGATGAGTGTGGTGTGGTGCAAGTGTTTACCTTCTCCTCTTGACTGACAATTTCAGTCTTGGGTTGAGAGAGCTTTACCTCCAGTTTGGCTAGATAAATGCATCTCTTGCAGGTTGTAGTGTTGGGTGGTAGGAGGAGAGGGCTGTCAGTATACATGAGGCAATTGCTACATTGCCCCAAGATGCCCAGATTCATCAGCTAGACATGAGAGAACACCAGGAGCTGTCCCTTGGACATGCCTGGGTAAGAGAACACCGGGAGCTGTCCCTTGGACATGCCTGGGTAAGAGAACACCAGGAGCTGTCCCTTGGACATGCCTGGGTAAGAGAACACGGGGAGCTGTCCCTTGGACATGCCTGGGTAAGAGAACACCGGGAGCTGTCCCTTGGACATGCCTGAGTAAGAGAACACCAGGAGCTGTCCCTTGGACATGCCTGGGTAAGAGAACACCGGGAGCTGTCCCTTGGACATGCCTGGGTAAGAGAACACCTGGAGCTGTCCCTTGGACATGCCTGGGTAAGAGAACACCAGGAGCTGTCCCTTGGACATGCCTGGGTAAGAGAACACCAGGAGCTGTCCCTTGGACATGCCTGGGTAAGAGAACACCAGAAGCTGTCCCTTGGACATGCCTGGGTAAGAGAACACCGGGAGCTGTCCCTTGGACATGCCTGGGTAAGAGAACCCCAGGAGCTGTCCCTTGGACATGCCTGAGTAAGAGAACACCGGGAGCTGTCCCTTGGACATGCCTGGGTAAGAGAACACCGGGAGCTGTCCCTTGGACATGCCTGGGTAAGAGAACACCGGGAGCTGTCCCTTGGACATGCCTGGGTAAGAGAACACCAGGAGCTGTCCCTTGGACATGCCTGGGTAAGAGAACACCAGGAGCTGTCCCTTGGACATGCCTGGGTAAGAGAACACCAGTAGCTGTCTCTTGGACATGCCTGGGTAAGAGAACACCAGGAACTGTCCCTTGGACATGCCTGGGTAAGAGAACACCGGGAGCTGTCCCTTGGACATGCCTGAGTAAGAGAACACCGGGAGCTGTCCCTTGGACATGCCTGGGTAAAAGAACACCGGGAGCTGTCCCTTGGACATGCCTGGGTAAGAGAACATCAGGAGCTGTCCCTTGGACATGCCTGGGTAAGAGAACACCAGGAGCTGTCCCTTGGACATGCCTGGGTTAGAGAACACCAGGAGCTGTCCCTTGGACATGCCTGGGTATCACTATTTTCCTCTAGACAAGTGAGGAAAGTAAGTACTGGAGCTGTTTTCCTAGGTAGTGAGGAAGGTTGAGTGCTGTAGTAATTTGTACTTTATTTACTGCTTACAACAGTTCTGAACCAGTGTTGAGCAAGAAAAGGCAGATTCAAGTGCTAAAATTAAGAATCTTGCTAGTTCTAAGGGAAAAACCGAAGAGCAGACTTTATGGCGTCAGGAATAGTTTAACCCTAGCTAAGCGGCACTGTGCGATGCACAAACTCGTGCAAACCCTCAGAAAGACAGGTCTTTAACTCAGAAAGTTGAAAGGGATAGAAATTTGCCAAAAACAGCCAATAAGGCTAATTTCAGAGCTGGAAACCATTCCTCTTGCGACAGATAGGCTGCTCTAATGCTTACCACTTTCACTGTTAAGCAGAAAGACCTCCCACTACCACAACAAGGTCTGGACCACTCAGAAACATAGACTAAGGTCAGTTGTCAATCTCCTCTCCAGTCCAGCTGGTGAATCTGGGAATCTTGAGGCAATGTTACAACTGCCTCATTTACACAGACAACCCTCTCCTCCTTCCAACAAGTTCCAACATATGTGAGAGATGCAACCATATTGCCAAATTGGAGGCTAAGCTCTCTCAACTCAGTACTGGCGTAACCAGTCAGGAGGAGAAGGTAGCCACACACACTACAATTCCAGTCTCACATAGACCAACCACAACAGCAAACCAAACACATAAACACACAAAAACATACTTGGAGGCTCTAAATAAAAATCTGCCTAAGCAGCAGAGACCTCCAAAACAGACATCCAAGCAACTGCTACCCCAAAACAAAACACATGCAACACATAGTTCACAAAGCCAGTGTGCCAAACAGTCACAGCCCTTAAGGCTAAACAACACACTTGATACACTTGTAATAGGTGATTCTATCGTCAGGCACACTGACGTCCCGCTCACCAGGCTGAACATGGAGAAGGTCACGGTGAGCTGCCTGTCGGGTGCTAGGATCCGCCACATAACACAAGCACTCAGGTCACTCCAAGGCAAGTACAAATATGACTCAGTCATTGTTCATGCTGGTGTGAATGACCTGAGACGTACCTCCCTGGACTACATGAAAAGAGACATTGGGGAGCTCTTTGAGCATGTAGCCCAGGCTGGTATGACCCTGACCTTGAGTAGCATCCTACGCTCACCAAGAATGATGCCACAATATGAAGACAAGATGATCAATTTCAACAATTGGCTTAAGTATTGGTGTCATTCAAAGGGGATCCAATGCCTGTCAGCCTGGGATGGCATGTTTGACAAGCCACGTTGCTTCACTAGGGACGGCTTGCACCAGTCACCCCTGGGCTTTCGGATATTGGCAAAGGCTCTTGCCATCCCCATAGTGCTTTTTTTAGGCAAAGCTCAAAAGCCAAACCCACCTCCATAGGTATCACAAGGGAAAAGAAACTAAGGGTAATGCTACTCAATGCCAGAAGTCTAAACCTCAAGGTGCATGCACTCGAAACTCTCCTCAGCATGGAGAACATCGATATCTGTGCAGTAAAAGAAACCTGGTTCAAGGCTCCCGAGAGCACCCCAGCACTACCAGGTTATACCTCATACCATACTTTTAGGCCCCAAAACTCGGACCAAACCACAAAAGGAGGGGGAGTATCAATATTCATCAAAGATACCCACACCTCCAGGTTGGTGGCACAGCACAAAGCATTGGAAACTATCCATGTGCAATTAACAGTGGGTAAAACTGCATTCCAGTTTATAGCCTGCTACAGACCACCCTCCCAAACCCAGGAACCCCACTCGACCTTCCTGAGAACACTGGAAAATATGAAGGTCTCCCCAAACACCATTATATTGGGCAACTTCAACTACCCAAACATAGACTGGGAGCATTACTCTAGCTCCAACACCCTAGCCCAAAGGTTCCTAGAATTTATAAACTCAAATGCTATGGAACAACTTGTCACCACTCCCACAAGAGGGGAAAACATACTGGACCTGATCATCACCAACATGGGGACTCTATGCTCCAGACCAGAAGTGTATCCCTCACTGGTAAGATCAGACCATAAATTAATCTCACTGGATAGCCACATCCTGACCCCACCCCCTGCCCAGAAAACCACAGTGAAAACTTCTCTAAAGCAAACTTCACACTCCTCAAAACTGAGGTAGAATCCTTCAAAGCCCCCGGGCCTGTGGAAAATATGGCCCAGACTGCAGAATCCTTTATAAATGCATTCTATGAACACCTTCAGGAATGCATGGATCATGCAATCCCAAATAAAACCAAGACCCAATCCCCAAAAGGCAGGCGTCCTGTCTGGTGGACCCCAGCCATAAACAAACTATACAACAGAAGGAGGAAGCTACTGCATGATAGAGCAAAATCCCTAAAAGGGAAGGCATCTCTGATCAGTATTAGCAGAAAACTATGGGTACTCATAAAATCATCTAAGGCCAGCTTCTAGAGAAAAATTGCACAAGACACTGAAGATAATCACAAGGCTTTCTTTAGTTATGTTAGGAACCTGGGTGGAAACTCCCAGGTATGCTCAGAGTTAGTCCAAAATGACAAAAAATACACTGAACCCACAGACATTGCCAACATCCTGGCTGACAGGTTCAGCGCAAACTTCTCCTCCCCCTCCCCCCCAAAAGAGCAATTATCTATCCCAGCAGAGTGCTGCCCCCCTGACATCTCAGATGCTCAGGTGAGAGCCGCCCTCTCCAAAGCAAAAAACACAGCATCAATGGGACCAGACGGTGTCCCGGGCTGCGTTCTACATGAACTCCAAGAAGAGCTGAACCCCATCATTAAGCTACTGTTCAATCTCAGCCTTACTACAGGATATGTACCCAAAGAATGGCGTACAGCAACAGTAGTCCCTCTCCACAAAGGTGGTGCCTCAATGGATCCTGGAAACTATCGCCCCATAAGCCTGACTAGCTTGGTCTGCAAAGCTATGGAAAGGATCATCATGGAATTCATAAATAAAGATATTGGGGACCTACAGACACTGGATCCTACCCAGTTCGGCTTTGTTAAGGGCAGATCCTGCCTCTTAAACCTGGTTGATGTCTTTGAAACAGTCACCAAGGCCATTGATGAGGGGAAGGTGGTCCACACAGCCTACCTGGACCTCGCAAAAGCCTTCGATACAATACCCCACTCGGGCATCATAGATAAGCTATCCAGCTTAAATATAAACCTCTATGTCACTAGATGGGTTGCAAACTGCCTCAAGGACAGAACCCACATGGTCAGAATTGCTGGAGCCATGTCAGACTCCAAACCAGTTACAAGTGGCATCCCACAAGGCTCAGTCCTGGAACCTCTCTTGTTCGGCATATATTTCTCAGAGGTACAGGCCAACACGGGAGGACTGTGGCTGACCAAGTTCACAGATGACTGCAAACTGGGTGCCATAATCGACTCTCCAGCTGACACAAGCATCCTCCAAAAGGGTCTCATAGAAACAGATAACTGGTACCAGAGCCATGGCCTCAAGCTAAACGCCACAAAGTGTATAGTCATCCCCTTTGGCAAAAACAAAGTGCCCACAAATTACCACATAGGTGGTAATCCATTAAGTATGGAAGAAGTAATTAGGGACCTGGGGACCCAAGTTGATAGCAATCTCTTATTTGACAACCACGTGGCCAAAGTGGTTAGAAAAACCTTCTATATAGCCCACCTAATCATGAAGGGATTCACATCTAGATCAAGGGAGGTCATTGTGCCTCTTTACTCATCCCTCATCAGGCCCATAATTGAATACAATGCCCCTTTCAGGATGTACCTTACCCGACACCTGCAGCAACTGGAAATACCCCAAAAGTACCTCACCAAGAGGATCAAAGGGCTCAAACAGATGCCATATGCTGCCCGGTTAAAGAAACTCCAGCTCTACTCGGTTGCATACCGCCTGCTTAGAGGCGATCTGTGCCTGACGTATAAAGCCATGTCCAACCCGGAATTAATGGACATGCTGCACCCAAGAAAATCCAAATCTCATTGAGCTACGCGCTCGAGGGACTTGAACCTCAGCACTGAAATAAATAGGACATGCTGGAGGGACAGATTCATAACCCAGAGGCTCCCTTCACTCTGGAATAGAATCCCAGTCCAAGTTAGGCAGAGTCCCTCACTGACTCTCTTCAAAAGAAATCTTGACGAGTGGATGGGAGATCGTAGGTTTACCCTGGGTATCACACAGTAAACTAACCTCGAAAAAGGGCATAGTAAAACATTTAAAATGGGTGGCAAAAGCCAAACACACTCTGGCTAGGCTTAAAAATGCCATAGGGCAGATAGCCTAGTATGAACCTATAAACCTATGAACTAAACTCCTGAAACCAGCAGATCTGGGATCTGGACTGTTCTAGTATAGGAAAGGGTGGGAAATGAGCAGTACAGATAGCATTTTTGGGGTTTTTTTTCATTTTTTTAAGAAATTAAGCAGCAAAAAGCAATTTAAACAGTAGAAATGCACAGAAAATGTGTCACACTTGGGTGTGACATCTACAGTACTAAATGCAGTTTACATTTTAACTTTTAAGTAGCTAAATCAAGTGCACACACAGTAAAATACAGTAAAATGCAGCAGAAATACAACAGAACCACAGTAAAAATGTCTTTTTAAAGTGTGATAAGCTAAAACAGTTAAGAGAAAGCCAAAAAGGTACTTAGATAAGCAAAAAAGTCTCTCCTTCTTGTTTCTGGTGCTGTAGTAGTCTGCAGGATGCCCAAACAGGATCCACCAAGCTAAAACAAGCGCAAACCCACGCAAACATGGGCTTTTAATGGCCAATAAGGTTAATTTCAGAGATGGAAAGCACTCCTCTTGTGACAGATAAGCTGCTCTAATGCTTACCACTCTCGCTGATAAGCAGAAAGACCTCCCATTACCACAACAAGGTCTGGACCACTCAGAAACACAGACTAAGGTCCTGAAACCAGCAGATCTGGAATCCAGACTATTATAGTATAGGAAAGGGTGGGAAACAAACAGTACAGATAGTATTTTTTTGGTTTTGGTTTGTAGTTGCTGGTAGGCCAAGCATAGATGTAGAGCACTGGATAGCTGTGTCATAAGGATGAGGTGGGTGAGGGGAACAAAAAAAAAAATTAAAAAAAAAAAAAAAAAAAAAAAGAACTAGTTGAAAGAGATCTGGAAAGTCAGTTTAAGAAGTGTAATGTCATCTAAATGGTCAGTAACAACAGTGGCAAATTTATAAGAGAATCACTTTGGGGTGGGGATAGGAATTGTACAGTACTTAGTCATGAATGTTGGAGTTACACCATGAGGATGAAGCCTGAGTGATCTAATGAAAGTCCACGAGTAAATACTGTATAACACTCTACATCACCATTTGTTATTGTTATCGGACTTTGGTTAACATTGTTTTCATTTATGATGTGTTTTATGTGACTTTTAATGTTGGTTTTAGAGGTACACATATTCAAAAAAAAGAGTTCAGTTGGCAACATGCTGCTTTGCATGGCAGCAGAAGTTTGATATGATTTTTGATAAGTAACTGAACATTGTTAGTAAACTAAAATATCATGGCATCTTCATGAAATAAACAAGCAAAGAAATAAAATGAAGACACTCACGTTTGGTACTAGAGCTGCAAACTTTTCTAATTTCTTTAAATTAAATATGAAGTGCAGTTTTATCAGCTGTTTGTTTCCATTTATAAGAGGTATCACATAAATAGAAACTCATGCAAGCTGGGAAATGTATCACTTTTCCCTGTGGTAAAATAGCTATTTTTAATTAGCATCTAAAATAATTACTGAGCAAAAAAGTTTTTATGTGTTTTGCTTTGCAAGAACAACTGAATTTAATATGCAGCAGTTGTTAAATCAACATCAGTGTTTTCTTCCATCTGTATTGGTAATAGAGATGCAAATATTTCTTATTTTTTCTTTAAATAATAGTTAATTTGGAGACGGCAGCATGATTAATACATGCTGTAGTTTGTTCCAACATAGTGCGTAATACATGCTTTCAAAAACTGATTGTTCCTTTATTGCAATAAGGAGAGAAGGAAGTTTTCAAAAAGTAATAGAATAAAGGATTGCTGATATCAAGAATGGTCTGGCACAAGGTGTGTGTGTGTGTGTGTGTGTGTGTGTGTGTGTGTGTGTGCGTGCGTGCGTGTGTGTGTGTGTGTGTGTGTGTGTGTGTGTGTGTGTGTGTGTGTGTGTGTAAGTGAGCATGTGTGTGCGTGTTCATATGTAATTTATATATATATATATATATATATATATATATATATATACATTTTTCAAAAATATTTGTTTGCATTACTCTGCATGCTAGTGCTTGTTACACTTGTGGCCACTGTTCATTCATACCTGCACATTTAAAATGTGAAGTTTGTTTTCCGAGTCTGTATTTGGTTGCTTCATTTGCTCACTCAAATACCTGTAATTTCCTTTTTATCCCTGTATCTTTACAGTTTCCAGAGCTCATTCCGATAGAGTTATAAGAAATGCTATCATGGTGAGACCCTTCAGTGCATGATACATTAATTCAATCCATGCCATAACAGGGTTCAGTTGTGTCAGATGTTATATATAATCTAGGTAGAGCCACCAGTCTCTTCTGTGATTAAACAAAAGTGTGTGTGTGTGTGCGTGTGTGCGTGTGTGCGTGTGTGCGTGTGTGTGTGTGTGTGTGTGTGTGTGTGTGTGTATGAGAGTGTGTGTATGTGTGTGTGTGTGTGTGTGTGTGTGTGTGTGTGTGTGTGTGTGTGTGTAATCTTTCAGCCTAGCTACAGTGTTAGCAGTTGTGCTCAACAATAGAAATTGTCCACTCATGTACATTGCTGAACAGACTCCCGTAAGAACCTACCTTGTGGAGGGCATGGATAGCATTATACTGTATAGACAAGGCAGACCTGAGGGTAATAATACTTGCAATAGACAGGATGACCCAGGCTGGAATGGCCATTGCTTGGTCAAATAATGTATTTGCCTGTGTCTCCTAGAGATTTAAAGCATATATTTCCCAGTATGTAGATGCGATGAGCTCATAACTGGAATTATGAGGGTGACAAACAGGGTAACGGGGTCCATTTGGTGGTTTAATTGCGGTTTGAGGATATCATGAGATTCTGAAGCTATGTTATTTGAAGAATAAAGATCAGGTGTAAGCCATAGTATGGATTCATATAAGTCCGTCACAGATGCTGTGATCAGCTTCAGTTGAAGGCACAAGGCTAGAAACAGGAAGGAGATGCTGGCGGGCAGAGATCAGAGGAAGAACCAATGCACAGAGCAAGTGATGAGGAGTAAAGTCCTTTGCTGTAGTAGAGTGCGAGAAGAGAGGTTGTGGGGGTTAGGAGGGTATGCAAAAAGTAGAAGATGCACATAATCACTTCACTTTGTGTTAGCAAAATAGATTTCGGTGAATAATAATTTCTTGATCACATTACTGGGATGTTACAATTCCTTGAATATACACTTGTTAGGACTATCTTCAGCAGTTAAGCACTGCCTATCAGATTCCACTTCCCTATAACTAGCATCAAGCCTTGTTAAAAAGATATTAACTCTCTCATTACTGTTTTTATATCTGGAATCTTGGATTTAGGAGGCATGTAGGTTGAAACAACAGTGAGGTGAAGTCCTTACCACATTATTTTTGTCATTATGTATCTTCCATGTCTATCCTGTCTTTCTTTCTCTACCATTAGGTCCTGCATACTGGCTACTAAAATAAACCCCTTCTTTTTCCTTCATTGCCTGAATTTTCAAAATAACCTTCTTTCTTACTTGTTTTGATTAATTGTTGATGTTCTGCATATTTAAATGTGTTTCTTGTAATAATATAATAATGTGCGCCTTAGTATTTATTATATACTGTAGAATTTGTTCCCCCTTATGTTTATTTACTTTATCAGTGTCAGTGGTGCAACAGGTATCACACTCACCTTTGGTGCATTCTAACAAGTGTTAGAGCTTCTATTCGAACAGGGGTCTTCTAAGTCATAATCAGGACTTTGTCCAATGGTGCTGACTAGCTTGTTAAATTGTGTAGAGTTATTTGATTTATAGTTAGTATCCCAATAATCTGATTTGATTTATAGTAAGTATAGTAAAATGGAATTATCTTATCATTCAAGCTCTTAACATCTTGTATCTGTTTTTTAAGTCTGGGGATTGATAAGCTGGACATTCATTCTTGTTTTGTTTTTCTGGTATATGAAAAAACAACTAGGTGTGAACTGATTGGTTCTGAAAGACCTGAGAAATTGAATAATCAGAAAGTGGTAGTATACATATTTGATCTTTTGTCCACCAAATATGGAATTTTTAGTTAAATTAGGTTAGCATTGTCTGGTCTATAATTCTAATCTTTCAGTTTGTCACTTGTCCGACATTTGGTTATGGATAGAATATGACAACTTGAAAGGCCTAAATAGGCACACAAAAAAATTATCTACAGGAAAAAAGCAACACAAATAAAATAAAAGGAAAAGGATGTGAGACAAGAGGAATAACAAAGGTTGTGGAAGAAGACTTGAGAAAAGATCATGGTAGAACTCAAGATATGGATGAGCTGTTTGGCTGCATGAGGTTTGGGATCTCAGAGAACGTGTGGTTTGCTAGAGAATGGAGATGATTCCTGAAAGTACATGGGAGGTAGTGATGTTAGAAGATTGGCTATTCAGCCATGAAATAATAGAATGAGGCTGGACAGGAGGCCGACAAACAGGGTAAGGTGGGAACAAAGACAGAGGAGAAAAGAGTATGAACAGATGTTTTCAGAGCAGTGCAGGTATATTAGTGGTTTAGCATAAGATACAGGGAAACAATGGTAAATATAGCCATGAAATAGAGCACAAGGAAGTGTCATTGTTAGAAGATTATAGAAGAAGGAATAGATCAACAAAAATACTAAGAAAGGTAGATGTGATAAAAGCAATGTGCGGTATCAGAACAGACCAGGATCTATTATGCACTATTGGAGATAACAAACTAAAAATTTCAAAACAGGTGGAAAGACATAGAAGATACGAAGATAAATATAAGGGAAAAGCACAAAATAAGCAATTTATTGATGACCCAAAAAAGTTTTATAGAGAATTGGGAAATAAGGTGAAAGGAATTGAAAGACCGCCCAAAAAAGAGGAAATAGATACATTTTGGAAAAGTATCTATGAAGATCCTGTGAAACATAACAAAGATGCTAAATGGATAGAAGAAGTAAAAGAAAGAATAAGAAGTTTAAAGGTACAGGATATGAAATGGGATGAAATAACAGCCAGAGAGATTGAAACAAAGTTGAGAAAAGCCTCTAACTGAAAAACCCCAGGCCCAGGTGCAGTACCTAACTTTTGGCTTAAAGTACTAACTTCTTTGCACAAGGATTTAGCCATGAGTAAGAACTATTTATATGTGCACCCCGAAAACACATCGCACTGGTTAACAACAGGAAAAACAATGCTTTTACTTAAGAGTGAACCTGCAAGCTACCCTAAAAATTATAGACCAATAACTTGTCTTCCAACAACGTATAAACTGTACATGGGAATTGACGCCAACAGAGTTTATAATCATTTAGAAAAAAACTCAGTTATAGCAGTAGAACAAAAGGGCAATAAAAGAAAGTCATATGGAACAAAGGATATTTTTTTGTTAAACAGTTACAGTGGAGAACTGTAAGAAGGGGAAGAATCTAAGTATGGCATGGATTGATTACAAAAAAGCATTTGATAGTATCCCAAATTCATGGACAAAAGAGTGCTTAAAAATGTGTAAGATACACCCTACACTGATTGACTATATTACAGTAACCATGAAACAGTGGCAGACCACTTTGCAATTAAGCCATGATAAAGGACAGATTATTATCCCAGGGATAAAAATTCAAAGAGGGATATTCTAGGGTGACGCTCTGTCCCCGTTGCTATTTGCCTTGCCATTAATCCATTAAGCTGTTTACTTAACAGCTTAGGCCATGGCTACAATTTGTCTCCTAGAAAACAACAAAGTCTAATGACTTCTCATCTTCTCTTTGTAGATGATTTAAGACTGTATAGCTCATCAGATGAGGAACTGAAAGCACAGCTGCAGGTTGTCAAAACTTTTTCAGATGATATTAGAATGTCATTTGGTCTTGATAAATGTGTAAAAGCAACCTTTAAAAAAGGAAAACTGCAGCACCAGGAAAACATCAGTTTGGGACAAGAATATGATATAAAAGAACTTGAGCAAGAGGGAGTGTACAAATACTTGGGAACTGATGAAGGATCAGCAATAAAACATGAACAAATGTGAATAAAGCTCAGTAAGGAGCACTTTAGAAGACTTAAATTAATCCTGAAAACAGCATTGACATCTAGGAACAAGCTCAAAGCAATATAAATCAATTTTCTCTTCCTGTCCTAACTTATAGTTTTGGAGTGATTGACTGGCCCCAAAAAGTGTTGGATAGATTGGATATTAAAACAAGGAGGGTGCTTCATGCTCACCAAATGATTTATAAAAATCAGTGTATACCAAGATTATATATTCCCCGTTCTGAAGGAGGAATGGGCCTCCTTGAAATTGATTATATGTAGAGAGCTACAATCGTGGGACTCCACACATATCTACTGACCTCACTAGGTCCAAATGTATTGAAAGTTTTGAAACATGAGGAGAATAAATCTAAGATGACATCTCTGTTTAATTTAGCAGAAGCATATCAACGTCAAGCAGGAATGGAAATCAAACCAGAAGTAGATTAAAAAACAGGCAGCAACTGAATTTGCTAAAAACAAAAGAAAGAATATAAGGTGAAGGACCAGATGAGAAGGCAAGAAATGTGGACAAAACATAAATATAGTTGCAAGTATAGAAAACTTTTGGAAGAGCCTCATGTTGATCAAGAACCAATGCAGGAATGGTTAAGGAGAGGTGAACTCACATCAAGAAATAAAAGGTTAATATTGGTAGCCTAACATAGTGGGCTACGTACACGCTGGTGTACAAAGTCCATTGAACATGTGGGAGAAACAGACATATGTAGGTTTTGTAAAACCAAATTGGAAACAGTCACATACCTTGTTGCTGGTTGCAACACACTAATGGCAGAGGGACTGTATACTGAAAGGCATAATAATGTGGCAAGACTGTTACACTGGAGATTGTGCAAACATTATGGTATCGAAGTTGCTGAAAAACAATGGAAACATGAGCCACAAAGAATCATAGAAAATGATTATATTTATATCACATGGGATCACCCAATACCAACAGTTGAAAATATAGATGCTAGAAAACTGGATATAAGAAGACAAAAGTAGCACTGATCACTGAAATCGCCACACTGAGTGACTACAGTGTCTTGTGTACAGAGAGAGACACAAAGTCATAAAATACCTGAATCTGCAGGCAGAAATGAGAGCCATGTGGAAGAAAGATACCCAGACACTTCCAATAGTAGTAGCAGCAACAAGTCTTATAAAAAATAATTTACAATTGTATTTAGATATGTTACCAATTCATGTAACACCATACGAATTGCAGAAGGAGTCATTACTGGGTAAATTGGAGGTGCTGTGAAGAGCACTTTTGGCTGACATCAAAGAGTGAAACAATACTAATTTCATGAACTTTAATCATACTTTGACTTAGGAATGGGGTCCATTCCAATCATGGTATTAGAAACCCAAAAGACTTGGAGAAATTAAAAACAGCAGAAAGTCAGGATGGAAGGACAGACGCAGATGGGAAATGAAGCCAAAATTGGACAGACAGGAGCCAACATCTCAAGATGTGTGAGATGGAAGTGGGTAAAGAGAGGCAGACATTCAGTCAGATGGGAGAGGCAAAGCTCAAAACAGACAAGACACTGAAGAATGCTTCTAGGAAGAGCAAATGACGGATGAGGAAGAGCTTAAAATACACCATATGTAGGAAGGCAACCAGCACATACAGTGAGAAAGACTGACCTTGGTGGCAGCAGAACTGCAGATATGGGGGGGGCAGTAGTGACATGGAGAAAGAAACAAAGAAGAGGAGAGACAATGTCAGGAAAGAGAAGAAGGTTTGCTGATTAGAGACTCACTCATAAGTGGTATTAGGACTCTAGACAAGTGAAAAAGGACAAATGAGATTTCAGCAAAATCCATCTGAGGACTTGGACTTAGTTAAAAGTGGGAGTAGGGGAGCAAAGCGGTCCCCAAGGAGGAAAGGTGGAAGCATGATGTGGTGCAGGTAGGCACTAATGTTTTGTCATAGGAGATAGCTGAGGTGGCAGTAAGGATAGTCAGTGATGAGAGATGCCAGGACTGAGGGCTATTGGGAGCATTCACAAAACGTTTATCTGTCCATCAGACAGCACACATAGGAAAGGGCAGATTAATGTTTATGATGATTTCACTTAGCGAAGAAGGGAGAAAGACATGAAAATGGCAGGAGAATTGGAGAGCATTAGCAGGGGGACCAGCTGTATGCAAGGGACAGGCTTTGTCTTAGTCCAGAAAGGACAGCAGTGCTTGTGCTAGGTTGAGAAGGTACATTTCAATGACAATAGCTTTAAAATAAGATGGAAGTTGAAAAAAAAAGAACAAAACAGAGGCAGAAACAAAGGGTAATTTAGACCATGGCTTGGCAATCTTATTTTGTAGTGTAAAGAGTTTGGATAAGAAGATGAAGAGATGCAAACAATGATTCATTTGGGGAGGGTAGGTATTGCTGGTATCAGAGAGACAGGGGGTAGTGATAGGAAGGGGCCTAGATACATGTTGTTCATGAATAATAGAAAAGGGTACTAGGGTGATAGAGTAGCGATCTATATAAAAGAGGACTTCAGCTGTGAGATCTGAAAGGACAAAGAACACTAAACCAAGAAAAGGGCAAGGGGGTACTCAAAGTCAACAGTGAATTTAAGTGCCCTGGCAGTTAAAGTAGAGGAAAGGGGGGAGCTTGTGAAAAGAAACACTGTGGATTGTCTCCCTGACACAAAAAGAAAGAAGGAGGAGAAGACACTAGAGGAGGAGGAGATAAAGGAATATGGCAGGCAAAAGAGGATAACAATCATGGGGAATATGAGTCTGTCAGAAGAATATAATATGTCAAAGCACAGAAGGAGCAGAAGATAAATAAGATCTTTAACAATGGGAAAGGGTAAGTCAGCAAGTGAAAGCCTGTACTAGAACAGAAGTTTTTGATGTAGCGCTAACCAGTACAGAAGGTGTCATGGATGTCCAGGTTAAGGCACATCAGCCAATAGTGACTCTGCTGCTGTTTGACTTAGATTAAGGGGTGAGGGTAGAAATAAAAAGATAAAGACAACGATGTGGGATTTTAGAAATAAAAAACAGATTATTTTTATGTAGCAGCTAATAAAGGGAGTTATTAAGTTAGGGATGGAGAGCTCAGGAATATAGACAAGATTGTGAGGAAGAGGCAAAAGACAAAAATAGAAGAAGGCAAATGTGAGGCTTACAGTATGGGCAAAATATAGAAGAGAGGGAAAGGATGTTGTGGAGATGAGGAGGGGTCAAGGTACAAAGAAGCAAGTGAAAAGGTACCAATGATGGTGACAGCAGCAACATATATATTTGAAAGCAAGTTAAAAAAGTGATAAAGAAAGGAAGCAAGGGTTTTATTATGTACTGCAGAAAGAAGGGAGAGCTTTCCAGGATGAGAAAGATGATATGGAGTTCAACATGACACCTTGATGACAGTATGATATCCACTGTAATGTTACTATGGCTGACACCATTTGAGTTTGAATTCCACCCCTGCCAGCCAAGGGTGAAGTAAGAAAGTAGATACAAGTCTATTTCAATAATTAATTTAAAGAATACAACCTGGCCCCAAGACCTAAAGGGAATATACACTATTGTACTGAGTATGGTTCTCCAACCTTTTCACCCAGACTGGACAGTACACAAGCAACTTACAGCACTGAATCAATGGCCAAGCAACTCGAGGCTGCAGCATCATCACTCTCTCTCTCTGTGAACCAGTGTCTTCCAATTCCCCTTTATCTATGGTAACTGCCTTTCACAATATTTATTATTTTAACAGACACACATACACACACACACACACACACACACACACACACACACACACACACACACACACACACACACACACACACACACACACACACTCACACAATTCCTAGGGAATGCTGGACGAGTTTTCCAATTTCCCACAGCTTTCTAACTGGCATGGTAGTATTCCCACCACCCTGTCAGGCCAGAGGCCTCCAGTTACGTGCTGCTGTTAAATTAAGCCAGTTAGAAAATCATACCAATTATATAATTTTAATTTAATTTTATAATTTTACAAAAAAATCTATTTCATTGGTAGACAGCCTAAAGCTGACTAATAGGAGACATGAGCCACACAACTTATTAGCCAGCTGTGTAAATAATGCTTATCCTCTTCTCAGATATACAACAGTGCATAAACGCATCTCTATAGTAAATAATGTAGGCATTACTTAAATAATAAAGACAATAGTGCTATTACAGAGTAGCATATACATAGGTTGTTGCACACAGGGAAATAAAACAGAATAAAATAAAATAACTGACAGGATGCATACAAAAAAAATCTCAGCTCCAGATGTCTAAGTTCCCTGGCTATATCTTGCTACAGGAATGTTATCCCCTAACTATTATAATTTTGATAAACTAATAAATAATATTCAAGTAGATACCTTTTTCAGATTGATCACAACACAGAAAAGTTGATCACCACACAGAAAAGTTGAGATAGCATTTATCACATAGCGTAGCATAGCACACACATATAAATGTTTCTTCCTAATCTCCTAGTGTTCGTCACATGACCACATCTCCCTGTGCTGGCCTGGAGCAAAACAAGTAGATAGAGCAGTTTTATTAATTGTCATAGCAATATCATCAGGCTCTAAAACTTAATCGCTTCAGTTCTTCAACAGTAGAAATTTCCAGTGCATATCCATGTCTGCTTTCTCTTCCTGAACTCCACCCTGGTGTGGTTACTGATATGTAAGTCATTAATAACATTAGGAATTAAATATCAAAAGTCACTTCTTGGTCTTTCATTTTTGGTAGGTTATAGTAGTAAGATGAAACAGCAAGTCTGGAGATCTAACACACTTCAAAGTACATTCTATGTTATTTTATATTCAACAGAACAAAAGCCACACATTTCTAAGACATGAGAACAACTCCCTGACTACAAAAGAACAATACTGGCATTACCAATGGTTTCCCAGAACTGATGAATACTTTGTTTTGGTCTTCAAAAAGGAAAGCAAGGAGAGGACGCCATGCTGTGAGACAGGGCAGAATGACAGTAGACAGTCACTAGGATTAATAAGGAGGGGTTTCACAAGGAATTGTCTGCCTTTAGTGGGGGAAAAACACAAGTACAAGAGGGGTTATCTCCTAGAGTCCTCAGAAATATATGCAGAAAGTTGGAAGACCCCCCCCCCCTGCAAATTGACTTCAACCCATTATTGGTTAGTGCAGAAGGGCTAGAAAATTTGAAAACAGCAAGTATGGTACAAGACTTGTAGCCAGATCATCTACTACTCTGTGCAGTTTTCCTAACCAGTGCCCCCTCAAGTTGGAGTTGAGGAGCAAAATAAATAAGTAAATAAAAAATGTTTCTCAAAGTTGAAGATCAAAAACAAGGTCTTCTCCTCTGGAACTGTAGGAGGCTGCTTGATACGAATGTAACAAGCAGCTTTATATAGTTAAAAAAACACAAACTGTTTTATCTCTTCAGCAATGATTAAACATGCAGTCTCAGCATTCATTTATGCCACTGGCATCTGCTGATTGTGCCTCCTAACAGCCTGCATTTTGAGCAGCCACCCTCCTTTCCCTTCCCTACTTACTGTTGTGTGTGGAATCTTTGTAAAAGGGAGGGAAACATAAAAATCCAGCACCCTACAGGCCTGTTAGCTCAACAGCAGTAGTAGGGTAGGTCATGATGACAATACTGAGGAGAGGGCTTGTAGCATTCATACAGGCAACAGTCTCCAACACAATAACAAACTTAGGCTCATGGACAGAAGGTACTATAAATCAAACCCAATCCAGTTTATGACTAGGTTATAGGTGAACATGGCAGTGGAATTCCATCAAAAATAGTCTATTTGGTAATCACAAAGGCCTTTGACTCAGTCCCACATAGAACAATGATGGGAAAACTGGAGGGGTTAATGGTAGGACCAAAACTGCATACATCGATTGTTGCACAGTTGAATGGGAGAGGACACACAGGGTTATGATGAGAGGGACAAGTTCAAGAATTAGTAAAGTGATTAATATTGTACAGCAAGAGTCTATACTGGGTCCAAGATTCTAAGATGTGTCTGAAAAAAAAGAGAACAGGAGCATCCATTTTGGAAGAGCTCAGCAAGTGGGTAGAAACTGGCAGCTGAGGATCAATACAAACAAATCTGAAGTACTGTATTTAAGCCACAACAACTCTGGTGTGAAGTATCTACTACAAGGAGTGGAACTCATGGCATCAGAGCAGGAAAAGGATTTGAGAATGATGATCCACACCTGTATTAGCAGAATGAGACAGTAGTGACAGCAGCAAGAAAAATTCTAGAAACAAAGAGGTAATGCCTCTACTCTTAGGACCTTGGTTTGATATGCCTTGTGTACTTTGTACAGTTCTGGAGGCCATGCAAAGAAAAGGATATCAGACTGCTGGAGGGAATCTAGAGGAAAGCCACCAGAAAGAACAGCGGGGTGGAGGGAATGGGATATACTCAGAGACAAGAGGAGTTAGAGCTGTTCTTATTTGAAATCAGAACTGATAGGGTTGACATGATACTGGTGCCCAAGATCTAACTAAGGAGATGTGAAGACGTCATCCTGCAAGGGAAAGTCAGAGGGGAAAGGATGTGGCAATGTTAGCAGACTGTAGGGACTAAACTCCCCCTGGCTATCCAAGAGTAGTTTTCTCAGAGAGGGTTGTAGACCCACAGGATAGACTACCAGAATAGTACATGGAAAGGGAATTCAGAGTTATTTAAGATGGCATGGGACAAAAGGGTAAGATGGAAGATAAGGATGGAGAAGAATTAGAATGTTAAATGCATTTTAAAGGGCAAACTACATAGGATTATTGCCTCTTTATGCAACCAAGCAAATGTAATATATGATTAGCACAGCTGAAGCTATTTTTTATGAATAACATAACTGAAAGCTGTTTTTATGTTGACATTTGAAATCAAACATTTTTGACTGTCTTTACTCCATTTTTTCAGATTTTTCTTAAGTGCTCAAGTTAATTTCAGCATCTTTTTGGT
>NC_056739.1:581913591-582061091 GCF_019279795.1 Protopterus annectens | reverse complement strand
TGCATGTTGGTGGCCAGTGTAGTTGCCCCGTTGCCCCACCTTTTGCTATGGCACTGCATACTATTGTTAGGTTGCATGTAGCCACATCTTGACCTTGTACTTATCTGGTTAAGACAAATACACAAAAAGAACAAGCGCCATTTCTGTAACAGCTCTTATATGGGCCTTTTGTGTTACCTGCAATCCAAGATTGTCCAAAACTTGTTACATTAGGTTCCCTGAAAATGCAGGAGAAAAAGTCCTATTCTATGGGACCTAGAATGGAGAAAGCACAGGGAGTGCATAACAGTGCATTGTGGGAAATGTCATATAATATAATCCATCTGAATTTGTTTGATAGAGGTCTACTGGTAGACCTGCATAAGTAAAGATTAATAAGCTGATAAACTAAGATACCAAGCAAAAGCTTAGCACTGTGTTGAGAAGTTTAAGCAGCAACTTTCAATTTGTGATGATACAGTAATGAATCTGTATATCCTATTTTGAGTTCACAACATTCTTCTCTTGCAGATAAACTTAAATCTGCCTTGCAAGAGGTAAAAATTAATAACTATTTACCCTAGACAGAAATGATACGTTTATGCTTTTTCTTAAAGGTTCAAAAATAAAAGTATCACAGGTTCAGTGAAACTGTGACATAACATATCAGATCTTGCCATTCCACAGTTTTAACATCTGTTTCAGCCATTGATTCATCTTGGAAACTGCAGCAGCAAATCCAGAGGTATTTTCAAGATGGTTTAGGCACAGTATAGGCACAGTATGGTGTAGACACTGAGCAAAGAACACAGCAAATGCTTCTGTTCTCCTTTCAGGGAAGCCTGTGTGTTCCTCTTTGGCATTTAATGAAATACCTTGAGAGTGATTCCCCATGCCACCTAAATTATTCATTTCTTTCCAGAACTCTTTTTGCTTCCAGTCAAACAAATTTGCTTTTACTTTTATCCGCAATGATTGTTAACACTATGGTAGTCCTGCAAGTGAAGTCATATTTGAATGCTACTACCATTACATTTTTTTCAAGCTGCTTTGAGTTTTATAAAAGCTTGCCTTATCTCAGTTGTCAGCCATGGGTCTGGCCTTCTCTGAACCTGTTTAGTTTTGTATGGGTAATCTTTCTCTTTAAGAAGAATATTTAAAAAATATTGTACAGTTATTTTGTAGTAATCCTGTGAAGTTGTAAAAATGGTATTTGTTTCCTACCAGCCTCTTCTACAACAACTATTGTCTCAATTCATTAACTCCTTAACCCCTAATTGGTGGGGAATGTCACACTTCTAGCAGCCCACACACATCCTTACATTCCAGAGCAGTTTCTGAAAAATCAGCTTAAAATGCATACGATAAATAAATGTAAATATTTCATGAGCAAGAAAAGCTATTAAACCTATACAAATAGCAATGTTAACAGAGAAGTATTTTTGCAGTGATAATAGTCAGTGCATTCACAGTCTTTCCATAAATATTATAATATATTATAATATACAGAAACCCCAAATTATTTATTTATTTATTTATTTATTTATTTTTTGCTAAACTTTCACAAACAAATTCTATTATCTTGGAAGATATATGACAAAGACATATATTGTTAGAACACTTTTGTTAACCAGACATAAGCTTTCCCACAGACCTCTCAACTGTCCAGATTTTTGGAGAATGTCTAGATTTTTGCTTCATATTTTTGGTCTCTTCATCATAAAATTTGTGATTTTCTGTCAATTCAGTAAGGATTAAGGTGACTAAATAATGATATACATTTGACTTTCTGACCTCATATTCTTCAGAAAATGCATGTTAACAAATATGCCATTCTAACAGCTTTCTCAGTTAATAGGAGCAATATTTAAAATCTGTCCCTATTTTTGGACCTTTGCCTCCCCCCCCCCATTATTTTTTACTTTGTTCAGATCTGTTTTCCTAAGAGTTTGAGAGGTATGCTTTCACATGTTAGCAAATAAATAAATAAATCCTGTCTGAGTGCATATTTATTAAGATATTTAACAATACATGAAAACATATGCTAACTGCGGTGGTGGTGCTGCGGTAGCGTTGTCATCTCACAGTTAGATGTTGCCCGTTCGATTCTCAGTTAGAGCGTCTTTTGTGTGGCGACATGCGTGAATGGACGTTCCTTCATTGAAGGTTGTGCGTTAGGCCCGGCAAGCCAGCACGTAAAAATCTACTGCCAATCATTAGCGGACCGGAGTTTCGCTGTGGCGAACCCTAACTGGGAAAAGCCGAAAGACACAGCATGAAAACATATGCTAAGCTGCATAATTAGCAAACAAGTGTGCAAAACAAGCCATAAGAAAGCTGTAATGAAGTTTATTACTGTTCGGGTGACTAAGTTAGGTCACTCATCAAAAATGGGTCATAATGCTAAGTATGACAGTAAAGAGACTATTACCTCATTTATACAATTTGAAGTGATCAGCAGAGGCTGATATAAAATTAAGCTCATTCCAATTTTTAGTTTCTTGGATAAACTCCATTTACACATAAACTAGTTTATTTAGATATTATATTTTTGGTAAAATTCTTACAAAGTTACAGTCAGCATTTTACTTCTAACTAGCAGAAGGATTCATCCTGCTCTTCTGTTTCCTGGTTTCTAACTTTAAAAAAAAACATGTCAGAAATGAAGAGCTTATGTCTGGAAAGCTGTCATCTGACTTTGGCTGGGATTCAATAGTCCCCAAAATTATAGGTTTATATATCCGTTCCTGTTTCCAGCATGAGGTACTTTTTCTAATAATGTTGGCATTCAAAGTACAGTACAATTTCTTTACCATAACCATTTTTCGTTCTTGTAGTTTGTCAAATGGCAGACATAATTTATTGTAAGTGTAGCACAATATGAAAGAGAATGATCATGCTTAGTTTTTCACTGGTAATATTTTTAAATTAATCATTTATTATCATTATAATCAATGCCTTTTTTCCCATTTTCTACATGGGGGCAAGGTGTAGTGTCAACTGTTGCCATCTCTCATGCTTCAATGCCACCTTCCGACTTTCTTTAACACTCATGCCTGACTGTTGCAGGTCTGCTCTCACACAATCTATCCATCTCTTTGCTGGATGCCCTCATTTCCTCTTGCCTTCTTTCTGTCTGTTCCAAATCTTCTTCACCAGACTGCCTTCTGTTTGTCCTGCATATGTGCCTGAACCACCACTCTCTTTGAATTTGTTTGCTATTGGAGCTACTTTGGCTTCTGTACCGATGTCCTCATGTCTTCTTCTGTCCCACAGTATGCATCCTACCACCCATCTCAGGCACTTCATCTCCATCACCTCTAACTTCCTCAACTGCTCTGCCTTTACTGTCTAGGTTTCTCTACCATACAGTAGTATTGGTCACACCATTGTTCTGTATACCTTACTTTTCAGATTCTTTGGCATTCTTCCGTCATACACTACCTCTGACACTCCAGGTCAGTTGGCTGAAGCCCCTCTGATTCTAGCTTTGACCTTTTCATTTAGACTTAATAGGTTCATAAGCTCATAGGTGTTTACTAGGCTACCAACCACAAGGGACTTTTTAAGCCTAGCCATACATCCCAAACCTCTGACAATTTCTGATACCCTTGATAAGTATAAGCAGGGGTTTGTGAGATGAACCGTTTACAGGTTACCTGTGTCTATTAGAGACATAGGTACCAACCAGGGATGAATTTCAGGTTTCTCATCCAATTGTCCAAGTTGCACTTGAATTGGGTTAGGGAGGAACTCTGCTTCACATGGATGGGGAGCCTGTTTCATAGACGTGGTAGTCTCTGGGCTTCATACCTATCTCTCCAGCAGAATTTATTTATATCACAGGCAAGGTTTAAGTCTTTAGAATGGGTAATTCTGGTGCTATTTGTTTTGTGAATATGCAGGAGGTCCATCAGAGTGGGGTCTGACAATGCCCTATATGCCAGGCTTAGATCTCCCCTCAAAAACCTGTAGGAGAGAGAATACAGGGATAGGGCCTTGAGGTGGTCTGCATAGGACATTTTACTTATTTACATATTCTTTTAGTAAGGAACCTCTGTGGATGTTCCAGTTGTTGGATATGCCTGGTTGCTGCATACCAAAGGGGGCATTGTACTCAATGATAGGTCTGATGAATGCCGAATACAGTGGAACAATGACTTATTTGGACTTAGATGCCATACCTTTGTTTATAAGTTGTGCAGTATAGAATGATTTCCTCACCACTGTAGACACATGATGACCAAATGCTAGATTACTATCTATGTGTTTCCCTAAATCCCTGACTACTGGGTCAGCTCTAAGGGGTGTGTTGTCAATATGATAGCTACCAGGGATGGATGACTTCCCAAAGGGTACTATCATGCATTTCTTGGCATTTAGTTTTAGTCCACGGCTCTGACACCAGTTGTTTGTCTGTGTCAGCCCCTCCTGGAGAACATTTGTGTCAGTGTGAGATTCAATGACAGCTTCTAATTTGCAATCATCTGCAGGTTTAGTCAGCCAGAGACCACTGACATTGGCCTTGACTTCTGAGAAGTAAATGCCAAAAAGAAGTGGTCCAAGGACTTATCCCTGAGGAACTCCACTTGTGACTGGCCTCTTTGTAGAGGTGGACTCCTCAATTCTAATTTCATGGGTCTTGTCTGTGAGCCAGTTGGCTATCCACCAGGTGACATTCAGGTTTGTACCTAACCTCTTGAGTTTGTCAACAATGCCTGAGTAGGGTATTGTGTTAAATGCCTTGGCCAGGTTAAGGTAGGCAGTGTGAGCAATTTTGCCCTCATCCATTGCTTTGTTGTCCTTCTCAAAATAAGTCCACCAGGTTGAGTATGGATGATCTGCCCTTCACGAATCCAAACTGGGTTGGGTCCAGTGTTTGTAGGTTTACTACATCTCTTTTGATCATCTCCTTGATATGTCTTTCCATGGCTTTACATAAAAGACCAGTGAGACTTATGGGTCTGTAGTTGGCCCAACTTTGTGCAGAGGGATGACTGTTGCTTTTCTCCATTCATGAGGCATGAAACCTGTTTGGAGGCTATAGTTAAATAGTAATTCCAGAGGCCCTGATTGGTCATGTTTCATGCTATTTAGAAGGCATCCTGGGATATTGTCTGGGCCCATTGATGCAGTGTTCTTCATCTTAGAGAGAGCATTAAGGACCTGTTCCCTAGTGATAGTAGGGGGAGTTATATTTGATGATATTTCCTGAGGGAAGGTTAAGGGGTGAGAGGGGTAAAGTTGGACTGAATTTATCAGCCAGGAGGTTTGCTATGTCTTCTGGGTCATTATAGGTGGCTCCATTTACAATGAGCTCTGCACACAATCGTGTATTGACTTTGAGGTTGCGGACATAACTAAAGAATGCATTGTGGTTGTTCTTGGCCTAGGAGGCCAAACTTACCTCAAATTTGGCTTTGGGAGACTTTGTTTGTCCGCTGAGTTGTTTGTTTAGTTTGATGAGAGTGCTTTCATCCTGCTGGGTGCTGCACCTCCTAATTTTTGCCATGGTTTTCTTCCTGCTGTTATATAGCCTATTCATTTTGTGATTCCACCAGGGTGGCTTGTTTTTTGAGTTAGTTCTGTACTTCTTCCTGGTGGGTACAGCTGTTTCTATGCAGCTTTTAACATGCTTGTCCAGGTTTACTGTGAACAGTTCTGCATAGGCAGCAGTGTTCTTAGGGTTTATGGGGGCTTGAAATTTTGCCAGGTTCTCACTTAATAGTAGGTTAGCCTTAGAATAGTTCCTGAATATTCCAGGTTTAACTGGGGGGTTCAGGTTTTATTTTTACTTCAAAGAAGATCATTTTGTGGTCTGACCTTACCAGGGAAGGCATTACAGTAGGGGGGTGTGCAGTACTCTCCCATATTAGTGAGGAACAGATCCAGTATGGTTGCATTCCTGGTTGATGCATTGACTATCTGGTCCAGAGAGTTTGTGTTTACAAAATCCAGGAATCTCTGTGCATGTACGTTTGGTGTAGTATAGGATTCCCAGTTAATAGTGAGGTAATTAAAGTCACCCATGAATATGGTATTGGGTTGGATGGTTAGTATTTCTAATAAGTTTAAATACATGGTATGGGTTTCCTGGGTCATAGAGAGGGAACTGTAGCTTGCAAGGAAGTGGTATTGGATTTTACCTGTGGTGATTTCAACATGGAGCAGCTCAAGTGCATTGTCCTGTTTGACCAGCCTTGAAGTATATTTATCTTTGATGTAAATAGAGACACCCCCACCTTTAGTCCCTGCCTGTGAAGTAGCTGGCCTAAATGTTTGGAAAGCATTATAATGTAGCACTGCTGGTGTGCTCTCCGTGGCTTTAAACCATGTCTCAGTGACCACACAGACGTCAGCATTCTCTAGGGTACAGAGAGCTTCTAGGGAGTGTACCTTTTGTTTAGACTGCTAGTATTGAGCAGTAATACCTTTAGATTGTCTTGGTTTTGATTTGCTATGTCGGAAGTAATTTCAGTTTGGCATTGCCAAAAAAATGCACTATGGAGGAAGGCAATGTTTTAGCTAATATTCAAAAACCTAGAGGGAAGAGGTGCAGACCTTCCCTGGCAAAGCAGCATGGTCTGTTGACCATCTCCTTCCATACTTATATACCTCACTTCCTAATATACCTATTGTAATGTATATTACATTCTAGGTTTTCTCCTAATGCTGACTGAATTTGTATACTTCTGTTATTATCCATGTGTAACTATTTTTCCTGTATATATATATATATAGGTCTTGTTATGTCTTCTGCTGTACACTGTATTTTAGCATAGTGTTTGAAAATTCTCTGTATACTATATTTTAACATATTGTGTAAAATTTTACTTACTGTGGAGCTTTTGCTGAAAATGGACCTGTGTCCAGTCGGACCATCCCGGTTAACAAATGTAAAATAAAATAAATAAATAGATGCTGGCAAATATTGCATCCCCTTAGAATGACACCAGAAACTAAGCCAATTATTAAAGTCAGTCATCTTTTGTTCATATTGTGGTATCATCCTTGGAGAAGGTAAAATACTGCTCAATGCTAGGCTCATACCAGCCTGAGACACATATTCTGAGAGCTCCATTATGTGTCTCTCTTCATATAGTCCAGGGAGGTACGTATCAGGTCATTTACTCCCACATGGACTATGACTGAGTCATATTGGTAACTATGGTCCAATGACCTGAGTGCCTGTGTAAGTTTTGTGGATCCTAGCCCCTGATAGGCAACAGACCATGACTTTCTCCTTACTCAGCCCGGTTAAAGGGACATCAGTGTGCCTCACAATGGAGTCTCTAGTGATGAGAATGTTGGATTGTGTGGTGGCTTGCCTTATGGGCTTAGAGGTAGAGACTCCATGGGATGTAGCTCTATGTGTTGATGTGGGTGTTGTTTTGAAAGAGTGCATTTGGGGCTGCTGAGGGTATTTATTATGTGCACTTTGTTTAGGAGATATTTGTGGTTTAGGAAGGTTATAATTAAGTGCCTCAGTATATGTGGGTCGATATGTCTGCTTTGAATTGTGCCTGATGGGTGCAGCATGTGTACTACTGACAACCTTATTGACATTAGGAGTACTTTTATGTGAGAGCTTTGCCTCCAGTGACATTGTGTAAGCACATCTCTCACATACCATATCAGTTTGTTTGAGAATTAACTGGTTGTCAGTAAACATGAGGCAATTTCTACCCATATCCACCAAGCTGGTAATGGAGACTATAGGAATGTTCATATCCATGGCAACAGATCCTTTTTATTGATTAGAGAGTTGGAGTGAGAATATCAATCACTGTCAGGAGTATACAGTTTGCAACTATGGGGACAGTGCTCATCACTGCAAACTAGTTGTCCTGTGTGCAACTAGGTATTGGAGAAATTTCAATTGTGCTTTTATAGGAAAAATGTCACTCAAGGTGTCTGATTCTGTACAGAGCACTGCCAAACGCTTATGGGGAAACTAATATGCAGACCCTGAATATTTTAAGGATGAAGTATTTAGGCAGATATTGTGAAGTTAGAAACAAATCAAACAGTACTTACTGAAAACAAAGAATTAGCTTGTCAAGAATGATGAAAAGACGGTAGTCAAATGAATGGCTACTGCCTGGCTACTACTAATGCTGGTCTCACCACAGCTTCACTGTGTTGGCATACAATATTCCTTTGCTTCTTTTCTCACCAGAAGCAAGATGTTAGCACCAATCCCAAGAAGAGAAGCAGGCCAAAGGTTGTTTAGTGATCCACAGTCTTGCTTAATGGTTAAGATGTTTGCCTTACAAACACAAGGTGCAGGGTTTGAGTCTCACAAGGGATAATTGGCTAAGCTTAAAATGGCTCGCAAGGGCATTTAGCTTAGTACTAAACTATGAACCTATGAACCTATGATGCAAGGGCCTGTAGGCTTGTACCTTTTCCTGGTAGATGCCTTGAATAGCAACCAGACCAATCAGGAATGTTAAGCACAGACACTCACTCTCTAACCAGAAACAGTCAGGAATCAATGCACTACCCTTCTCTTCAACCACGTCTCCCATTCCATCACTAGTATGAACAACAGTGGGCTCAGAGCTGAACCTCGATGCACACTTACTCCTACTGGGAACTCCTCAGTGAGTCTAAACACTGCTTGTTTGTACTTGAGTTATTGGGTCCTTGTACATAGCCTGAGTTAATTCTACCAATGTTTCTGGTACTTTGAATCATCGCAAGACCTGCCGAAGTCAGCTTTCTTGGGACTTTGTCATATGCTTTCTCCAAGCCTGGGAATGCCCAAATGGACTCTTTCCTCATCTCTAGCTTCTACTCAACCATCTACCTCACTGCAAGCATTGGTTCAGTTGTGTTGCACCCTGACCCAAATTGCACATCTCTCATCTTAGTTTCTACTACTCTTCATATTCGTTTATCAGTAACCCTCTCCAAGACTTTCATGCAGTGTGACAGGAGTTTGATGCCTCTGTACTGTCCACAGTTGTGAATGTCCCCTTTATTCTTGAATACTGGCACTAGTATGCTTATTTTCCAGTCATCTGGGATACACCTTTCTCTCCATACTACTATGAGTACCCTCAGGAGCCGTTTCTCCCCTGTATCACCCAACATCTTTATCATATCTGCTGTGACCTCATCTGAGCCTGCTGCTTTTCCTGACTTCATTTTTCCTCAGTGCTGTTCTTACTTCTTCTAGGGTGGACTCCTCCTGTTCTTTCATTGTAGGCTGTGTCTGGAGCAGTATGGCTTCTGAGGGAGTTTCTTCCCCCTCAGATGTTACTGGCAACTATGCCGAATTCTACACAAATGCTTTATACAAACACCTGTATAACTGCATTGACTCATCCATACCCGATAGGACCAAAACAAGTTCCTCAAGGAAGAGCAAACTTCCCTGGTGGACAATTGCTATTAACAGGCTTTACAATAAGTGGAAGAAATTGCTGTCTAAGAGTAAGAGGGAGCAAGCTCTAAACTGAAAACACTCCATCCTCAGCTTAAATAAGCAAATAAGACTTCTTGTAAAGTCCTCCAGAGCTAACTATGAATCCAAATTAGCTTCCTCAACTAAGAACAACTATAAGGTGTTCTTTAGTTACATCCATAACCTAAATGAAAAGGTCCAGATTTGTGCCAAACTGGTAGTGAATAATACCACATATACTGAGCCTGTGGGCATTGCTAACTTGTTAGTTGGCAGGTTATTTGAAAACTTCATTCCCTGCCCCTGCCACACATACTGCATGACATCCATACCATCTGTCCAATACCTTGTATCTCTAAAGAGCAGGTTGTGAATGCCCTCTCTAAGATCAAAAACACAGTATCTATGGGACCTGATAACATCCCAGGGTGCATCCTACATGAGCGTCCACTAACCCCAGAATCTATAGACCAATTAGCCTGACTAGCCTTATCTGCAAGGCCATAGAGTGAATCATCATAGACCTTATCAACAAAGATATAGGTAATCTCCAAACACTTGACCCTACTTAATTTGAATTTGGCAAAGGTGATCATGCCTGTTAAAACTGATGGACTTCTTTTAGACAGTCACCAATGCCCTTGATGAGGGGAAATCTGTGTATACAGCCTACCTAGACTTAGCCAAGGCTTTTGACACTATCCCCCAATCAGGCACCACTGACAAACTCACCTAGCTAGGTATCAACCCTTATATCATTAGTTGGGTCACTAACTGGCTCCCTGATAGAACCCATATAGTCAAAATAGTGGTATCCTACTCCAACAGCAGACCTGTAACTGGTGGTATTCCACAGGAAGCAGTCCTGGGACCTCTACTGTTTGGAATCTATTTCTCCAAAGTACATGCTAAAACTAAAGATATGTGCCTGACTAAGTTTGCCGATGACTGCAAACAGGAAGCGGTCATAGAATCTACAAACTATGTCAGCATCCTACAAGAGGGTCTTACACAAACAAATGATTGGTGTCAAAGTCATGGCCTTAAACTCCATGTAAAAAATGTATTATCATCCCTTTCAGTAAGGGCGATGGTCCTGCTAACTACCACATCAATAACAACACCCTAAGTATGAACTCAGTGGTGAGACACCTGGGCACATAGGTTGACAGCAACCTTACCTTTGATCACCGTGTCTCCAAAGTGGTAAGAAGGGCATTCTATATTTCTCATCTCATAAGTAAGGGCATTGCCTACAGAAAAAAAGAAGTTATAATCTCCCTATACTCTTCCCTCATCAGGCCAAAAGCTGAGTATAATACCCCTTTTGGTATGTACCTTTCCAAGCACCTGCAACAATTGGGGAGACCACAAAGGTTCCTCACAAGGAAAATTCAAGGTCTTCAGCATCTATCCTATGAGGATCATCTGATATCACTGTCACTTTAGTCTCTTTTATACAGACTACTCAGCGGCGATCTCTGCCTTGCATATAATGCAATCTTTGACCCTGCTTTATTGGAAATGCTGCAAATCCATAAGTCAAATGGTACACGGGTTACTCTTTATAAAGGCCTTAACTGGGTATGTGACATTAATAGAATCTGCTGGAGGGACAGATGTATCTCACAGATGTGACCACACCTTTGGAGCAGACTCCTGCTTCATGTCAAGCAGAGCATCTCACTGGCCGTCTTCAAACGCAATCTGGACAATTGGATGGGTAACCGTAAATTCACACTGGAGGTTCCACAAATGTCCCTCTTGGACAGGGGTGATAGGTGCTGATCGTGGAAATAAGGGTAAAACTTGACTAAGCTTGTTCATAGGTTCATAGGTGTGATCTAGGCTAATGGCCTGGAGCCTTTACAAGTCTAGCTTATAGGATTAGCCTGACATCGTGCCACCCAACCTTAGTTCCCAGCGCCTCTGTCGAGTAGAGCCATTGGAGTGATCCCAGGGGTGAATTTTCAATTTCCCATCCACTCATCAAGATTTCTCTTGAAGAGGGCCAGTGAGGTGCTCTGTTTGACATGTATGCGAAGTCTATTCCATAGCACGGGCAGTCTCTGTGTTATGAACCTGTCCCTCCAGTACATTCTGTTGATTGTGGTAATGAGGTTGAGTTCTCTGGAGCATGTAGTGCGGAGAGATTAGGATTTCTTCAGATGTAGCATTTCTAACAGAGCTGGGTCAGACATGGCTTTGTAAGTCAAGCAGAGATCGCCTCTAAGTAGGTGATATGAGACAGAGAATAGTTGGAGTTTTTTGAGTCTGTCCATTTAGGACAAGTGTTTAAGGCCAAGGATCCTCTTTGTGAGGTACCTCTGTGGCCTCTCCAGTTGTTGCAGGTTTCTAGTGGGGTACATGCCAAATGGGGCATTGTACTCGATGACTGGTCTAATGAGTAGAGGGAGACAATGACCTCTTTGTTCCTGGATGCAAAACCATAAGTAATGAGATGTGCCACATAGAAGGACTTTCAGACCACACTGGCAATGTGGTGGTCAAAAGAGAGGTTGCTGTCAACCTGTGTTCCCAAATCTCTCATAACACCTTCTGTGTTCAGTGGACTACCATCAATGTGGTAATTTGTGAGAACCATTTTTTTCCCAAAGGGGATGACGACACATTTTTTGGCATTGAGCTTAAGGCCATGGTTCTGACACCATTCGTTTGTCTCAGTGACACCTTTTTGTAGGATGTCAACATCACTTGGGGAGTTAATAATAGCTCCCAACTTGCAATCATCTGTGAACTTTGTCAGCCAGAGACCCTTTGTGTTGGCCTGGACTTCAGAGAAGTAGATACCAAACAGGAGAGGACCCAGGACTGAACCCTGTGGGACTCCACTCATTACTGGTCAGCAATCTGACTTCGAGTCAGCTACTTTCACACTGTGGGTTCTTTCTGTGAGCCAGTTTGCAACCCACCTGGTGATATAGGGGTTGATGCCTAGCTTAGTGAGTTTTTCTATGATTCCCGAGTGAGGAATGGTATCAAAGGTCTTCGTCAGATCAAGGTAGGCTGTATGAACCACCTTGCGTTCATCCACAGCTCTGGTGACTGACTCAAAAAAATCAACCAAGTTGAGCAGGCATGATCCACCCTTCACAAAACCAAACTGTGTTTGATCCAGAGTTTGGAGATTCCCTATATCCTTATCTATTAGGTCCATGATGATGCTTTCCATAGCTTTGCATATCAGACTCATCAGACAAATGGGGCAATAGTTCCCAGGGTCTGAAGTCCCTCCTCCTTTGTGGAGAGAGGGATAACTGTAGTAGTGCACCATTTGGTAGGGAAAAAGCCTGAGGTGAGTCTGTGATTGAACAGGGCACACGGGTGAGGTGCCAATTCACTCAGTAGTTTATGAAGAACACATCCAGGGATATTGTCAGGTCCCATATAAGCTGTATTCTTGGCCTTGGACACTGCTGTTTTAACCTGCGCAGCAGTAATACTAGGTGTCTGGCAATCTACTGGTATTATGATTGGTCCTTTGGGGGGGTAAAGTTGGCATTGAATCTATCGGCCAGTATATTGGCAATATCTGTTGGCTCGGTATAGGAGGTACCATTGTGCAGTAGCTCAGAGCAAATCTGGGTATTGCCATGGAGATTCTTTACATAACTATAGAAGGCCTTGTGGTTGTCTTTACTATCTGCTGCAATTCTGTTTTCATAGCTAGCTTTAGAGGATTTGAGGAGGGATCTCAACTTTTTGTTGAGACTGATAAGGGAGTTTTTCCAGTCTTGGGACTTCACCTTATTCCGCATCAGTTTCCTCCTTCTGTTGTAGAGTTTGTTTATGGCAGGGGACCACCAGATTGGCTTCCTTATTTTGGAGGAGAGCATCTTGGTTCTATTATGGTGAGATCCATGCATTTGTGTACGTGTCCGTACAGTGCACTGTTGCATGATTCGGCAGTCATGCAACTATTGTCCATTTGCATGGGTGCCGTGAAGTTAGCCACCTCTGTTTTTAGTAGCCCAGAGTTAGCTTTGGAGAAGTTTTTCATGGTGGCTACCTTTGCGGGGGGTGGGGGAGGTGGGAGGGATGAGGATTTCTAAGGTGATTAGTTTGTGGTTGGATCTAACCAGGGAGGAGTTTACTACTGGTGTAGAGCAATGGTCACCTATGTTAGAAATGACCAGGTCAAGGATGTTGTTACTTTTAGTAGGGGTAAAAACGAGTTGGTCCAGGGCATTGGAATTAATGAATTCCAGGAAACATTGGGCAAGTGTATTGGTACATGAGTAGTTTACCCAGTTAATGGAGGGGTAGTTGAAGTCGCCCAGTATGAGAGTGTTAGGTTGGACGCTAATATTCTCCAGGGTGCTTAGGAATGTGGAGTGAGAGTCTTGGGACATGATTAGGGACCTATAGCAGGCTATGGCCTGAAATGCTGTCTTACACAATGTTAGCTGCACCTGACGTATCTCTGATGTGTTATGTTGGGCCACCAGTCTGGAGGTGTGCACATCCTTTATGAATATGAAAACACCACGGCCTTTGGAGCTTCGGTCCAAGTTCTGGGGCCAATAGGTGTGGAATGAGTTATAGCCTGGTAGTGCAGGGGTGCTTTCTGCTACCTTCTGCTACAGCACAATTGTCAATGTTCTCCATTATAAGGAGTGCTTCAAGTGAGTGCATTTTGAGATTTAGACTTCTAGCATTGAGCAGCATGATCCACAGATTGCATTTGTTTGTAGCTGTTACAATGGTAATTTGGTCTTTGGAACATCACCTAAAAAAGGCACTATAGGGGTGGTAAGAGCCTTGGCCAGTATCCGGAAGCCCAGGGGTGACAGATGCAGGGTCATTAGCCTAGTAACCTCCTATAATCTAGTAGGTCCTGCCACTGATGTCTGAATGCACTCTTTTCTTCACTGTCACAACCCTGTTGTGGGGCATATGCTGAGATTATGAATACTGCCCTGTCATTAGGCTGGAATCTGATTGCCAAGAGTCTGTCACTAATTCTGATGACATCCCCCTCATTGCCTTCTGAAACCTCTCCCTCACCACAATTCCAATTACCATTTCTAGACAGTCCTCCTCCTGAGCAGTAGACTGTGGAGCCCAAGCTAACCGGCTTCACTGCACTGCCTTTGGCTTCACTGCACTGCTTTTCCATTTTGTCTGTTGGATACATATGATGTCCAGCCTCTTCCTTAACATCATGTCATCCACTTCCTAGTTGCAACTTGCCAGTGAACCTACATTAAGTGTAGCAAATTCTTAGTAAATGTTTGTCAGGTTTATTGGTTTTACATCTAGCTTTCACTCAACAGAGCTATCCTTGGTAACCCAAGCTGGGCAACTGGACACTGGCCAACAAGTGGCTTATTGACCCAGGGATTATGGAGTTTATGGTGTGCACACTGGTCAGTAGGGACACACTCATCCCACTGTTGGGATGGGTAGGTCAGAGTATGTCGGGTCCTCAACCTACTTATCGCTGGTAACTACACATGCCCATTTTGTCGGCATTATTCATCATGATCGAATCACCTAGAACTAATTTTTACACTTTTAACTGGCTGTTTTTGACACAGCATGTAGTCTGTGATCTGTGTTCTCCTATCTTGAGGATACTGCGCATCACAGTTAATGCCCAAAGTAGTTGGCATATACAACTCTTTCTCCTATAAACACAAGCTAGAGTCTGTGCTGCTACTGAGAATTCAATTATTGGGTGATTTTTGAGGTGGAAACACTCAGCGTGTTATTCAGAGTGGGAAGAACTGCACAGAGACACAGAGAGAACAAGCAAACTCCATACAGGTAATTGGTCAGGGGTCAGGACTGAACCTTGTACCTTGTGCATCATAGGTGAAGACCTTAACTATTTTGACAACTGGTCTTTTAACATTAATAAATTTTAAATGTTCTTTCTTTATGAAATGTATATTGAGTATTATACAATAACTGGCCAGTAATCTTCAAAATGGAGCATGCTGATTGGTCGGCCCAACCAGAGTGCCCATTGTAAATCCGAGAATATACCAGTGGAAAAAGGTCCAGTCACCTGAACATTTTCCATTAGTATATCTCATAATATTTTTACTTTTCTTTCTTTTTTTGAATAAATTTACAAAACCAAACACCTCAAACGAATGAGGGAGGTGGGTAAGAGAAAAATAAGAGGATAATCCGGTACGTTCTGCAAAGCTAATGCAACCTGATTATCCTTTTATTTTCTCTGTCCTGGCTCTCCCAAACGTTAAAAGTCTCCTGTTTTTTTTTTTCTTTTATTTATAAAAAAAAAAAAAAGGCAACTGAGATCTTCCTTTCTCCATGGCTTCCTTTGCACAGCATTGATGTACTGTGTAAGCAGGGAAATGCAAGTCCCATATGCATGCGCAGTACATAAGAAAAGTCCCAGGATACCAGAAAAATGCAGAAGGGCACCATGGAGGCACTATACTATAAGTAAGTATTTGTTTTCTTAAATAATGTCATTGTATAATAGCAATAGCTGACTCCATGGTGTGGTATAGTGAAGATTTACCGGGCTTCGCCCTACTGATTAATCCACACCAACCATGTGTAAATCTTCAATATAGCACACCGACATCATCGGTTATTGCTATACTCTCATATCTATTATATGGAGACATATTAATAAGATTTCATGAAAATAGGAGGACATTGTTTACTTTATTCGTTGTACATTTTAGTGATACCAGCAGTGAGTGTCAGATGTACATTTAAGCTGTAGTCCAAGGTGCCAAGCTTGTATTCACTGAAGTGCTCACAGTCTTCTAGTAATACACAGGAAATTACCTCATAACACCCTTGCATAAATGATGCTGCACTAGGGATGGGTGGGTATGGACAGAGGTATATTATGAACTTTCCTGTTTTGCCAGAGGCAATCAAGACACTGGTATTACAAGGTGCATTTTTACCAGCTGAATCCTGTGCTTCACAAGTAAAGTGCAAGACATTGGGATGAGTCCTGCAAACAGCACTAATATACGGGGTTTATTTAAACCTAAGCAGCTCTGTAAGGTTTTACCCTAGTTTTCTTTCCTCCATAGGTCTCTAGAGTACCAAGCTTATGATAATTAATACAGTGCATTAAAGCAGTGATATTATGCCAGAAAAGCAGGTCTGCATTAGCCTTAGCAGCTTTTCAAATGTATTTCAAAAGGAACTAATAACGAGCTATTAGCACTATATTAAAATGCAATGGTTATTTTCATGATAAAACAAAACACATTCACATGTGCTGAAACCCACACTATTAAATCCACTGTCCCAAGTTATGCAAGCTGAATTCCAATTGCATTTATACCAGTCTAAAATAATGGAAAAGTTAGCATTTTGCCTCCTTTATCTTTATTCTTTCTGGCTACCCTAGAGCCCTTGTCCATCACTGGGTCTGCAAACTGCTCCTTTCCTCATACTTTCTCTGATCTAGGGCTTGGGCTGGTGCAGAATCTAAGGGTGTCCTTGGGGACCATGCCATCAACTGCTTCTGCTGGGTGAGATTTTTCACTTATGGTCTATTCCTTAATTCATCCCTCCCCATGGTCTTCAGTACATCCTATGCATGCAATGAAGATATGCTGACATGTCACTTGTGACTCCTGTGGAGCTCTGCCAACGTCTCCATCTTATTCCCCACTTTTAGACAACAACCCCTTCTCATGCTTCTGGCATCCACCAGGGAACATAAGACCACTGTCCCCCCCGGCATGGAAATGCCCATCTTCCCTGCTGTTCCATCAGTCTCTCAAGCCACTAAACAAAACCAGATTGGCAGGGCTGTATTCAAAGCTTTATCCCTCAACACCTCCAGAAGAGCAACAACAGTCGTCAGTTATAATATCTGTGAGTCCTTGGCTAAACAGAGTCCCAACTGATCTAGTTTAGATAATATGAACCACACAATATGAGAGTAGTATATTGGTGGAGTTAGAAGATGTTTCAGGGTCTTTCACCATTACAGGTAAAATAGTGAACAATTAATTAGTCACAAAAGGAAGGTACATGGTCTTATCCCTTTAAGCATCAGTAAGGCATGGCCTTCTTCCCTGATGGACAAATATTATGAGCACCAGCTGTATATTGGCTACCATTTTTGGCCATGGTCGCATCAACAGCTGCTATCACATGTAGGATACACAAGTCTTCCTCAGCCATGTTTGTCCATAATTTTTTGGTACCATTTCTAGAACATTCCTTTTTCAGACTTTCTGCATGTGAAGCACATTACTGGCAGGTAACTGGTGTCCGTGTGCATCATGTATTTTAACCAGAACAACCTGTCTCTTTCTAGGTCTTATTCGACAGTAAGCTGATTGCACATTTCTCATATGTTAGCATTTTTTGTGATCTTTTAGACTGATCTTTAGAAATAATCAGAGGGCAGCAGATTTAATAGGTTCCAGGTTTTGAATACTGTTTTTCAGAAGAGTTCATTTCTCTACTGCATAAAGCAAAAATGATTGTATGTCACACTGCTGTGTTTTAATTTCTGTCTGGATGGTGATGTTTTTTTTGTTTCCATGGCTATTTTTTAAGTTACTAAAGGCATTTGGCTGTGCAATTGAATGATATATCTTGTTCATCAGTATGTCAAAAAAATATATTAACATTTTGGTTTGTTACAGTGAGTTATTATTTAACACCAGCTGACATGTCTACATATCACCTATAATGAAGTTTGCTTTGAATGAATTTTTAGCCCAAGTGATTCAATGTTTTAACATTTTTTGAGCTTCTGTGTTGTTCCTAGGCAGTACAATATTATCAGCTTGGACTAGATCACTGAAGTAGAACTGTATGCTAATTTGGATGCCAGTAAAGTTTTGCCAAAAGCTTTTGTCAACACTTCAGTCTATTGTTGTATTGAATGCCAACATCCTTGCTGTACCCCAGTAATAACTGGAAGTGCCTTTGATAGATGTGAGAACATGTTTACTCTGTCATGAGCATCAAGTTTTGTGTGATATTCTTTATTTGAGGAATAATTTCCATAATGATTTTACATTTACACTGTTGAAAGCAGTTAACAAGTCAACACAAATCATAGCTTGAATTCCATGCAGCCATTTATTTACCAGCTGTCTTAGACGAACCAAGTTAAGTGTGCATCCATGACCAGTTATGAAACTGGCTTGTGACTCTTTGCATCTCTTTTCTCCATTCTCAGTTACTCTGGTATGTATAACTGGCATGGAAACTGTACTGGTTGCTAAAAGAAGAATAATGCCCCTATAGCTCTGGCAAGCTAGTTGACACCATTTTTGTGATCTAATGTGATAATTATATGTTTCTACTTTTCTGGTATGCTTTTAGACTCCCATATATGTTTGTCTAGATGCCCGTGCATAGTGGTCCTTGCTGGAATGAAGGATGTGCTGGAGAGGACTACTGAACAAGCAACAGGAATGACAAAAGAGGTTTGTAAGCTTGTGAAAGGCTTGTTAGATATAGTGGTACTCTGAGAAGTTTTATCTTACTGCAGTTCAACAGCATCAGGAAGTTGGGTATTAGCTTGACTGCTGGCTCAGGGAGTGAGATAAGGAATTAGTCAAATGGATGATGGAGTGCTTGAGAGTCTCAGAAGCTGTTTAGCAGAGATAAGCACCATCTTAGACTCCAGGGGATACTGATTCTGAAACAGGAGATGGAAATGTGCCTGAAGATAAATGCACCTTTAAAATGACACGGAAGGGGAAGGAAAGAAAGCATTGCATAGGAGAAGCAGTACAAAATTACAGGAAGTAAAAGCTGTGGAGACATACGCAGTGAAGGAGATAGAGAAGGGATCTAGGAAAGAAGGGGAGGGAATTGATGCAAAGACAAAGAGTAGAGGAATTTGGTGGGAGAAGTATAATGGTGACAAGAAAGCTTCTCAGAGAACAAGGAAAAATGGGTATCAACAAGGAAGGAGAAAGGAAAAGTAATGACACAGACAGCAAATAAGCACTGGGGAGAGGGAGAGGTAAAGAATATTGCTAGATGAAAAGGTAGAATGAAGAAGCCAGGATAGGAGGAAGGTAATGGGAACTGAAAGGACTGGGAGAAAGGAGTTGTCTTCAGTAACAAAACAAGCCTAGGCAGAAAGATGGTTGAGCTAAAAGCTCTACAAGTCAGCACCGAACCTGATGTGGTGAGAAGGCATGAGCCCAGTGAGAAGAGTGGCTGGAACATGGCAGTCCTGGGATATAGGGCATTTGGAAATAAATTAAGCAAGGATGGAGTATGTAAAACAATTACATTAGGACAGCATTAAGGAGGGAATCTGCTAAGGATGGAATTACAAAACCCAGTGAAAAGAGGGAAGAGATATGGAGGCAGCTGACAGCAAAAAAAGGGAACAAAGATGATCCTGGTTTGATAAAACTGCCAGTGGCAAAAGGAGAGCTCTGGTATAGTGATACCCCGTCATTCATGGACCACTCAGAGAATGACCATATTAGTTAAGGACAGGATGAAGAGCTGGGTGTGAAGAGGAAGGGAAAAGATATCTTTTTCCATGAAACAGAGGATACATTTCAGTATCTAAAATGTATAGAAAAAAAGAAGATATTGGCTATATTCATCCTAGAAGGAACTGAGCAAAAGGTAATGGATGGGTCCTAGAAGGGGAAAAAAATCCCTCAGTTTCATTTGCTTCAAAAGGACAGGATAGAGATCTAAATATTAGTGCTTCATTGACAAAAAGGGGTACTGCAATAGTATAGTTTACACCAGACATGGAAATGTAAAAGATCGGGTTATAAAAATCAAAGATTAAGACTGTGGGGGGGAGGGTTGACTATCAGAAGTCAAGAACTTACAATGTGAGGGTCTTAATATATGGGAAGAAAGTGTAGGAATGGAGGAATAGTAGAGTATAGTCAATGGAGCTGTTTGGGGGATAGAAAGATGACTTCAAAAGGATTGTATATGAAAAAAGAAGAAGAAAACCAGTATTGCTCAACAGAGAGGTGAGGACAGGTATTACAGAAAACTAGACTAAATCCAGGGAATGAAGACACAAGAGGAAGGATTAGAAGAAGAGGTATGCTGAGACCACTAATAAAGTAATAATAATAAAAAAATGAACTTGCCAGTGATTTAAAATAAACAAACTCAAAAGAAACAAATAAATGGCATATGGAAGAATGGGAAGTCAAAATACAAATTCTTTAGAAATTCTTTATTTTTATTTTCATCCAAGTCAGACCTCATCAGAAATAAGTAACACTCATTGTAACACGTACTTATATATATTTAAAAAGTCATTGAACCAATAAAACAATTGATACACTAATAATCAAACTTTTACAAAAACATTACAAAAACTACGTAACAAAATTACATTAATAAATATTAATATAGAAACCATAAAAAATTATAAATTCCATAAGCACACTTAATTTTTCTAGGTTGTAATACACTTTTAAAGTTGAGATGTCCATTTAATCCAGGTGGTTTCCAAGCAGCTAGTCTAATTTGCAATTGAAGTTCTTTAACCTCAAGATAATTGTTCAGATATCCACCCATGCCATTGTTAATAACACTATCCAACACAAAAAGTAAACTTTACTATAGACGTACAAGTAGCAGAACACTTTCCAAGACCGCTCGAACAATCTTTATTTTTAACTGCATAAATATGCTCACTAATTCAATCATGAAATGTTCTTGTTGTTTTGCACCAATAAAAAGAATTACACATTCCACAAAGGGCACAATAAACCACTGCTTCAGTTATGCAGTTATAGGTTCCAGAAAAAAAAAACTAATTTCTAATTATAACTTGTTGCCCTTCCTAAATAAAATGAGACCACCTACATTAACCACATATAAATGTATCTAAATGTTCACCATTAACATTTTCAGCCCATTATCAAAATGATAACCACTCTCCAAAATGTTCTTTAAATTTAGACCTGTCTTTCCCATAAATTTAGGACAGTCCCCCACTTTGTTTAAAACATAAGGACAGCCAAAAAAAGTTCTAGTTATTACTAACTATATTTTTAATATGCTTATCATTCACACTGTATGCTACTATAAATTAATTCAAATAATCATTATTACCACCAATATTATCATCAGATGAACCATTACCAATTCAGAAAAATGAATGCAAGCACAGGCCATTAAAACATTTAAGAAAGACTTGTGGTAGAGATTAAAGGAGGAATAAAAATGTTTAATACATCAAAGAAAGAAAGACAAATAGAATGAACAAAACAAAGGTAAGAAAATATTATGTAGTAAATTCAAATGTACACAGAGAAGAGTCCACAGAAAAACTTTTAAAGAATATTCAGTGGTATTCTCCAAGGAAGAACAAGGAAGAATACCAGTCTGGAATGGCAGGCTAGAAGAAGAAGAAGGGAATGTGGAGCAAAGGAGTTAGAAAAAGCTAAGGAAATGAGGAAGGAGTTAGGGGCACAAAGGAAGGACAAATTAAATGGCTTTAATAAAATTCCACCAGTGATTCTCAAACCTGTGACAGAGCTCTTAGGTTCAGAGGTTCATAGATGTGTACTAGGCTAATGGCCCTGGAGCCTTTACAAGCCTAGCCCATTGAAGTGCCCTGGCATCGTGTCACGGGGAGATGCCAGCAAGTTGGAAACAAACAGCTGTGGTACCTATCTTCAGAGATGGCAAGAGGAGCTACCAAAGAATTATAGGTCAATGAGCCCAAAATCATTAGTGGGCTAAAGCTGAAGTAGTTCAGAAATCAAGGCTCACAAGAATCCTGAAGCAGAACCGATTACATAATGAATTCTAACATAGACTGATATCAGTTTTGGATGGAAAAATAAAATTCTGCCATGTTGCAGTGCAGAATGATTTTGTACCATCTCCAGAATGATTAGATTTTAGAACATGCATTGTGTACAGTGTAGGTTCCAGAAAGGTTTTCTTCTTACTATTATTGACTGCAGAGAAGACACCACTTCTTAACAAATGCTTATACAAGACTCGGTTGTGATACTCTTTTCTTGCATAAAGGTTAGGCCAGTTTAGTTTGGTCTGTACAGTGCAGTGGTCTGTACCCAAAGGCATGTTAATTGAATATTTGGTGATTATATTATGTTGTGAAAAGTAATATAGACAGAAGCACTGATAATAACCTGGCCAAGGCATTCGACACAATTCCTCACTCAGACATAGCAAAAAAGCTTAAAAACTGGCAATAAACCCCTGTGTCACACGCTGAATTGTCAGCTGGCACATGGATAGGATGCAGATACTCAAAATAGGGGAAGTTACTTCCACAAAGAGACAATACAGTCAGCTATGTGAATATGTCTTTATTATAGGTAAAATACATCTCCATTTAACTTAGAACTCTTTTAACATAGTTGAGTTTCTATTTTTGCTCTCTTATGTGAAGAAGTTTGACACATTGCCTTGTGCATTATGGTGGCTTCACCATCGTTTTTTATGCACAGCCTGTAAACTCAACCAGACCACTTGGCAGCATCGTCTGGAAGATTTTCAAAATTTAGCATTGAAAGCTGTAGATACCAGTATCAGTTTTCATGAATTAGTAATGGATTGCCATCTGGCTCACAGATAGGACACAGATAATCATAACAGGGGAAGTTACCTTCACAAAGAGATCAATCACCAATGGAATCCCCCAGGGATTTGTGTTGGGACCTCTCCTGTTTGGCATCTGCTTTTTTGAAGTAAAAGCCCATACCAAAGGGCTCTGGCTAAGTTTGCAGATGGCTGCATGCTAGGAGCAGTCACTGAAACCACAAATGACTTGGCCATCCTGCAGGAAGGCTTGTCTCAAATAATTAACTGGTGTCAAAACACACACTTCACACAAACCATACTATCACTAGCTAAACAACACAACCCCCTCCAACTCACACCTTCAACTAGTAATCTCCCCACTGCCTTCTCTTTTTCACCTGTACCTACCTCCAACATAAAAAAACTCTTAACTAAACTTAAGCCCACCAAATTAGCAGCAGACAACCTCCCAAGTGAATACCTACAAATCGCAGCTGATGCTCTGGCCTACCCAGTATCCATCTTGATTAACCGATCTCTGTCAGAAAATTACATTCCCACACTGTGGAAAGTATCACATATAATTCCCCTCCACAAAGGCGGCCCCTCCACAGAACTAACCAATTACCACCCCATAGCTATTCTCTCTCCACTCTTCAAAATACTAGGGAGATGTATACATTCTCAGGTCTCAGACTACCTCCTTACTAACAACCTCCTTTCCAATACTCAGCATGGCTTCCGACCAAACCATAGCACCACCACTGCCTTACTCTCCTTTACTAACACTATCCTTCAGCATAAAAACAATGGCTATTTCTCCTCTGCTACTTTCCTAGATCTATCTAAAGCATTTGACATGGTCCCACACAAACAACTCATCTCTGCCCTCAATAACCTATCCTTCTCTCAATCAGTCACCAACTGGTTTCAGAATTACCTGTCTGACCGCCAACAATCCATTGTATGGCAGAATGACATATCTCCCCAACTACCTGTCTCCATAGGGGTTCCCAAGGATCCATCCTTGGACCCCTACTCTTCTCTGTTTTCACCAATAATCTAGCCTCTGCCACCAAACATGGCACACTCATACAATACGCAGATGACTCAACCATCATCTGCTCAGCCCAGTCCCTACCCAAACTGCAAAAAGTCACACAGGAAGCCTTTCCTCTGTTGAAACTTGGTTATCCGATGCCCAATTAATACTCAACCCAAACAAAACTAAACTACTCATCTTCCAACCCACCAAACATACTCTAAACAGCTCTCACTTTAACATCACAGCAAAAGACAACACCACTATATACCCAACTGAACACACCAAATTGCTAGGAGTGGAAATAGACAATAAACTAAAATTTGACATTCACATATCCATGACCATAAAAAAGTCCACAAAAAACTAGGAGTGTTATACAGAAATAAGCAACTTCTCACCAAAGCAGCAAAGATTTCAATAGCAAATTCCCACCTTATCTCCACCCTACTTCATGCCTCCCCAATATATACCAACCTAAGGCAATGCAATCTAAACAAGCTAGAGACCTGCTACAACAAAATTGCCAAATTCGCCACAGGGGCATCCTACCATGGTCACCACTGTCTCTCACTTGCTGAACTGGGCTGGCTTGAACTCCCTCAACTCCTTCAATGGTATCAACTATCACTCACCCACAAACTAGTAAACCATCCACTAAATGTCCCATCCCTCCAGAATCTACTCCAACCCTATTACACCACCAGACCACTAAGATCCAGCAACAAAAATCACTTGCAGATCACTAAAGCCAATAACTCTGTTGGTGAAGCACTATTCTCTTGTGCCATAGCCAAATGATGGAACTCCCTCCCACCCACAATTACCTCCGTACCATCATGCACCCACTTCAAAACTTTACTAAAAGTGCACCTAAAAACATGCTGGCTATGCCCTTGCAACTCTCACTCTAATATCACCCACCCCATCCAACCACTACCTTTCTTTCCACCCCACTAACTACCTTGATTATAGCAAGCTCAGATGCTCATAAGCCTAGTACTTACTATACAGCAGGAACTTCTTATTGTAACATTTGTTAATGCCTGTTATGTACTTTGCAGATAAAGATTCTAGTTGTCTACTGATGTACTGTGATCTTCATCTGTAAATATGTTTGTAATTAATTGCTATGTTAAATTGTTAATCGCTATGTAATCCAGTGTAACTACTGTGTGTTTATTTTAACTGTGGAGCTTTTCTCCCCGGGCCTCCGCTGAAAATGGACCTACGTCCAGTGGGACACTCCCGGTCAACAAATGTAAATAAATAAGTAAATAAATACATAAATAAATAAAATAAATAAAAAATCATGGGGTGAAACTAAATGCCAGAAATGCATTATTCTATCTTTTGGGATGTCATCTAAACCAGGGAACTACCACATTGACAGTACACCCCTAAGTTGTTTGGGATTTGGGAACTTATGTGGACAGTGACCAACATGTGTTTAATGTTGTAAGAAAGTCCTTCTATATGGCACAGCCTATAAACAATGGGACTGTGTCTTGATATAGGGATGTCATTGTCCCTCTTTACTCAGCCCTCATTAGGCCAGTCATTGACTATAATGCCCCCTTTGGCATGTATCTGTCCAGACACATGCAACAACTGGAATCCCCACAGAGAAACCTTACTAAATAGATACAAGCCCTAAACAACATGCCTTACACTGACAGATGCAAAGCCCTAGCACTATACTTGGTATTCTGCAGACTGCTAAGAGGTGACCTGTGTCTGGCATACAAGGCATCCTCTGACCCAATACTGATGGATGTACTGCATATCAGCAAGTCAAAATGGAATCACAAATAGTCAGTCTAATGATCTGAACCTCTTTTGCAGCATCAACAGAATGATTTGGAGGGAGTGGTATATTTCACAGAGGATACCGATTCTGTGGGGCAGACTCCCCATCCACATTAAACAAAGTTCATCTCTGTCCATATTCAAACATAACTTAGATCTATGGATGAGAAACAGAAAATTTGCCCTAGGACTGATCCTGGATTACTAATGGACAGAGGCAGCTCCTAAATGCTTTATCCCATGTATGGGCCCCCTCAAATTATCTATGGTGTGATCCCAGTTACTTCATTAGGGGTAATATATAATTACCGACTGTGGGATGGGTAAGGAAAATCTATAACCAAATGGGACAGGTTATTTTGAACATAAAAGGGAAATTGGTTAGGCTTGAAATGGCCCACAAGGGTATCTAGCCTAATACTTACCTATGAACCTGTCAAGATAAATTAAATGTCACAAGTTGGGTAGCTTTTGTCTGTGTACAGAGCCCTTAGCATTCTACTGTTTTTGTGACCAAAGTTTGAATGCAAATATCATTATTCTAATATATACTTAGTCAGGTTCAGCATTTCAATAGCATTTCAACAGTTATGTTATCTCATGTAAAAGTGCTGCGTAGTCCACGTGTAGGCAAAATATTTACTTATGATGCAAAAATGCAAATTTAGTATTTATACACAAGCTGGAATTTTTTACTTACTGTTATACTGCACTAAATTAGTGCTGGAGTTTTGTCTCAGCATTTTGTTTGGTTTTAACTAAACAAAGAAGTGTGAAGTCATGACAGTGTTTTCACTGTAGGTGCCAAGTTATCTCAGCATGGAATGTCAGTGTAGCAGGTGCACAGATAACCTTGAGTTTCCATTTTTGTTTAATGATAACATCATAAAAAGTGGCTTTAAAATTAGAAACTCATTTCCTTGTGTGTGAATTTGCTTAGTGTTAAACAGATCATTTGTACAATTTATAAACTAAGAAATAATAATTACTGTCATTTTAGAAATGGAGCTACTTGGACTTTCTGAAAATGAAAGGACATACATCTGGGATCAAATTCATAAACATTCCTGCAAAGTGTACACACCTTGTGGTAACTTGTTCAAATGCAGAGGCAGTTCCACTGTAATACTTTTGCATAAAGATGTGCAGCACCTTGGTTGGTTGTCTCTATGGCCATGTTAAATGCTAATGAGGCAGTCTATGTAAGAAGCATATGCTTGTTAGCCATGTGCTCTCCTTATAGAACTGGCAAACCATTTATGCAGCAAAGTAATTTCTGTGTAGGTTAGCATAGCTGCTCCTGGCTACTTGTGGTAATGAACATTAAGTATTTTTTTGGGAGGGGGGCTCACCTCCCCCAAACTTGTATGTACTAAATCCATTGGTTGCACCAACTTGAAGAAGTGGGGCATTTCTCCTGAAAATGTCATCACTGCTGGTACAACTCGCTGATACTGATTTCCTGTGGAGGAGCACTCATCCTCTGCGGGCTGAATTTAGGGCAAATGACACTTCGTCCAGCCGTAGGTTGTATAAATATCCTTACTCAGTCTCAAGTGTGCTGTGTGGGCAGGAAACCCCACCCCCCAGTGCTGCCATTGCTTTTTCAGAATATATTATCAGATTTGGGAGAACTGATCAGCCCTTAGAAAGCCATACTGATCGGTTTCACTGCAGAGCAGGCCACTCATATCTGTCCATATTAATTTGTTTTTGTTCACTCTGTAACCTTATTCAGAGTCAGGTTAATAGATCTGTTTCTTTCTGGATCGTATGCTCATATCTGTCCATGTTAATTTGTTTTTTGTTCAATCTGTAACCTTATACAGAGTCAGGTTAATAAATCTGTGGTGCATCTCCTTGTATACTGGCACTACTATTGCCTAGCACTGCAGTTCTAGTTTGTGTACTCTAATCAAGAGCTTGTTTAGGATTATTGAAAAATGTTTATTCCAGTTCTCCTTGTTTTTTTATAAGGAACCACACGGCTTTTGTCAGAGACAGTATAGCTTTCATTTCTAATTGCATTCAGTGTGCTTTCATCAAATCCACAAGGATATAGGATGCTGTGACCCCTGTACTGATAAAAGACTTGTTTATCCTTGGGAAATTATTCACTGTTGCTTTGGTCACATTCTCCTCAGTAATATAAAGTACTGTCTTACCTGCACTGATAAAAAGGTTTTAAATTAGTACACGTATACAGCTATGCTATGTATCCTGTGGTTTCAAGATTGCTGTGATATTTATTGATCAAATGCTACATTATTGATCTTCTCCCAAGTTACCTGTTGTAGTTATAGAACTCATTATTACCATCACTAATTTCATATTTATATCTTGATGATTTGAAGGCTGTAATGTGCATATTTTCAGTTTTGTTTAACCCCAACTTATTGTGGTAAGTGATTTTTCTCTTGTATAAATTGCAGGTATGATTCTAGCATAAGGATTTAACTTTAAATTTTCCTTGATATGAACTGTATTATTTATTTGTTTATGTTATACATTACTACTCATAAGCCTAGACAGTTCTCGATAGAGCATGATTTATAATACATCAGACTCTGATAGCTTAGATTATTGCTGTTTAATATAAAATATAGTAAATTCATGCACTGTATTGTCTGGTTATTGGCTAGTTATGTAAGAGTCTGCAGACTGATTGCCTGGTATTTGCCTATGCAAATATATTTCTATAACTATATATATCTAGAGCTATCTATCTATATGTGTGTGTGTGTGTGTGTGTGTGTGTGTGTGTGTGTGTGTGTGTGTGTGTGTGTGTGTGTGTGTGTGTATTTTATATATATATATATATACCGCTCCACTATGTCCAGCACCAACCAAAAGTCCAAGTACCCTGAATGAGTATTGGTAAACCCAAAATCAGCAATAAAACGCCATTCCAGGACAAGGCATAATAGCATCCATGTTGTTTATTGTCCGACTCACAACTGTGCATACACAAACCTAAGTTTCGCCCCCTGGCATCCTCAGTGTGTAGGGGGCAAAACCTAGGTTTCTGTATGCACAGTTGTGAGTCGGACAATAAACAACATGGATGCTATTATGCCTTGTCCTGGAATGGTGTTTTATTGCTGATTTTGGGTTTACCAATACTCGTTCAGGGTATTTGGACTTTTGATTAGTGCTGGATGTAGTGGAGCGATATGTTTGTGTAGTCCGTGCACACATTTCACCGAGCACCTGGTCTTAGGGAGAATATGGTTCCATTTCACGTAGTCGAACTTTTACAAGTTTGAACCACATATGGTCAAGACCATACGTTCGAATTTGTAAAAGTTTGAGCGTTTGAATGGAAATCTCCATAAGTAGAGGTTTCCATTCACTTCAATGTGGTGCAATCTCGGAGTTGGTATATTTAAGTAGTGGGGGGTGTGCAGGGTGTGGGGGGTTTGCCACTTTGCTTACAACAAATTATTGATTTGTACGTTTGTATTTTTTTTTTATATAGTTGAAGTTCTGTAACTTTGAACTTAATGGTTCGACCATTAGGTGTTCGGAGTTATGGAACTTTGACTATCTAATATAAACCCTATAGATATATATATATATATATATATATATATATATATATATATATATATATATATATATATATATATATATAATATATATATATATATATATATATATATATATATATATATATATATATATATATATATATATATATATATATATATATATGTAATTCAAGCTGACTGCATTTCAGCAAAATGCAGTCAATTGAAGCTATATGATTGAACTACAACCTGATGATTCTCCAAGATAGATATATAGTTATGTATAACTTCTATAATGATAAACTATCAGTTTATGGCTCTTCTGACAGAAGCTAAGGTTAATTACCTCATGAAAAAAATAATAATAAAAAAAAAACTGCGTAATATTTACCTAAATTGCCCCAGGCATATTTATTTGCTTGTATTTGCTTACCAGGAAAGTCTAGTTAGGCTGCGAGAGACCCCTTTTTAGTAGAGGTCTGGGGAGAAAAGCTCCAAAAACAATTTCAGTTATACATTGTACAAAGTTACAGTAGTAATTCACATATTATACATAAAAGAAATAAAGTAAAACAGCTTATGGGTAACCAAATGTTGTTATAGAGATAATCAGATAAGATATGTACAGTACTTACAATATCTACTAATCTCAGCTCCACATGTATGAGCTTGAAACTGGTCAGTATTGATCAGTGCACTATCCCAGCAAACAAATATAAATAAATAAATACAATAAGATTTTTACAAAACCATAAGGGAGTTCAATATTTTCATCCTGTACCTAGTGGTATGGAGTGCATACCAGCTATTGCTGAGAGTATAAAAAAGAGGTCGGACATGTAAAAGAAGACAGTAATGGGTGACCGCTCTTTCCAGTGATACCTCTCCTAGTAGATGTAACAACTTTACTTTGGTTGTTTGTCAGGTTCTGATCTTGAGAAAGTCCAAACAAGATACTATGATATAAAATATTTCCTACTGTTTACCTAGACCCCAACAAGCAAAATATATCCCAGAAGAAGCAAAGCAGTCTGGTAAATTATACCTCTCCATATGACCTACAAGCACTACATTTTATTTCTTTTCAACAGTTTCTTAACATTTGACTGAATCTTATTTTCTTTCAATAAAGCCACGGCGGTGCAGCAGTAGCATTGTTGCCTCACAGCAAGAGATTCTCCTGTTCTCTTCCAGCTGGAGCGCCTTCTGTGTAGAGTCTGCATGTCCTCCCCGCGGTCGAGTGGCATTCGAAATTCATGCGTGAATGGGTGTGCCTTCGATGAAGGTTGGGCATCAGGTTGGCAACTCGGCACCATAAAAATCTACTGCCAATCATTAGTGGACCGGAGTTACGCTGTGGCGACCCCTAACCAGGAAAAAGCCGAAAAGACAAACAACAACAATGTGGTGTCATATAAGTTGAAGGTAGAATTTGGCAATGCAAGTAGGTGTTTTATTGTACTCTCATGATAATAAAAATTGTTATCATGCTCTGATACATATCTGAAAAGATAGACTATCCTCAGTTGTTCACCACCATGTGAATAGCAGCGTAACAAAGATTTCCTATGTACACAGAAAATTCCAGAAAGGGAAACAAAAAATTTCAAAAAGTGATCCTATGTGGACGTGTAATGTAATCCATCTCCAACAAAGCTGGTGTATGTGAATGAGGTGGCATTATAGGCAGACTCTGAATAGGAACTTCAACAAATGATAGAGAAATGGAAGTCCAAACTGAAGACTCATGGGATGAAACTGCATACAAGCAAGGCAGTTGCCATGGCAGCAAATATCAGGAGAAGCTAAAAATTGAGATAGAAGGGAACATAGTGGAACAAGTTAGCAACTTTAAGTATCTGGGATGGGTGGCTGAGGGGAAGGGAAGTCTGAATGAGCAGGTCAAAGCTAGAATCAGAGGGGCTGCAGCCAACTGGCACAGAGTGCTTGAGTAGTGTGTGTGAGAAGAATGCCAAAGAAGCTGAAAAATAAGGTGTATAAAATAATGGTGCCACCAGTACATCTGGATGGTACAGAAATCTGAGCAGTGAAAGCAGAGCAGTTGAGGAAGCTAGAAATGATGAAGATGAAGTGCCTGAGATGAGTGGTAGGATGTGCACTATGGGACAGACAAAAATATGACATTAGGGCAGTAGACAAAATAGCTCCAAATGCAGAGAAGGTGAAAGACAGGTTAAAGTGGTTAAGGAATGTGTGTAGGAAAACAGAAGACAATTTGATGAAGACAATTTATGAGATACAGGAAGAAGGCAAGAGGAAATAAGGATGTCCTGCAAAGAGATGGATGGACTGCATAACAGAAGACGTGTGACAGCAAGGCATGACTGTCAAAGAAAGTAGGAGAGTGACACTGAATCAAGAGAGATGGTGAAAGTTGAGTTGACACCCCACATAGACGATAGGAAAAGAGGAGTTGATGATAATGATAACTCAATTTGGAATTGCTTGAGGAGAACAAGGGGAAGACTGAAACACAACAAACAGCTTTTTCAAGTTGGAAATCATATTTACTTATAGTATAGCAAATAGTTTTTGCTTATAAAGAAATTACACAGGGAAAATAATCTAAGTAGCACTGGTGATTAACTGAAAACATATTGTAGTCAGAGTGTGTGTATGTACCTTTAAGAAGCATTTCCATATGTAGCACGTGCACATAAATGCTGAGCACATGCAGGCAGCAGTGTCATTTTGAGAGAACAGCCAGTGTTAACATGTATGAGTACAGCAGTCAGTCTGTTTATAAGTTTATTTAAGTTTAAGTTACAAAGCCTAATTTCTGATGTGTTTGTGTGTACTAAAGCTGCTTGAACCGAACCCTTGAATGTTCATCTGTTTTAGCCTGACCAGTTGAGTGACATGGTGTCAGAACCGGGATTGAGAGAGCTACTTCTATGAGCCATGGGGTGCAGAGTTGAAAGTTAAGGCAGACCAAGCAGGTTGAGTGAAACGGAGCACAGACAAATGAAAATGGGCCAAAAATGAGCTAAAGGTAAAGAAGACTGCACAAATGACTTATTTGGCAAAGAAAATGAAATGGCACATTTATAATCACAAAACACATTATTAATCAAACAAGTAGCACAAAAAGATATTATTTAGCAAACAAAAGGCAGAAATCACATTATTAATTAAATGAAAATTAAAAACCACAATATCTGATAAAACTAGCAAAACTATTCATATGGGGCTCAGAATTATCTTTGGTTTGCTTAACGAGCATGTTTAAAGTAAAACAGGCACAAGAAAAGTATAATGAGCATTATAAGAGATTAAAAAGGCATAATGAGTGAAATAAAAGGGCAAATTATTCTTAAAAATCAAGGTGACTGCATGTTTTTTAGTAAAAGACTGTGTTTGGGCACAGACTACTATCTCCCATTGACTGAAGCCATTCAAAGCATAACTAGAGTTGTTCGAAGTATGTCAGAGGTTATAAAGTGTTTGCAGAGTATATGCTTTATTACGGTGCAATTATTTAAAAGAGTTTGTTGTGTGCAAAGTACAGTTATATTTCAAATGCAGTCAAACTACAGCTACTTCGAAAAAATTCTTGTACTCTGTGCATTTATTCGTAGAAAGCCACCATTTCAGAGTGTTTCTTACATAAAGTACAGCCATTTTGAAAGGTTCTTGTGCTGTGTTCAGTTTGTTTTCAAAGTGCATTCATCCTGAAGTTTCTTACTCTGAGAGTTTTCTGCCATGTGCAATTTATTCGCAAAGTACATTCATTTCGAAAACCGTCAACCAAAGGCTCAGTAATGCTTTTATTCTATTCGGCTGGGAACAGTTACAGCTCACAATTTTATGTAATCCAAAGACCTGTGCAGTCATTGCTAGGTCTCAGAGACAGTTTGATACTGAAACTGCTTTCTTTTACCAAATGAAGTACATTATGTAAGCACATGTCTCAGTTCCAACTTTACTGATACTATTTTCTCAGAGTATGCTGATGTGTTCGATGACATGCTAGGAAAATTTCCAGTTGTATACTCCATGAAGTTAGATTCAGAAGTCAGTCCAGTGGTCAGACCAGCAAGGAGACTTCCAATAGCTATGCAGGGGAAGGTCAAGGTCCAGTTAGACAAAATGGTGCAGCAAGGTGTGATTTGTCCAGTCATAGAATCAACTGAGTGGGTATCTTCCATAGTACCTGCTCATAAGAAAAATTCAGATGAAATCAGAATATGCATTGACCCAAGAGATTTGAACAAGGCATTAAAAAGACATCATCATCCTATATGTACAGTCGAAGAAATTGCAATCTTCATGCCAAATGCCACTGTGTTTTCTGTCTCAGATGCAAAGAGTTCATTTTGGTAAGTAATTCTTGATCGGAAATCTTCACTAATGACTACATTCAGTAACCCATTTGGTAGATACAGATTCCTCAGGATGCCTTTTGGAATAAATTCTGCCAGTGAAGTCTTTCAGCATGTAATGTAGCAAAATCTTTTCAGGCTACCCGTGTACAATAATAGTTGATGATTTACTAGTTGGAGGTAACAGTGAAGCAGAGCATGAGAGAAACATCAGGAAAGTTCTGGCAGAGAGCATGAAGTGAATTTAAAGCTCGATCCTCTGAAGTGCAAATTCAGAGTAACAGAAGTACTTATATAGGTCATTTATTTGCCAGTACAAGCTTATGACCAGATCCTTCTAAAAAAGCAGCCATTCTTGAGATGCCAGCTTCAGACAATGTCCAAGCTCTACAGTGTTTTCTTGGTATGGTTAACTATCTGGGCAAATGCATTCCTGACTTTAGTGAGTTATCAGCACCTTTAAGAGAGCTGACATGCAAAAATGTTGCATGGTCATGGTTAGAACAACATGAGAGAGCATTTGATAACCTCAAATAGCAAATTGCTAACCCGCCTACATTAAGATACTATGATGTCCACAAACCAGTAGTTCTATCCTGTGAGGCTTCAAAGTTCGTCCTTGGTGCAGTTATTCTTCAGGAGGGCAGACTTGTTGCCTATGCATCCAGAACTCTTAACCAAACTGAGATGCAGTATGCTCAAACTGGGAAGGAACTTTTGGCAATTGTGTTCTCATGTTCGAAGTTCCATGATTATATTTATGGCCAAACAATCCAGATAGAAATGATCATCAACCTCTAGTTACTATTTTAAAGAAGCCTATGCATTCTGCTCCAGCAAGACTACAAAGAATAATGCTCAAATTGCAAAAGAACAATTTCAAAATGGTCTCTACAAAAGGTTAACTTCTTTATCTGGCTGATACCTTATCCAGATCGCCCAGAAATACCATGGAACAGCTTGATGCAGGTGAATTTTGACTTTGATGTCATGGAAGTGCATAATTTTTCTACCTAGAGACTTTGATGAGCTGAGAGATCATACAAACACTGATCCAATTTTGCAAAAGCTCACCCACTTCATCAACATAGAATGGCTGTCAAAGCAATCCAGTGTACTGCCAGAAGTACAACCTTACTTTCCATACAGAGATGAGATGCTGATGGAAGATGGTACCATTTTCAAAGGTCCAAAAGTTATTGTTCCTCTTCCTTACAATGTGAATACATTCAAATTTTACATCATGGACACCCAGGTTCCGATTCTACAAAAACAAGGGTGAGAGGACTAGTATTTTGGCTTTCTCTAACAAAAGACATTGATAAAGTGCTTTCTTCTTGTTCAGTGTGCAACAGTGCAGCTGCATTTTCAGAAAGAGCCACTTTATCTAAGCCAAATTCCTGATCTACCTTGGTCAACAGCAGCAACTGACATATTTGAGTGGAACAGTCAACATTACTTAGTACTGGTAGACTCTTATTCCAAATGGTTTGAGATCGATTTGCTACATAACCTAATGTCCAGTGCTGTTATTACTAAGATGAAACATCATTTCTCAGTCCATGGTAGTCCACACAAACTTATTTCTGACAATGGTTCTCAGTTTACCAGTCAATTGTTCCAGAGATTTGCTAAAGAGTGGAACTTTATCTATGTTACTAGCAGTCCTGAATATCGTCCGTCAAACAGCCTTGCTGAACGTGCAGTACAGAGTGCAAAGCAATTACTGGAGAGAACAAAGCGTGACAATACTGATATCTTCTTGAATTTACTTAATCTCAGAAATATACCCCATGACAATCTACTAGGTTCGCCTGCTCAGAGACTTCTATCTAGGCAAACCAAAACAACCTTGCCTATCATTTCTAGTTTGTTGGTGCCTAATGCTAAAAACAACAGAGCTATCAAAGCCCAACTTTTTAAGAAGCATTTTTCTCAGAAGTCCAGTTTTGATAAATTGAGATTTCTTCATCCGTTAGAAAAAGGAGAGGCAGTGAGGATGCAAATGGTGAAAGGCTGTGATCGAATTGGTCAAGTGAGAGGTATGTGTACCGAGCCAAGATCCTACTTAGTGGAATTTGAGGGTATAGAGAACAAGAGAAACCTGCAGACATCTTTTTCCTGTATCAAAAACAATATTGCAGCATTGTGTGTGAAGTGTTTTAAATATGACATTTCCTAGAATGTTCACCACTACAGTGGGACATCTGCGTCTTAATTACTCTAGCAAGTATGAAACTGTGGTGGGCAGTAGGAGATAATGCACTGGAAAGCAGTTTGTCTGGAAAATATTAAAGTGAGATTTTTTTTTTTCCCCAGTGATGAAAGATGTTTTTATGTATTTTCCTTGAGTTATTATTATTATCATTAATACCATGCCACGGTGGTACGGCGGTAGCGTTGTTACCTCACAGCAAGAGGTTCTCCCGTTCGATTCTCAGCTTGGCTTGGGAGTGCCTTCTGTGTGGAGTCTGTATGTCCTCCCCACGGTTGGGTAGCGTTCGAAAGACATGTGTGCGTAAATGGGCGTGCCTTCATAAAAGGTTGGGCATTGAGCTGGCACCTCGGCATTTCGTAAAAAAATCTACTGCCAATCATTAGCGGACCATAGTTCTGCTGTGGTGACCCCTTACCGGGAAAAAGCCAAAAGGCGAACAACAACATTGTTATTACCATTAATATATAATATATTAATTTAATGAGATGACATTGCTTTTTAGAACCTAAATGTGGCTCAGTAGAAATATATTGCTACTGTTGCTCTAGAGGAGGAGATATTTGCAAACATTGTCTTGTCAGAGGATGCAGCTAATTATCTGCATTATCTCGTACAGATGATGCAGAGGGGTGCAAGTCACATGTAAGACACAGACATGGGAATCTCAGAATTCACTATTGTTTTCTCTCTCATATCAGTCTTATGGCAGTGGTACGCAGTACCCCTCCATGCTAGACCTAGTACCCCACCTCCATGCTATACTCAGTACCCCACCTCCATGCTAGACCCAGTACCCTGCTTCCATGTTAGGACTACCATCTGCTTCAAAGCCCCCAACCCCAAGACTACCAGCTGCTTCAAAGCCCCCCACCCTAATCTGCTGGGTCCAGTTATAGAACTTAAGGGTATCCTGGGGGGGTCTCAGCTGTCCATACCCATTCAGGGGGGTTGTGTTTATGCCCTACCTACTCCCCACTTCCTTGCAATGCCTGTGGTTATGTCTGAGGGTGGGTGTGCAATAGGGTTGTTTTGGCATATCACCCTACCTTCACAGAAGCTCAGCCTTGCTCATAAATGCCTCCTCTTTTATGGATCATGCCTCCTGTCTTATGATGCGCCTACCTTCCACGAGGGATCATCTCAGGAGATGCCCACTCTACCAACCTCTCCACAGGATATTCACACCCATCTTACAATGCTGCTCCATCTGTCATTTGAGTTGATAAGCTAAGCTGGGTTGTCTGGGCCATAGTCAGATCTTTATTCCTGTATGTAACTAGAGCACTACTGTGTCTCATGGTAATTCAGAAGTTACCCTCTGATGTCAAATTACACAGGCTAGAAGTCATTCCACCCTCTGACATTAATGCACACAGACTAGAATTTGTTCTACCCTCGCATGTTAAAGGACACAGGCTAGAAGTCATTCGCACTCAGGCATTAATGCACAAAGAAAAGAAGTTAGTCCACCCTCTGACATTAATGCGCATAGATTAGAAGTCATTCCACCCTCTGATGTTAATGCACACAGACTAGAAGTCATTTCTCCCTCTGATGTTAATGCACACAGGCTAGAAGTAATTTCAGCGTCTGACATTAATGTGCACAGGCTAGAAGTCATTTCATCCTCTGACATTAATGTACACAGGCTTGAAGTCTTCCCCCTCTGACATTAATGCACGCAGAAAATAAGTTATTCCACCCTCTGACATTAATGCACACAGGCTAGAATTCATTCTACCCTTTGATGTTAATTCACACAAGCTACAAATTGCTCCACCCTCTGATGAATTCCACCTATGACATTAATGCATACAGACTAGAAGTCATTCCACCTTCTAACATTAATGCATATAGGATGATAATGCACTGAAAGAGTGCTCTTCAAACTATCTGGAGATATACAGAGCTGAGTATATTTTTATGGCACTTCAGAGTTGTGTACTGGTAATTGTTGTTTGACTAATGTTATATCATTGCTGGCTGACTTCAGAGTTGTGCACTGTTATTTTTGCTTCACTGTATAGTTTTTCAGATCTCTGCTGAAGGTGTTTTTTCCTCCCTCCACCTATTTCTCTGTGTCTTAAGTTGGTATAACTGGTTTTACATCCTGTGTGTTATCTGACCATCTCAAGGATTACTTGCATAAAATTAGACCCTCTTAGTAAAAAAGTCTGCATATCATTGCTGGAGCCTTCCTGTGTCCTGAAAGAGTGCTCTTCAAACTGTCTGGAGATATACAGAGCTGAGTATATTTTTCTGGCACTTCAGAGTTGTGTACTGGTAATTGTTGTTTGACTAATTTTATATCATTGCTAGCTGACTTTAGAGTTATGCACTGTTATTTTTGCTTCACTGTATAGTTTTTCAGATCTCTGCTGAAGTTGTTGGTTTTCCCATACCCACCCTCCCTATTCCTGTGTTGTTTTTCCCATACCCAGCCTCCCTATTCCTGTGTTGTTGCTTAAATTTGGAGGTTTTTGCAGTTGCCCTCCCCCACTGTAGATTTGATCTGGGACACTCCTCCCAGTCCCATCTCTTTACCTCATTCTACCTAATAGACTCCTTCTGCATTGTTTTTAGTCATTTTTAATTTTATTGCATTTTTTAAACTGTTTGGTCTAAGATTGCTACATACTCAAGTGTGCTAGCTTGCACTGCATTTGAATTGTTTTGACTGTTGTTTTAGCTACTTTTCCGTATATATATAAAAAAATACCTTTCCTGTAACTAGTGTAGTCCAGATTCAGATTTGCTGTATCCAGGATTGTATGTAAGCTTCTGAGCCCCCCCAAGCTTTCTGTGTTGGAGGGAAGCCTTCTAGCTTATCAGTGGGAGTGGTAAGCACTAGGTGATCTATCTACCACATAAGGAGTGGTTCTGGCCCAGAAATTGTAGTTATTGGCCGTTTGGGCAGTTTTTCCATCTCTCTCAACTTTCTGATTTAAAAGCCCACATTTGCACTTGTTTCTCCCCTTTCCTGTAACTAGTTTAGTCTAGATACAGATTCTTACTTTTAGCACTTGAATTTGCTTATTTGTGATCAGCACTTGTTCAGAACTTGTAAACACTAAATAACCTGCTAATTACTACAGCACTCAGCCTTCCTCATTACCTAGACGAAAACAGTTTTGGTACTTACTTTCCTCACTTGCTTAGAGAAAAACAGCTCTTGTACTCACTTTCCTCACTTATCTAGAGGAAAATATTTTTTTTATTCAGGCATGTCCAAGGGTCAGCTTCCAGTGTTCTCTCCTGTCCATCTGATGAATCTGGGCATATTGGGGCAATGTAGAAATTGCCTCATGTACACAGCCAGCCCTCTCTTCCTACCACCCAATACTACAACCTGTGAGAGATGCACTTATCTAGCCAAACTGGAGGTAAAGCTCTCTCCAATCAAGACTGAACTTGACAGTCAAGAGGAGAAGGTAAACACTTGCACCATAGATACCCCAGGACTCAGTGTGTCTGCTCGACAGACAGCACAAAAAAATGGTATATTCCCCCATCCTAAAGGTGGCATATAAGCCACAAAATGATGGGCTAAGCTTGTAAATGCCCTCGGGCAGATAGCCTAGTATGAACCTATGAACCTATGAACCTATGAACCACACCACAATCATCACATAGTCTCACTAAATCTACACTGCCAATATCCACACATAGAAACACAAAAACATTTGTGGAGGCTCTCAATAATAATCTGCTCAAGCAACAGAGAACTCCAAAGCGGAAATGCAAGCAACCTCCACCCCCCAACACAACCCAAATGACACATAGCCCGCAGACTCAGTGTGCCACTCAACCACAGCCAATAAGGCAAAACAACGTACCCAATACACTAGTCATAGGTGACTCTATAGTCAGGCACACCAATGTCCCACTCACCAGGCTAAACAAGGAAAAGGTTACTGTCAGCTGCCTGTCAGGTGCCAGGATCCGCCACATAACCCATGCACTCAGGTCACTCCACAACAAGTACAAATATGACTCTGTCATTGTCCATGTTGGTGTGAACAACCTGAGATGTACCTCCCTGGACTACATGAAAAGAGACATGGAAGAGCTCTCCGATATTGTAGCCCAGGCAGGTATGACCCTAGCCCTGAGTAGCATTCTGCCATCACCCAGAATGATGCCACAGTACAAAGACAAAATGATTGACTTCACCAATTGGCTAAGCTTCTGGTGTCATTCTAAAGGGATCCTGTATCTGTCTGCCTGGGATGACATGGTCAACAGACCATGATGCTTTTCCAGAGATGGCCTGCACCTGTCACCCCTGGGATTCCGGATACTGGCTAAGGTTCTTGCCACCCCTGTATTGCCTTTTTTAGGCAAAGTTCAAATGACAAATTCACCACTGTAACAGGAACAGGCAAGCAAAAACTGAGGGTGATGCTACTCAATGCTAGAAGTCTAAATCTCAAAATGCACTCACTCGAGACACTCCTTAAAATGGAGAACATCAATATCTGTGCAGTGACTGAAACCTGGTTCAAGGCTCCAGAGAGCACCCCTGCACTACCAGGCTATAACTCATACCACACTTTTCGGCCATGTAACCTGGACCAGAATACCAAAGGCAGAGGTATGTCCATATTCTTTAAGGATATCCACACCTCCAGGCTAGTTGCTCAGCATAATGCAGCCAAGGTTATCCAAGTGCAACTAACTCTGGACAAAACTGCAATCCAAATTGTAGCTTGCTACAGATCACCCACCATGCCCCAGGATTCCCACTCCTCTTTTCTTGATGTACTGGAAAATATTAGGGTTCAGCCAAACACCCTAATAATGGGTGATTTCAACTACCCCACCATTAACTGGGAAAACTACTCATGTACCAACTCCTTCGCTCAACGCTTTCTGGAATTCATAAACTCCAATGCCCTGGATCAACTTATCCACACCCCCACCGGGGGCAACAATATCCTAGATCTAGTCATTACCAGTATGAGTGACTGGTGTTCCACACCTGAAGTCAACGCCTCATTGGTCCGATCCGACCATAAGCTAATTACCCTAGATATCCACATCTTGCCTCCACCCCCCATTAAGGAAACCATGGTAAAAAATGCTTCTTAAGACAGAAGTGGTGAACTTCATGACACCCATGCAGATGGACAATACAGTTACAACTACTGAATCCTACACAATTGCACTTTATAAGCACTTACATGAGTGCATGGATTGTGCTATCCCAAACAGAACCAAGATGCTATCCTCCAAAAAAAAGAAGCCAATCTGGTGGTCCCCTTCCATAAACAAACTGTACAACAGAAGGAAGAAACTCTTGCAAAAGAGAGTAAAATCCCATGAGTGGAGGAGCTCCCTGGTCAGCCTCAGTAAGAAGCTGCGATCCCTGATAAAATCCTCCAAAGCTAGTTATGAAAACAAAATTGCCACTGATTCTAAAGGCAACCACAAACCATTCTATAGCTATGTCAAGAATCTCACTGGCAACACTCAGATCTGCTCTGAGTTACTGCACAATGGCACTAAATATATACAGACCCAACTGATATTGCCAACATCCTGGCAGATAGGTTCAGTGCTAACTTTACACCCCTCTCACCCCCTAAAGAGCCCATCTCTATACCGGAAGAATGCAAAGTCACTGTAATCACGGCTGCACAGGTAAAAACCACACTTTCCAAAGCCAAGAATACAGCATCCATGGGACCAGACAACATCCCAGGCTGCATTCTACACAAACTACAAAACAAACTGGCACACCACCTAAGTTCCGTGTTCAATCATAGCCTCACCTCAGGCTTTGTGCCTGCTGAATGGCACACAGCAACGGTTATCCCACTCCACAAGGGGGGAGCCACCACGGACCCCGGGAACTACTGCCCCATTAGCCTGACGAGCCTGGTCTGCAAGGCCATGGAACGTATCATCATGGAACTTATAAACAAAGACATTGGTAATCTCCAAACTCTGGATCCCACCCAGTTCGAGTTTGTAAAAGGCAGATCATGTCTCCTAAACCTGATAGACTTCTTTGAAGCAGTCACCAAAGCCGTAGACAAGGGTAAGGTGGTTCACACAGCCTATCTAGATCTTGCGAAGGCTTTCGACACCATCCCCCACTCTGGAATTATAGATAAACTCACTAAACTAGGTATAAATCCCTACGTCACAAGATGGGTTGCCAACTGGCTCACTGACGGAACCCACACTGTGAAAGTAGCAGACTCCAAATCTGACTTCAGACCAGTGACAAGTGGAGTACCACAGGGTTCAGTTCTGGGTCCTCTCCTGTTTGGTATCTACTTCTCTGAAGTACAGGCTAACACAGAAGGTCTTTGGCTAACAAAGTTCACAGATGACTGCAAACTAGGAGCCATAATCGGAACTCCTAATGATGTGGACATACTACAAAAGGGCCTCACTGAGACAGATGCCTGGTGTCAAGGCCATGGCCTCAAGCTCAATCCCAAAAAGTGCATTGTCATCCCCTTTGGTAAAATCTCTGTACCCATGAACAACAACATTAGGCGGTAGTATACTTAACACCGAAAGTGTGATAAGAGACCTTGGAACACAGGTGGACAGTAGTCTCTCCTTTGATAATCACATCGCCACATTAGTCAAGAAATCCTTCTACACCTCATCACAAAAGGTTTCTCATCCAGAAAAAAAGAGGTCATTGTTCCCCTCTACTCATCACTCATTAGACCCATTATAGAGTACAATGCCCCTTTTGATATGTACCTTACAAGACATCTACAACAACTGGAAAGGCTGCAGAAATACCTCACAAAGAGGATTACTGGCCTCAAACAGATGCCCTACGCAGACCGAATCAAAAAACTCCAGCTTTACTCCTTCGCATATAGCCTACTCAGAGGTGATCTCTGCCTAACATACAAAGCTATAAGCTATGTCAAACCCAGAGCTGTTGGACATGCTCCACTTAAAGAAATCCCAATCCCTCCGAGCTACACGCTCTAGGGACCTAAACCTTGTCACCACAATAAACAGAACATGCCGGAGGGATAGATTGCTGTCCCAGAGACTTCCCATACTCTGGAATAAACTACCTATCTATATCAAACAAAGCTCCTCATTAGCACTCTTCAAGAAAAATCTTGATGATTAGATGGGAAATAAGAAATTCACCCCAGGGATCCCCTCTGTGGATCTGCTCGACAGTGGCACAGGAAAATAATTTTCTTGGGTGGCAAAAGCCAGGGTACCTTTTTGGCTGGGCTTGTATAGGCCCCAGGGCTGATAGCCTAGTACCTGCCTATGAACCTATGAACCTATAGGCTAGAAGTAATTCCACCCTCTGAAGTTAATGTGTACAAGGTAGCAGCCATTCTACCCTCTGATGTTAATGCACACGGGCTACAAATTGTTCCATCCTCTGATGTATTCCACCTCTGACATTAATGCATACAAGCTAGATGTTGTTCCACCCTCTGACGTTCAGGCATACAAGCTAGAAGTCATTCCACCCTCTGACATTAATGCACACAGGCTAGAATTCATTCCACCCTCTGACATTAATGCACACAGGCTAGAATTAATTCTACACTTTGACGTTAATGCACACAGGTTAGAAGTCTTTCTACCCTCTGACATTAGTACACACAGGTTACAAGTCATTCCACCCTCTGACATATTCCACCTCTGATGTCAACGTGTACATGGTAGAAGTCGTTCTACCCTCTGACGTTAATGTATACAAGGTAGCAGTTATTCCACCCTCTGACATTAATGCACACAGGCTAGAATTTGTTCCACCTGCTGACGTTAATGCACAGAAGTTTGAAGTCATTACACCATCTAACCTTAATACACAAAGGCTACAAGTCGTTCCACCCTCTGACATACTACAGCTCTGATGTTAATGTGTACATGGTAGAAGTCGTTCCACCCACTGACGTTAATGTATACAAGGTAGCAGTTATTCCACCCTCTGACATTAATGCACACAGGCTCAAATTTGTTCCACCTTCTGACGTTAATGCACACAGGCTACACTATAACATTAATGTGAACAGGGTAGAAGTCATTCCACCCTCTGACATTAATGCACACAGAGTAGAAGTTATTCCACCCTCTGATGTTAATGCACACAGGCTAGAATTTGTTCCACCTTCTGATGCTAATGCGCACAAGCTACAAGTTGTTCGACCCTATGACAATGTGAACAGGGTAGAAGTCATTCCAACCTCTGACATTAATGCACACAGAGTAGAAGTTATTCCACCCTCTGATGTTAATGCACATAGATAGAAGTCATTCCACCATCTGATGTTAATGCATACAGTCTAGAAGTCATTCTTCCTCTGACATTAATGCACACAGGCTAGAAGTTGTTCTACCCTCTGAAGTTAATGTATACAGACAGAAATCATTCCACTCTCTGACATTAATGCACACAGGCTAGAAGTCATTCTACTCCCTGATGTTAATGCACACAGGTTAGTAGTCTTTTCACCTTCTAATGTTAATGCACACAGGCTACAAATAGTTCCGCCCTCTGATGTATTCCACCTCTGACATTAATGCATACAGGCTTGAAGTTGTTCCACCCTCTGGCGTTAAGCACACAGGCTAGAAGTAATTCTACCCACTGACATTAATGCACACAGGCTAGAATTCATTCTGCCCTCTAACGTAAATGCACACAGGTTAGAAGTCATTCTGTCCTCTGACATTTATGCACACAGGCTACAAGTCGTTCCACCCTCTGACATTAATATGTACATAGTAGAAGTCATTCCACCCTCTGACATTAATGTGTACAGTCATATACTGAGGTCAAGAAGATTAGCTATAGTTAGCACAGGTACACTTACTAGGACTACATGTAAATCATACAGAGTCACAGTACATGTAAAAACATGTAGGTTACATCATGTCCAGTACACAGGCTCTACGTGGCAGGCAGCAATTATCTGAACCAATGGTTGTGGGAGACATAGGTATGAAATATGACAAGAACTTTTAAAATGAGGACAGCTCAGCAGCATTGAGATTTCCATGTGCAGGAATGTTTCATCAAGTATCAACACTTAGGGGCCGTGCCCGGTCTTGGCTCATCACTTTATTGTTTTCTACAGGAATGCCTGTTTTCATATATGGCAATTATTTACAGATACTGTTGTGGTACACAGAGGTGAAGGGCTCTCTGAGTGGCACATGGTGTGCATGGCTATCCCACAGCTATCAACTTCCTCCACTTCCGTGTCCTGCTATGAGATTCTGCACATCCCAATATGGCCTTTGGTGGCATCTATAATACAGCATGTTGTCAAGCATATGATATACTGGAACAATGAAATCTGATATAGTATGAATACACTCACATTAGGAGTTCAGGTACTAGAAACATTACTTCAGACCACAGTCACATCAATCAGTGTTCAGACTCTGTATATATATATATATATATATATATATATATATATATATATATATATATATATATATATATATGTATATATATATATATATATATATATATATATATATACATATTAGATAGATATGGCTGTAGACAGGCACATACCAAACTGCCTGCTTCTTCTTCTGTTTTGTGCATATGCTTTATAGATGTCACCAGCCATAGCTGCAGGAATCATTCACAGACTCTCCCAGGCATCTCTCATACTTTCTATTCTATTAACAAAATGCTCTTTGAGATACCATCACCTACTTTTCTAACCTTACCCAACTCTTGAATATATCCTGGTGTATACCGCTAACACTAAATTCTTTTGCTTGTTACTATAATTTTTATTCAACTGTTCTTTTGAACTAACATACATTTATTTTTATACTGCTGCACTTTGTTTCATGAAACTTTTATCTCATAATATAAACCATATCATTGCAACTATATATGTAAACTATGTGCTATGTATTTATTTTCCAGGGTAGAGCACTGATCTCCATGGACCTTTTTCAGACTCATTCCAGGAACAGTATCTAGTTGTGATTGGCTCAGAGGCCACAGTTAGGTAACAGAAGCTGAGTGAATCAAACCCTGCACTACTGGATCACAGGAAACAGCTCATTAACAGCTCCTTAATCCTCTAAACCAACTGCCAGGTTATGGATGCAGTGTTATGTTTTTGGAGCTTTCTACTGAGGCCTCCACTGAAAATAGGTACGTTGACCCAGTCAGACTTTCCCAGTAAAAAAATGCCAGTAAATAAATAAAAAACAGTGGAGGCCCCTGTTCTGCCAGATATACACAGCTTGTGCAATATTGATGAGGTGGATACTAAGTTTTGTGCCACCAGGACTCTGACCACAGACTGGCAACTGATGCTGAAGCACCCATTGCTGATTTTTGTACTTCTGTTCTTCTGGCTCTCTGTGTGCCTAGGTCTGCACATGTGTGTGACCTATGAAACCAAACACTGAGATCACATCAGTCACTGTATGAAGGATTGCTCAATGGAATAACAGTTCTGATGAGTCTCTGGGAATGTTAAATATTCTGCCATGTATTCCGCCATCACTTCCAGGTATGTGCTGAATATCATAAATGCTGATAGCTGAGCTATTCCCATGCTGTGACATTGTGGCCAGGATGGACTATACATTTTTTTATTTATTTACTTACAGCAGGTAAGTGTACTGGACAACAAGAATTTTAGAGCAACGGCCTATCTGCAACTGTTGTTGGGTGAAATATAGGGTTAGCACTGGTCAACCTGCAGCTGTCACGGGTTCTCTGGCCATTCCTACAACTGTCCAGGATTTATTGTCCAGCTTTCCATCTATCCTGGATTTCCTGTTTCATGAGACCCCCACCACCTCAAAAGAGCTAATAGCTACCATCTTGTAAGACTATTAGTTTTTTTTGTGTTATCTTGTTGTTTTTGTTGCTGCTAGGTTTTTTGTAGAACTGCAGAGTGTAGCATTGTTGCTCTAAAACCATGCTACTCAAAGTGTGCTCCAGGGACTGTTGCCAATCTCTGATCTATTTGTTACTGGTGCCTGGGCAGTTCTTTTTTCCTTTCCCTTTATTTTTTAAGTAAAGAGATGCATTTCATTAATTAAAGCGATAAAATAAAATATAAGAATCCCATGGGCCTCCTTAGCCAGGTTTCCAGCACATGGCAGGAGATGTAATTGGTTAAATGCACTGACCTTGGTGAGGTAAATGATCTTCAATCATTTTGCTGATTGCTGGTTTTCTGATATCCTTCCTTAGCTCACTATGCATCATTCCAATAGTTGTGGATTATCATGCCAAGGGTATCCTGACATCTGGTCAGGGAACCAAAACCAATTTCATTTTCAACCAAAGCCAATTTTCATGACCACTGCCAAGGCCTGGTCAGATAAAACCCCATTGGGGAACCTCCTTTTTCTTCATGTCATTTTTAAGATTTGCTTATGGTAGCTAAGAAAGGGAAGTATAACTGTGGATGGCAGATTGCTTATAAAGACCTCCGCACTCAGTGTTTGTTTTGCTTAGGAACTGAACATGATTATCGTAACTGCAAAATTTGCCAGTCATTTGTCCCCAAGACACTCAGAACTTGATTAACTTCCCTTAATACCTGTTTAGGAGACCAAACACCTCAAGAGCCTCATTCTTCCTGAAATGCTGGAACCCTCGAGCACCCCGCTTACACCCAAAAAAAGTTTAAAAAAACTGAAAAACTGATTCTTTTGATGCCCTTTCTGACTCAGACATGCCTACTAAAATAAAGCCAGAGTCTACTGTATGTTCGAGCTCCACTGAGGTGCCCTCTCCTGTGACCCTGCCAGATGCCAGTATGGCATCTCTCACACTCATATCTGATGAGACTGTTAACTCGTAACATTGCCAGAGAGAGAGAAGAGGGAACCATGGATGATTATTTCAGGGGGGCCTGAGGGCATATCTGAGATCCTAGTTAGGGAAGAGGTACCTGGCTCCCTTATTGACGTCTGACAAGGTTCCACACAATTGTGCTTCATGAGAGCAGACATCCCATCAAAGAATAAGCAAGAAACTTAACATGCTTCTCCTCAGCAGAGATCCCATGAGAAGGAATGGCTAGATTTTTCTCAAGGTTTATATAAAGCCATCTCATCTTTAAAGCCTCCTTCCTTCCTGTCGTCTCTTGTCCCTTCACCTTGAAAAGCAACATGATTCCTTCTCATACAAAGAAGAATCTGACTCAGATGAGGACTCCCTGGTCTATTCCTTCCAAAATATTTCATCTGGGCAACTGGCCTCTGATGATGAAGACAGATTATCACCATATTTCCCATCAGAAGATATTTATTTTGGAGAAGACCATCTCCAGGATGATGCAACACTTTTAAGCTTCAGATGTACAGAACAGATACTATCAATTACTGTAAGTGTGGACCCCAAGCCTTCAGCTGTATCCCTGTTTCTGGAAGTCTTTGGATGATTTGCTCCACTTTGTCTAATATGGATTCACAGCCACCTGCTCCTAAGAAATGAGACAGATTCCACAGTGTCTGAAAACCAAAATTCCTGTACAAATATCCAGATCCATGAGTTTTCTCTGTCTATAAATAAACCCCTCAAGCTCATCCTCATGCCCAATATGCTGCCATCTGATAGGGGCAGCAGAGCCATGGACAGGTATGGCAAAAAAGGCTATCCCTCTTTATAGCCATTAAATAGCAAACACAGATGACTAAATATTTATTATCAATTTTAGGAAACTTCAGTAACTTAATTTTATTTTGTCTTTATTGACCATGAAAATCTGACTTGCCAGGGCCCATTTTTAGTAGAGGCCTGGGTGAAAAGCTCCAGCACAATTGCATATTTAGTTTACAATTTAAACATTTCTTATACAGTTTTCAATGGAAGTAATATTATATTATGTATTTAGGAATATAATAGTACTCTTCATTAAAGGTATCACATAAAATTACAGTTTACATTATAGCAGGAAGAGGTCTAGCAAAATTACATTTTTAAAGTACAATTTTATATATTTACAGGTGGAAGTTGTGACATCCCACCACTGCCAACCAGTAATCAAGAAGCCTTAGTCCTCACCACTGGCAACAGTGGGGGACATTTACTGATAGGATAACAAGTACACACACAGTATTTCCAGATGCAGCTCTCTGCATCAAATGCAATTTCCCGTAAGAGCACACAGAGACCATGGTCAGTCCAGGACTGGTTTTTCCCTCTTTGTTCAGATCCCCAGTAATACTCCCCACTGGCACAGCTATAGAGTTGAGATCTCAGCTGAGTGACCAAGCCAAGACTTTCCGCTTCCTCTCTGTCTAACCAGTGCTTCATGTCTTTGCCCAAGTAGCTGACACATGCACTTTTTGAGGTTTCATTTACACACACACACACACACACACACACACACACACACACACACACACACACACACACACACACACACACACACACACACACACACACACACACACACACACACACATACACACACACACACACACACACACACACACACACACACACACACACACCTGGCAAAGGCTGGCACAAGTGTACTAGCTATGGCCCCTTCTGCCCAGACTATAAGGTAGTTTTTACTGCCACCAGCCATCTGTCAGCTACGTTAAGGCCCTTAACAAAGGGTGTCCAGTCTTACTGTGTAATATTAATATTAACACAAATGGTAGTTTGACCAAGAGCAAAGCTATTAGGAGTGACCCACACTGTGTCACGAAATAAATATGCATGTACTCTAAAAAGTTAAATATCTCAACACAGATCAGCCACAATGAAATGTTTAAATATATTTAGTAATAAATAATAAAAGAACAAGACAATACTAAATATATATTCACAGTGACATCCGAGTTGAAAATCACAGGAAATATTTAAAATAACTTTGCAGTAATGTCTCGCACAAATAAAGAAAAACAAAATCTAAACTAAGCTTTGCTATATTCCTGATTGTATCTAAGAGAATGATACTATTCCCTAGTAAGTTACCATTAGAGCAAGGTGGACGATGTGGTGAATGGTTCTTGTTGTCGTCAGGTCCAAGACATATTGCAGAATGCTCTGCCTCACTCAGAGACTTCTCAAAATAATATCTAAACTATTAATGCTGGTATAGCTTGCAGAATGACATAATTTCTGGCCATCTGACTTCTAGTTCCCAGACCAAAACCCCCATTGCTGGCAGCTGGTAGCATTTAGCAAAAATACTCATACAAGGGCTTTTGCTCAGATCTTTGGCAGATGCTGGAAGTCATAAAACAATTACATTTCTTCATGCTTCCAAAGTAGCAATTAGTTCACCCTAAAGACAATACGGAAAGCTTCCTAGTACAGACTTTGTATCTCTAGCTGCATTGAAACATCTTTATGGCTTAGTCTATAAAGTAATGTATTTTCAGATATTTTTCTAAAGCTTGCTGGACTGAGGTTAGCCCCCTGTATTCCAGTTTCCACTGTTAAAATATATACATTTAAACAGTTACAATAGTGCATGTACATTTCCATAGTCTTCCAGTAGGGCACACTGTGGATACATTTTAAACACAGCACTTTACAAATACCTTTTCAAAACAAACATCTGTGCAAAGCAGTTTGATATACACATGACATACCATTCTAATACATTTGTAACACAAGCATCTTATATAAATTACTTTGATATTCACAAATTACATATTATTATTTACAAAATTCCAGCTAGCTGTGCTGGCAGTACCTCCTTTTGTCACACTTCTTCCCCCCTTCGAAGACTCAAGCTAGTTTTTCAAGTGACCCTTGAGAAACGTTGCTTGAGAGGGATGAGCCTATCTGGAATACATTACCCCATACCCTGTCTTGAGATCCTATCTGCATTGGCATTGCTGACCTCACTACGGTGTTGCATTGTCATATCATGTGCCTGCAACCATAGGCTCCGCCATAGTAACTTAGGATTTTGCTGGAAGGCTTCCTGTAGCCATAGGTCCCTCTCAGACTCCTCCTGCCTTCTACAGCAAATACTTAGCACCAGGGCCTCCTTATCGTGGTACGCTTTCATGGTGTTAACATGGTACAATATGTGCCCCTGTCTCCTGCCTAGCAGTTCTACCATGTAGTTAACAGTAGTGACCTTCCTTACCACTGCAGGGTCCCTCCCAAGCTGCCTTCAGTTTGTTGTGTCTAACAGGAATGAGACCCATAACCTGCTGTCCCACAGCATACTCCCTAGCTCGAGCATTCCTGTCATGCCAGACCTTTTCCGGCTGTTGGGCTTCTGTCAGGTTCTCCTGGACCAAGCCCATGAGATCCCTGAGTCTTGTTCTGAGGTTTAGGACATATGCCACAACAGACCCCTTGTGGGATTCACACTCACCCTCCCACTCTTTATGAATCACATCTAGAGGTCTCCTCACCCTATGCCCATACAGCAACTCAAAAGGTGAGAAACCTGTGGATTCTTGGGGCACCTCTCTGTAAGCAAACAACAGATGGGGCAAATATTTGTCCCACTCTCTCTTAAACTGGTCTGCAAATGCCCGTAGGATGGTCTTTAGTGTAGAATTTAACCTCTCCACCAGACCGTTAGTCTGGGGATGGTAGGGATGGTAGGGGTGGTCTTTAGGTGCTTCATCCCATGGTGCTTCCACAGACAAGTTAGCAAGCCTGACATGAAATTGGCACCTCTGTCAGTCAGTATTTTTTTGGGAAACCTACCCTGCTGAAAATCTGTAACAAAACATTTGCCACCTTTTCTGCCTACATTGAGGACAGAGCCCCCACCTCAGGGTATTTGGTAGCATAATCTACTACCGTTAGCATATACTTCTTTTGTGTGGATCTTGGGGTACTCAGAGACCCCACAATATCCATAGATACCCTCTGAAATGGCTCCTCCATCACAGACAAAGGTATAAAAGGCACTTTCACCTTGTTGCCTGCCTTGCCTTCTTTTTGGCACTGCTCACAGGTCCTGCATTACCCTGTTATATCCCTGGAAATCCCAGGCCAATAAAGGTTCTGCATAATATGTTTCTTGGCATGCTTTATGCCCGTATGACCTGCAAAGGGAATGTCATGGGCTATAGCTAGAAGTGCCAGATGGTAGGCTCTGGTCAGAACCAACTGCTGTATTTTCTCACCCTCTAGCCCTCCTTCAGGGGTCCACTCTCTATACAGTAATCCTTTGTCCCAGTATACAGATTCCCCCTTTCCTTGAGAATCAAGTGTCTCCCTAGCTTCCTCCCTCAAGCCTTGTAATGTAGGGTCTGAGAGTTGACCCTGTCCAGTCTCTTCCTAGCTCCCCTTCTACAGGAAGTCTGGTATCCTCTGACAGTGGTGCTTCACCATCTGCCTGGGTACTACTTCCCACCTCTGCCCTTGCAGTCACTCTGTCCAAGGGAACATCAGTACCCACCAAGCAGCTGTGGCTCACCTTCAGCCTCACTGCTACAGGGTAGCTCCCTCTCTGAGGTAACCACCTCACCAGTTCTGGCTTAAAGTGTGTTGGCTGTATGGGACCCCCCCCCAGGCTACCAGACCCACATGCCTGTTTCCAAGCCTGACTGCATGTCACTGCATGCACACAAGGTACTGCATTATCAAAATCATTCCCTATCAGGACATCTGCAGGTATATCCTCAAACACACCTACTTGCTTGCTTTTTTCTACCCTCCCTGTCAAGGTGAACCTTAGCTAAAGGCATTTGGAATAGGGTCCCTCCTAAAGCTCTGACTGGGGTAGACTGCCCAAACAAGTAATGCTCCTGTTTAACCATTGCAGGTTCCACAATGGTTAGGTCAGAGGCTATGTCTCTCTTAACAGTGGCCTGTTTCCCATCTACTAAGATAGGATATAACCTGTTGTGGTAGTTTGCTACCCTTGTTGTCTCCAGACAACTTGCTGCTGGCATTCTGCTATTCCCACTTGCTGGCTCCCCAATCTTTTGCTTCCCATCTTGCCTCTGTGGACATCTATATGCTACATGGCCCCACTGGTTACATTTAAAACATTTAACCCTTGATCCTGGCTGCATACCTGAACTAGTGGCTTCCTCTGTTACTGGTGGACTCTGTTGGGGCAGTTTAGGCTGCCCACCATAGGTTCCCTTAGACCCATGTGCACCACTGGGTATCCCTTTCCTGTGCAGTGATGCTCTACTTGCAAGGTACATGTCTCCTTTTTTTCCCAACTCATCTGTGATGTTGCATTCTCTATCTGCCAACCAGATTCTTCTGTCCTCAGGCAAAGTGCTAAGGGCTTGTTCCCTCACCAAAAGGTCGACCAGCCCTTCAAAAGTGGTGACTGAATATCTACTCACCCACCTATGAAAATAAGTGCTTAACTCAGCAACATAATCACACACACTTTCATGTGCCTTGTGTCTATGCTCATGATACTTTTTTCTATAAGCTTCAGGTGTTAACTTAAAAAACTCTATTAAACAACTTTAACTGTATTATAATTTATGAAATCAGTATCAGACAGGTTAGAAACAGCAGTTACATCTTTACCATGGAGTTACGGGGTCAGGAACCATACTCAGAGCCCTTGGTCAACATTATACTATTTACATACCCTTTCAAATATATGAATAAAACTATCAAATGTATTTCCCTGTGTAAATTGTGGAAGAAATTTACTGACCTTTAATGCTTCTGGGGTTTTGTTATTCCCAACCATTACCTCCATGACCCTGGCAAAGAGTCAGCATTGCCTTTTCATGTTGTCTCTGCCTCTCATTTTCTTCAGCTTCCAGATATCTCAGTCTCTCTGCTGATTCTAATTCCAAATACCACAGTCCCTCTGTTGATTCTGCTTTGATCTCCAAATGCCGCAGTCTTTCTACTGATTCTATTTCCAAACATTTGGCTTCTAGTTCAAGTCTCTTTAACGCCATATTGATTTTTAAGTCCTCTGAGGCAAAGTTGAACTGTACATCCCCAAGGCCAGTCTGGTTGTCTTCCTGGTTGCTGGTCTGTGATGAAGCTGTGACTAAGACTGCAATCATTTCCACTTTAGTCAGGTTGGCATGCACCAGTCCTTTGGCTTGGCACATCTTAGCCAATTGGCTCCTTGTCAGCTTGCCATAATCCTTTGCTGACATCCTTGCCTGCTCTCCCTGACTAACTAAAATAACAAAAAAATAATAAAAACTGTTGTGATATGAAACTCTGAATGTCTACCGTGTGGCTGCTTGAGAGTACAAGCACCTTCTTTAGTGACCACTACTTACAGGCTACAGGAGCTCAATATCCACACCACTGAATCCCAGTATGTGATGTGGTGATCACACCACTGACTCCCAATAAATATGGGATGTGGATATCCCACCACTGTCCACCAATTAATATGTAATGACCCAGCACTGCCAGCCAGTAATCAAGGAGCCTCAATCTTAACCACTGGAAACAGTGGGGGACATTCACTGAGAGGATAACAAATACACACACAGTATTTCCGGATGCAGCTCTCTGCATCAGGTGCAATTTCCCTTAACAGCAGAGACCACAGTCAGTCTGGGGTTGGTTTCTTCCTCTTTCTCCAGATCCCCAATAAGACTCCCCACTGGCACAGCTATAGAGTTGAACTCTCAGCTGAGTGACCAACCCAAGACCTCCAACACCATCTCTGTTCAATAAGTGCTTCATGTCCCTCCTCAAGTAGCTGACACACACACTTTTTGAGGTTTTATTTACACAAACACACATACACACACACACACGCACACACACACACACACACACACACACACACACACACACACACACACACACACACACACACACACACACACACACCTGGGAAAGGCTGGCACAAGTTTACTAGGTATGCCCCTTTCTACCCAGACTATAAGGTAGTTTTCACTGCCACCAGTCACTCTTGCAGCTACCTTAAGGCCCTTAACAAAGGATGTCCAATCTTTCTGTGTAATATTAATATTAACAGAAATGGTATTTTGACCAAGGCTATTAGGAGTGGCCCACACATTGTCACCAAATAAATATGCAAGTACTCTCAAAAACTTACATATCTTTACACAGACCAGCCACAATGAAAGGCTCAAATATATTTAATAATAAATAATAAAAGAACAAGACAATACTATATATATATATATATATATATATATATATATATTTTTTTTTTTTTTTTTCACAGTGACATCAGAGTTCAAAATCACAGGAAATATTTAAAATAACATTGCAGTACAGGCTCACACAAATAAAGAAAAACAAAATCTAAACTAAACTTTGCTATATTCCTGACTGTATCTAAGAAAATTATACTATTCCCTAGTAAGTTACTATTAGAGCAATGCAGATGATGTGGTGAATGGTTCTTGTTGTCAGGTCCAAGACATAATGCAGAATGCTCTGTCTCACCCAGAGACTTCTCAAAATAATATCTAAAATATTACTGCTGGGATAGCTTGCAGAAGGACATAATTTCTGATCACCTGACTTCTAGTTACCATGCCAAAACCCCAATTATGGCAGCCTGTAGTGTTTAGCATCTACCTGTAAAAATACTCATACAGGGGCTTTTGTTCAGAACTTTGGCAGATACTGAATGTCATAAAACAATTACATTACTTCATGCTTCCAAAGTAGCAATTAATTCACCTTAAAGACAATAAATGAAGCTTCCTAGTACAGACTTTGTGTTTCTAGCTGCATTGAAACATCTTTATGGCATAGCCTATAAAGTAATTTAATTTCAGATATTTTTCTGAACTTTACTGGACTAAGTTTAACCTCCCGTATTACTGTTTCCACTCTTAAAATATATACATTTAAACAGTTATGACACTGCATGTACATTTCTGTTATCTTCCAGTAGGGTACACTGTGGATACATTTTAAACACAGCACTTTACAAATACCTCTTCAACACAAACTTCTGTACAAAGGAGTTTGATATACACATGACATACAGTTCTAATACATTTGTAACACAAGAATTTTATATAAATTAGTTTGATATTCACAAATGACATATAATTACAAAATTCCAGCTAGCTGTGCTGGCAGCACCTCCTTTCGTCACAGAAGTAAAATACATGTTTGCTTTAAGCACAGAAAAGCACAGTCTACTGAAGTTTGTGATGCAGTTACAGTGTGGAATTAAGTTCTAATAATACACCTTAGTAGGTAAAAGTGTTAATTTATAGTGTACAATATAGCTGGAGTTGAGAGGATCCTAAAAATAAATCTCCTCTTGTCTCTATGCTGTATAAGCCACCCAAATGGCCAGACATTCCATTAAAGCCAGCTATGATGCTGCACAGTCTTTCTCTAGGGCTGCTGCCACTTGTTAGGCCATGCATAGGTTTGCTTGCCTTTGCCTTTAGTCCTTATCAGAGGATGTTAAAGTCATACTTCTGGACTCCTCTCTTCACAGGGACCTCTTTTTTGTCCCTTCTGCTGCTGTTGAACATTTTAAAACACTGCAGGAAAAGACTGTCATGCAAGACCTGAAGCAGATTTTTCTTACATCAGGCCTTGCATACCAAAGGAACTACCCTTCAAAGTCCACTGCTTTCATTTGTAGAGAACACAACTCCATCCAAAGGGTAATGAAACTTACTAAGAAAAGATTTCATGAGAAATCTCAGAGGGATTCCAAGGCTGGGAAAACCTCCTTTCCAGAGAAACCTGCTTCTAACTGACCTTCTCCTCTGATTCTGTCCTTTCTCCCCCCTTGTCCACACATTCCTCTTTCCCAGAAGCTTGGCCTATCCCTTCTCTTCCTGGGAATGCATTACTTCAGACAAATTGGTCTACTGCAGAATGTCTTGAAAAGAGCTCCCATCAACAAAGGGACCCCCCCTTCAAATCCAGCTCAACTCATTCCACTCTTGGTTCAGGAACTGCTCTCCCAGGGAACGATATAACCCATTCCTCCTCATGCCCAGGGAAGTTTTCTACTCAAAACTATTCCTCATCCCCAGGAAAGAGGGAACATAAAGACCCTTCCTAGATTTGTCTTGTCTCAACAAATTTCTGGACATTAAGGGTTTCAAGATGCTCTCTGTCTCTCTCCAGACCCTGCTTACCCTTATTTATTTATTTGACATTTGTTAACTGGGTTGATCCAACTGGGCCAGAAGCCCATTTTCAGTGGAGACTAGAGGAGAAAAGCTCCATAGTAATGGAAACAAAAATTAATAAGTACAAAGCCATATAAGAAATAAAGGGTATGATAACATAAGGCAGTACTAAGCAGTTACATAAGACAGTGAAAAACATGTACAGGGTAGTCAGGCAGGGTGTACAAAAATGATAAGTCAATAGTGTGCTAATATACTACAGTTAAATATAAAGGCATTAAGTATAGAGATATTTACATGAATTGTGGTTACAAAAATATAATAAAATATATCCTTCCTCAGACTTTTCTGGTCACCTTAGATCTGAAGGATGCATACCTGTACATCCCTATTCATTCTTCCTACAGAAGATTTCTCAAGTTTTCAGTATCCATCACACTTTCACACTTTCAGTTCTCAGCTTTACTTTTTGGCATGTCTGCAGCTCCTAGCATCTTCACAAAGTGCTTAACTCCAGCTTTTGCCTACTGCAGAACCCAGGGGATACAAATTTTTCCCTACATAGATTATCTCTTATTCAAGCTTCTTCCAAAGGAAGACCTAATGTTTTATTTCAAATTCATTATGTCTCTTCTGGAAAGATTGGGATTCACTTTTGACCTAAGGAAGTTTTTCATTCCCTCCCAAGACATGGTCTTCTTAGGTTGCAGAATGAATACCCTGGCAATGATAGCTTTTCTCCTTCAGGAAGAAGTTCTGCTCCTCACCATTTACTTGCAGTCCTTGTTCCCCTCATCTACGACCTCATTAAGAGAGATTCTTATAGGGTACATGGCAGCCATAATTCTGATGGTGCTGTATGCCAGTTTGCACATCAGAAAGATTTACTGGTATTTGAAGTCCTCCTGGTCTCAACATTGTCACCCCCTGGACTATCAAATCTCTCTCTGGCCATTTCTAAAGTAGAAGCTGCAATCATGGATATCCCAGTTTAATCATAGTAGTTCCCTTCCTCACAGCCACTCCCACCCAGAACCTACACACAGACACATATGACCTGTCCTTGGGGGACACATAGAGAAGTTGAACTAGAGTTCAGGTACAGTGGCCACTCAGAAAACTCAAGGAACACATTAATAGGAAGGAATGGAAGCTCTCATTCAAGCCTGACAGGTGTTGTCTAACTTGTGGAGTCCAGGGCCTCTGAAGGTGTTCACAGACACGTTGGTCATGTGGTACATCAACAAACAGGGGCACCAAGTCTTAACAGCTGTGCAGGCTAGCTCTGATGGCATGGGTCATAGCTACAGAAATAAACTTGTCCCTACAGGCAGGTTTCTTTCAATAGCTATGTCCCATGCTATCAGAAAGAAACCTGTCCCTACAGGTAGTTTACATACTTTCAGAAGATGATGTTCTCTTAGACAACCTTAGCAAATATAGACAAGACCCTCAAGTATGGATGTTGCACAGAGAGATCTTCTTGGACATAGTCCACAAATGGGGTATGCCTCAGATAGATTTGTCTAACTCCAAACAGAACAAACAGCTCAGACTGTTTGGCTCCTAGACCCCTTTTCACCAGACATGGAAGATAGACACCATGTTCTTCAACTGGGGGAGAATTTCCTCCATGCCTTCCCCCCTCCTTCTAATCCCAAAGGTCCTCCTAAAATACAGAGAGACAAACCCAAATTGTTACTAGTGACTTCTTTTTGGCCCAGGCAGCATTGTTTTTCCTTTGTACTCCATCTGGTCAGGAACAACCACATCAACTTGCCCCACAACAAAGACTTCCCCACAGAACAAGGGCTCTCGGATTCACCCCAACCTTCAGTCTCTCAGTCCAAATATCTTGATGGTTTAATCTTAATTTAGTCAGACTCCAATTTGCAGAGGCTGTGTCCCAGGTACTCCAGGAAGTGAGCAAACTTTCTACTAGAAACTCTTATGTCTCCAAGTGGAAAAGATGTTCTGTATTGTGTTAAAATAATAATGAGGACCCCTATTTGGTAGGTATCCCTACTATTCTGTCATACATGTGTGAGTTGCCCAGAAATGGTCTGGCATAATCCTCCATCAAAGCCCACTTATCTGCAGTGTCTGCTTACCTGCCCTTAAATCCACCTTTGCTCTCCAGAACAGTTTTTGAAAGGTGTCTTTCAACTCAACTCTACCAGGAAGGCTATTCCTTATCCCTGGGATCTGAACTTTGTGTGGGAAAACTTACATTGCCTCCATTTGAACTTGCAGCTTCAGCTTCACTAAAATTTTGCATGTGGAAAACAGTTCTACTTGTTGGCCTTTCTTCTGAGCTGCAAGCTTGTATAGTGACCCCTCTTAGGTTCATAGGTTCATAGATGTGTACTAGGCTATTGGCCCTGGAGCCTTTACAAGCCTAGCTCATAGGACTACCCTGGCATCGTGCCACCCGACCTTAGTTCCCAGTACCTCTGTTAAGTAGAGCCACTGGAGTGATCCCCAGGGAGAATTTTCTATTTCCCATCCACTCATCAAGATTTCTCTTGAAGAGGGCCAGTGAGGTGCTCTGTTTGACATGTATAGGAAGTCTATTCCATAGCATGGGCAGTCTCTGGGTTATGAACCTGTCCCTCCAGCATGTTCTGTTGATTGTGGTAATGAGGTTGAGGTCTCTGGAGCATGTGGTGTGGAGAGATTAGAATTTCTTTAGATGTAGCATTTCTAACAGAGCTGGGTCAGACATGGCTTTGTAAGTCAAGCAGAGATCACCTCTAAGTAGGCGATATGAGAGAGAATAGTTGGAGTTTTTTGAGTCTGTCCATATAGGACAAGTGTTTAAGGCCTAGGATCCACTTTATGAGGTACTTTTGTGGCCTCTCCAGTTGTTGCAGGTGTCTAGTGAGGTACATGCCAAATGGGGCATTGTACTCGATGATTGGCCTAATGATGGAAGAGTAGAGGGAGACAATGACCTCTTTTTTCCTGGATGCAAAACCCTTAGTAATGAGATGTGCCACATAGAAGGACTTTCTGACTACAGTGGCAATGCGGTGGTCAAAAGAGAGGTTGCTGTCAACCTGTGTTCCCAGATCTCATAACACCTTCTGTGTTCGGTGGACTACCATCAATGTGGTAATTCATGGGAACTGGGTTTTTCCCAAAGGGGATGATGACACATTTTTTGGCATTGAGCTTAAGACCATGGTTCTGACACCAGTCATTGGTCTCAGTGAGGCCTTTCTGTAGGATGTCAACATCACTTGGGGAGTTAATAATACTTGCAATTATCTGCAAACTTTGTCAGCCAGAGTCCCTTCGTGTTGGCCTGGATTTCAGAGAAGTAGATACCAAACAGGAGAGGACCCAGGACCGAACCCTGTAGGAATCCACTCATGACTGATCAGCAGTCTGACTTGGAGTCAGCTACTTTCACACTATGGGTTCTATCTGTGAGCCAGTTTGCAACTCACCTAGTGATATATGGGTTGATGCCTAGCTTAGTGAGTTTTTCTATGATTCCTGAGTGGGGAATGGTATCAAAGGCCTTGGTCAGATCAAGGTAGGCTGTATGAACCACCTTGCCTTCATCCACAGCTCTGGTGACTGACTCAAAGAAGTCGACCAGGTTGAGCAGGCATAATCTACCCTTCACAAAACCAAACTGTGTGGGATCCAGATTTTGGAGATTCCTTATATCCTTGTTTATTAGGTCAATGATAATGTGTTCCATAGCTCTGCATATCAGACTCGTCAGGTTAATGTGGCGATAGTTCCCAGGGTCTGTAATTGCTCCTCCATTGTGGAGAGGGATGACTGTAGCAGTGCACCATTTGGTAGGGACAAAGCCTGAGGTGAGGCTGTGGATGAACAGGGCACACAGGTGAGGTTCCAGTTCACTCTGCATTTCATGTAGAGCACAGCCAGGCATATTGTCAGGTCCTATAGAAGCTGTATTCTTAGCCTTGGACAGTACTGTTTTAACCTGTGCAGCAGTAATACTGGGTCCCTGGCAATCTACTGGTATTGTGATTGGTCCTTGGGGGGGAGTAAAGTTGACACTGAATCTGTCGGCCAGTATATTGGCAATCTCTGTTGGCTCGGTATAGGAGGTACCAATGTGCAGTAGCTCAGCGCAAATCTGGGTATTGCCGTGAAGATTCTTTACATAACTATAGAAGGCCTTGTGGTTGTCTTTACTATCTGTTGCAGTCCTCTTTTCATAGCTAGCTTTAGAGGATTTGATGAGGGATCTCAACTTTTTGTTGAGGCTGATAAGAAAGTTTTTCTAGTCTTGGGACTTCACCTTATTCTGCATCTGTTTCCTCCTTCTGTTGTAGAGTTTGTTTATGGCAGGGGACCACCAGATTGGCTTCCTTTTTTTGGAGAGCATCTTGGTTCTATTGGGTATGGTGAGATCCATGGATTTGTGTATGTTTTCGTACAGTGCACTGGTGTATGATTCAGTGGTCATGCAACTATTTTCCATTTGCATGGGTGGCATGAAGTTAGCCACCTCTGTTTTTAGGAGCCCAAAGTTAGCTTTGGAGAAGTTTTTCATGGTGGTTACCTTTGCAGGGGGGGGGGGGGGTATTTCCAAGGTGATTAGTTTGTGGTCGGATCTAACCAGGAAGGAGTTGACTATTGGTGTAGAGCAACAGTCACCCATATTAGTAATGACCAAGGATGTTGCTACCTCTAGTGGGGGTAAGAATGAGCTGGTCCAGGGCATTGGAATTAATGAATTCCAGGAAACATTAGGCAAGTGTATTGGTACATGAGTAGTTTTCCCAGTTAATGGCGGGGTAGTTGAAGTCACCCAGTATGAGAGTGTTAGGTTGGACCCTAATATTCTCCAGGGTGCTTAGGAATGTCGAGTGTGAGTCTTGGGACATGGTTGGGGACCTATAGCAGGCTACGACCTGAATCACTGTCTTACCCAATGTTAGCTGCACCTGAAGTATCTCTGATGCATTATGTTGGGCTACCAGTCTGGAGGTGTGCACATCCTTTATGAATATGGAAACACCACCACCTTTGGAGCTTTGGTCCAAGTTCTGAAGCTGAAAGGTGTGGAATGAGTTACAGCCTGGTAGTGCAGGGGTGCTTTCTGCTGCTTTAAACCAGGTCTCTGTTACAGCACAAATGTCGATGTTTTCCATTTTGAGGAGTGCTTCAAGCGAATGCATTTTGATTTCTTTACCTTTTATAGGTATAGGGTCTCCAAAAGGGCTAAGCCCTTCTTTATGCCCGAAATAGTAAATCTGTCTCTTAACCAATCAGTCCTCTTGCCAGTCTTTTTCTCTAATCCACAAAACAGAGGGGAGAGAATCCTTCATTCATTGGATGTGCATAAGCAGCTGAGATTTTACTTGAAAAAAAAACTAAGCTATTCAGAAAGTCTGAACAATTTTGTATCTCCTTCCTAGAGAATAGGATGGGAAGTACAGTATCCAAACAGACCATCTCCAAACGAATGCCTAAATCCATCTCCTTCTGTTATACCTTCCATGGTAAGACTCTGCAACCACAGTGAAGGCCCATTCCACTAGGGCAGTCTCTATCTCTGGCACCTTCTTCAAAAGCATTGATTCTAGATCCAGCCTAGAAGCTCCACTTGGACCTCTGTTCACACTTTCACCAAGCTTAACAGAGTAGATGCCTTTTCCCAATTTATAGCCTCTTTTCCTAGATCTGTCATCTTAGGACTGCTTGACAGCACTGCTATACCCAACCCCCCCCCCCCCAGCAACTATTAGGGCGGCACAGTGGTGCAGTGGTTAACGTTGTCACCTCACAGCAACAGGTTCTCCGGTTCGATTCTCGGCTAGGGTGCCTTCTGTGTGGAGTTTGCATGTTCTCCCTGTGTTCGCGTGGGTTTCCTCCGAGTACTCCGGTTTCCTCCCACATTCCAAAGACATGCATCTGGAGCATTTCTCCCCGGGCCTCCACTGAAAACAGGCTCTGTGGAACCTAGTCGGACTTTCCCGGTCAACAAATGGTAAATAAATAAATAAATAATTAGCTTTGGGACTGACACAACTACTGGTATACTGCAACAGTAATCAGTAGGACAGCTACTGTCATGCTAAGGTTTTACACAACTGCACTTTCCTTGCAGGAGCAAAAGGCCTGTGAGTCTAAAGGAAAGAATGGGTGGTCACTGGCTGGCTGGGGAAACAGCTATGAATCATGATGTTGGTTTTTCTCTAGTATTATTATTCTTTTCAGTGGTGGATTTGCCAGGGAAGTTAAGGACCCAAAAAAAGATGCTCTGTGTAATTTTTTTCTAGCAAATTAAGTACTGCAGTCATTAAATAATGACAGACATTTTTGTTTCAGACTTCATATCCTTCAAAACATGCAATATAAAGTCTGTTCTAACAATATTCTAAGTGCATATTCTTGAGTTAAAAGATGGAGAGATCACGGGGGATGGGGACAAGGGTTACAGTGAGTTGTACTTTATGGTTCTGATAGCAGAGAGCTGAAATACAGTTTTGTTCCATTGTTTATGCATTTACTTAATGACAAGCAGATGAGGTTCATACAGTCATACAAGTGGATATTGCAGTATTTCCAGGTTTGCCTTTTTGTATCCTTGCAAGCATTTGTTGTCTGTTTATTGGGAGATGGTAGTTTTGTCAGCTTTAAAGATTAAATCTTGGACACAAGTTGTTTGTAATTTGAAAGAAAAAAATTTCCTTAGTTAAGATCTCTATTAACGCCATCTTGACTGGATCAAAAGGTTGGAAAAACACTCTAACATACATTGCACCTCAGAGCACTTGGAAGCCCATGGCTACTGGGGTCTTGCAGTCCCCAGATCCCTAGCTTAATTCAGTTATTTCAATGTAGTCTTAGCCAGTCTTGCTTTTCAGCTTAAGACAAGTGATAAAACACAAAAGAAGTCATTCATGTGATATGGTTTATTTATTATATGTCTTTAAACACCATGTGCTGTCTATTGCAGTTATTTTACAGAAGTAGCTGTCTGTGATAGATCTGAATTAAAAATAACCGGTCCTTATCCAAGGATAGTTTGAGAAGCACTGCTATAAAATTATTTGCAAACATTTTCAATATTTGTTGCGTAGCTATTTTCCATGTCTTTGCATGGTTTTCAGTGAATTCATAGACTTGCTATACTTTACTGGATATCATTATTTTTTATAAATTATGAAATACATTATGCCTTATTATAATATCAACATTTGCATATGCATAATAATAGTTTCTGCATTGCACTGTATTTTTAGGCACCACAGTGTAAAGTTCAGCAGCTCTTCATTTAGCTGCAACTGTTTTCTGAATTTTCTGTTTGGCTTATACTTTTTTCTTTCAATCTTTTCCCAGGTTGATTGTGTGATTTTTGCAATGTTTATTGTTTATTCAATGGGTTCTGCACTAGTTGAATAAAGTGCATGCCTTTCCTTACTGTCTTGTCCCCCTTGCTAAAAGATTCTCCATTCTGTTATTTAAATCCATATGTGTGAGCCTTGTCATAACAAAAAAATTCATACATAATTCTGTTGTTCCAAAAGCAATATTTTTTTACTTAAAATTCATTAACTCATCCTGCATCTGTCTAAACTATGTTACCCTAAAAGGTGTAGCCATGCATACTCACTGGACTCATATGAGTGCATTTGTATGAGTAGCTGTCAGAATAAATGACTTACAGATGTAAAACAATGTATATGATTGTCTAAGCTATTATTATTTTGCACAGATCTGTACAGTTTGACTACCTAAGCCTGCTTATATGAAGAAGAACCTCTTTTTTATTGCTGTGCCAACAACAGCTAATAAAGTTCCATTAATTTGTCAGTGCATAAGGGTAGCATTTATAGAGATTATATATTTTGAGCATAAGTTGCATTGGGGCGAAAGTTTAAGGCTGCAAGAAGAAAATTAATATTTTTGTCTACACCTCTGGTTACCACTATAAAAAAGAAAGCATTAATTATGAGTTCTGGAAATGTTTCTTGATCATTTTTTTCTCTAGTCTGAGAGGGGAAAATGTACATTTTTCATGTAGTTTCATAGCTCGTCTAGTTAAATTCATACTCCCACCCCTTCAGTGAAGACTTCTTCTTCTTGTCATATATTGACTAATTTAATTCACAGTAGCTAGCTTCTACGTGCTATTGGAGAAAATCTAAAACAGCAAGATAGCAACTGTGTCAGAATGACAGTAGGACAATTATCTTTCAGATGTCAATTGCAAGCCACTTTACAATGTCCCTTATCATGTTCACTCCCTCATTCTTTAGACAGAACTAAATGCTCAGAGATGGAGACACTGTCCATAGAGCATTTGTGAATAATTGCCTTTCTTCTTTTCCTTTCCTTTCTGTGTCATCCCACAACCCTGGATTCTATCAAAGCAGGTTCCTTTGCTGCAGTGTCCCCGCCCCCAACACTTTTTACCATTGATGTGTCAATGTCTCAAACCCCGGGGCTTTATCTAGTCAATAAGCTAAAATGACTTGTTGTGGGTCAATGATTATGAAGCTTTCCTGTGCCCCTCCCACCTCCCCTTATATGGTTAGTAGAACTAAGATTTCTCATTGCATCCTGTGAGTCATACACTCATTCGGCACGGCAGAAACCTGATCATTTAAACTCCATTGAAGAGTGTTTGCCTTGCAATTTTTTAACATTCATTGCTTTCGTCTCACTTTATAATTTACTGTACATCTGTGACACCTCCTTTATGGTTGATTACTCTCTTTTTCCTTCATCCAAAAAAAGATTTACATATAAAACATCTAAAATTCAACAGCACAGTTTTTGAATATAATCAAGAGTTTATTTGAGGTATATGTCTGCCTGTCCATCTGTCCTTTTATCTTGTTTGCCCTTTGGCTATTAGGCAGTAAGTGTGGCACATGTTACAGTCTGTAATAGTCTTGTTAATTATATTAATACAACTTCAGAATGCTTTTCATGCTAAGGCGGGCTATTCATAAAGTCATATCCACATGCTCAAAAAGGTGGCTACAGGGAGGCTAGGAAACCATTTTAGGTTTTGTGAACATGAGGATCGATTTATGCCTTCATGAAAATTTATGAGGTTTAGAGTATAGTCTATGGTGTCATGTACATGCATCTGTGTGTGCCTATACATGTGCATGAACACATATGTGTAATATGTCAGTGTACTATACAGAGTTCCTGTCCACACTTTTTATTTTTATAAAAACATTACATTTCTGTGAAAGGATTACTATCAGATATTCATATGTAGTGCTTTATATCGACCTGAATATATAAAACCACAATTATCAAGGGTAACTATAACAAACTAAAAGCATACTGCAGTAGCAATGAGTGACTAAAATATGTCTAAAGATGTGTGAGCAGCAAACTATGAAAGTATTATTTATTTATTCCTTTAATGTATTTACTTTTGTCTGTAACCTACATGGCCCAAATAGACAGACCCTATTTTCAGAGGAAGGCCAGGTAGAAAAGCTCCAGACATGCAAGAACTAGTATAAACATAATTCCCAGAAACACATACTTGAGTAAATACATAGGAATTTACAACAGAAACACATATGTGAGTCTATACATAGGAGTTTACAACAGGAACACATATATGAGTATATACAGAGGAGTTTACAACAGAAACACATACATGAGTATATACATAGGAGTTTACAACAGAAACACATACATGAGTATATACAGAGGAGTTTACAACAGGAACACATATATGAGTATATACAGAGGAGTTTACAACAGGAACACATATATGAGTATATACAGAGGAGTTTACAACAGAAACATATACATGAGTATATACAGAGGAGTTTACAACAGAAACACATACATGAGTATATACAGAGGAGTTTACAACAGAAACACATACATGAGTAGATACATAGGAGTTTACAACAGAAACACATACATGAGTAGATACATAGGAGTTTACAACAGAAACACATACATGAGTATATACATAGGAGTTTACAACAGAAACGCATACATGAGTATATACAGAGGAGTTTACAACAGAAACACATACATGAGTATATACAGAGGAGTTTACAACAGAAACACATACATGAGTATATACAGAGGAGTTTACAACAGAAACACATACATGAGTATATACAGAGGAGTTTACAACAGAAACACATACATGAGTATATACATAGGAGTTTACAACAGAAACACATACATGAGTAGATACATAGGAGTTTACAACAGAAACACATACATGAGTATTAAAAGGAGTTTACAACAGAAACACATACATGAGTAGATACAGAGGAGTTTACAAAGAAGGTAATCAAAAGGTGCAGAAAGTAAGTGTAAATTAGAGCAATAAACAGCCACTGAATTAGGGCTGGACCGGGGGGTACATGCACAAATGGTGCAGATGCTCTTCATACAAAGGTCTTTGAACTTGAAAAGTTAAAAATAGGCTGCCATTGGGTTTGAAAGTAAAGTCGGGTTTCTTTCCTGCACAATTAACTAAGGTGCTGGTAGTGCTTCCATCCTCAAAGGTGTCCATCATAATTCTCCTGACTCTTCTAGTGCTGAGTTCTGCTGATACCCCACATACAATAAGCATGAACCCCATGATGGAGCACTGATAAGTCGAGAGAGTGTGAGTCACTAATCAAGCCACACAGTGCATAAACTCTTTCATCATTTTTGCCTGGTATTTGGAAAAGGAAGGGCAGTTCTTGACTGGGTGCAAATTCATTTGAGTGCCAGCATGACTGCTACTGCTGAGACACTGCTGGCTGACACATGAATGCGACTGTCATTTTTAACTGTCTGTCTTTGACTCTTAGGCACTGTGCATTAGCATGAAAAACAACAGCAATAAAAATATGCTAGAATTTTTTTCATGTGGCTGCTGTTCCATTGAAAATCAAAGATGGGCTGCCAGGATTGTAGAAACAGCAGTATTAGGGAGTCTCCCTTACAGCTTACACCTTTCCTCCTTATGGCAATGCATGCTCTAAAGACAGTTCTGCTGGGATCATTTGTTTCAACTCCCAAGGATATGCAGGTATGGGAAGGACTGGCTGCCCTAGCTTAGCTTTGGCTGGAGAATGTAACACACAGATATACACTTCCTGAACCATGTGGGAAGCACTGGAACAGAGCAGTTAGTTCATCTTGTTCTGGAGATGTTACCACTTCCTTCCTGGGACTATTACTACTCGGGAATTGTCTCTTCTCTCTCCTCTTTTGCTGCCACTGCAGACACATTGTTTGTATCACTTGCTTTTCTAGATATGTGATTTTCTGTCTCTTTTTATTATTATATGCATATCTGACAGATATGAATATGAAGGCAAGGAGACAGAGGCAAACAATTGCACATCATGTCACAGACCGGACAAACGAGAAAACTAAAATATACAGACCCCCATTAGGTCTGTACAGTGAATTCTGAGTCATAATGTGAGCATAACATTTTTTTTTTGGTTTCCTGATGTCTGCCAGCTATTAGCCACTATCAGTCTATACAGCCTGTTCATTCCTGGCTGCATGAGAGTTTTCTACAACCCATTTCTTCTTGCTGGGTGAGAGATGATCACAACCCCCCCCCCCCCATCATTCAGGTACCCTTCAGGACTTTTTTTGCCATGTCCTGTGCTTCCTACACTAACCTGTCTTGTACATGCCTATAACATCTAAGAGGAGGTGTACAATGGGCTTACAGTGCAGCTGTCCATGCCGTCACGTGCAACTCAACCAAAGCCCTGCCCCCCCCCCTTTACAAGGGCATGAATGTATGACCTTGGTCCCCACCAGTGGTTCAGATGTGGAATTGTGCCAGAGAAAGTACATCATAGCAGTCCCTTCCCCCATGATAGATGAGCTGAGCCAAGCCCTCCCCTCCATGTCTTGATTCTTCCAGTAATCAACTTGCGTCAACTGGATTGCAGTGCAGGATTCATTACTTTGCACCACAGAACCAGGGACAATTTGAGACACAGCATAACAGTAAAGGTTATATGTCATACATGTGGATAATTGGTTAATTCCTGTCTTAAGGGTGAGGGGGTCTATCAGACCCTTTTGAACCACAACCACAGTAGCAAAGGTACATGCATTATAGCTTATTGTTTTTTAACTGCCGTCTTGTGTTACTCTGACCGTTTGCTGCACAGTCCTGGGTCAACAGTAATGGCAAATACAATATGTTGAGGCAGTTGTTTAATTTGTTACGGAGTACAACAAAGCAGTAATAAGAAAAGTCAGTTCAGTTCAATGGAGTAAGTGGAGATATGTGTGGCAGTATTTAAAATCACTAACTGGGATATTCATTTTAAGTGCTAAATTTGATCTAGGTTAATATCCTATATCCATTTGCAAATAATTTGCTTATTTTTTTGCAGGCTTACATGCTACAAATGTCCTGTGGTCACATGACTAGTATCCACATGACTTGATTGGCTAAGGTAGTCTGACATGATTTCTATATCCTGCCCATGACCCTGCACTGAATTCCAAAGGTTTTATAAGATTACGATGCAATGTTTGTATGTATAGACGCTAGAGAAGTGAGGGAGGGGGAGTTATTAGGTTGCAAAACATGGTGTTTGAAAGCATCTATAAATGTAAACACACTGAGCATGAGGTGCCACGAAGAAACAGCTACATTGGAGAGTGCGAGTCAATAGTGGGAAATGTACTGATAAAGTAAATGTTCACTCACTCAGAAATGTGGCCTTTTTGACAGACATAATTTAAACTACCTCTGTCTTTTTTGACTGTTTGTTTTATGATCACCTTTCATGAAACAGAGGATTAATGATATCTGTGTGTTAAGCATTTTTTTTTTTTTTGCCTATCAAATGAAAATCTCCTTTTACACTTTAAAAAAACTTTTTGGGAGTTTAAGAAATGACAAATATCAGAGTGCAGAGCTACTACTCAATGAAGAGTAATTGAATGAATGTCATTTTCCCTGTCAAGCTCCTTGAATCTACAAGTCCCAGAACATTTTTATATTTATCAACACTTCTACAACACTCCAGCTGAGTAAGCCATGTTTTCATCATGCAAGATTTTTCTCTTTTCCCAACAATTGTGGGAATTAGTATGTATAAATAAGGATGCCCCCACATGGGGGTTGAAGGCGAGTTCACCCCTATAAAATGCTTTGTAATTAATGTCATATACAGTTCTGGTGAGTTTGTTTTTTCATGAATTTGGCTCATCTAGTTCATAGGTTCATAGGTAAGTACTAGGCTATCTGCCCAAGGGCATTTATAAGCCTAGCCAAAATGTGATGGCTTTCGCCACCCCCTCAGATTAGTTCCCTGTGCCTCTGTCCAGCAGAGTCAATAGTTCCCTGCACCACTGTCCAACAGAGCCACTGCAGTGATCCCGGGGTAAATTTTCAGTTTCCCATCCACCTGTCAAGGTTTCTCTTGTAGAGTGTTAGTGAGGAGCTCTGCCTGATATATATTGGAATCCTGTTCCAAAGCATGGAGAGTCTCTGGGACAGGAATCTATCCCTCCAGCATGTCCTATTTATCGTTGTGGTGAGGTTTATATCTCTAGAGTGTGTGGCTCTCTGGGATTTTTTTTTAAGTGGAGCATGTCCATCAATTCTGGGTTGGACATGGCCTTGTATGTCAGGCAGAGATCACCTCTGAGTAAGCGGTATGCAACTGAGTACAGTGGGAGTTTCTTGAGTTGGGCTGCATAAGGCATCTGTTTGAGGCCAGTAATCCTCTTGGTGAGGTACTTTTGTGGTCTGTCCAGCTGTTGCAGGTGTCTTGTAATGTACATCCCAAATGGGGCATCATATTCTATGATGGGTCTAATGAGTGATGAGTAGAGAGGCACAATAACCTCTTTTGTTCTAGATGTGAACCCTTTTGTGATTAGGTGGGCCACATAGAAGGATTTTCTAACCACCTTGGCAATATGATTATCAAAGGAGAGATTACTATCTACTTGGGTCCCCAGATCCCTTATTACGTTTTTCTGTATTTAGGGGACTACCACCTATGTGGTGATTCGTGGCTGCTTTGATTTTTCCAAAGGGGATGACTATGCACTTTTTGGCATTTAGTTTGAGGCCATGATTTTGACACCAGGTATCAGTCTCAGTGAGACCCTTCTGGAGGATGTCTGTATCTGCCGGGGAATCAATTATGGCCCCTAGTTTGCAGTCGTCTGTGAACTTGGTCAGCCACAGTCCTCCTATGCTTCCCTGTACCTCTGAGAAGTATATACCAAACAGGAGGGGTCCTAGGACTGAGCCCAGGGAGACACCACTTGTAACCGGTTTAGAGTCGGACACAGAGCCTGAAACTCTCACCATGTGGGTTCTATCCATGAGCTAGTTGGCAGCCCATCTCATGATGTAGGGGTTTATGTTAAAGTTGGTGAGCTTGTCTATAATACTAGAATGGAGAATGGTGTCAAAAGCCTTTGCGAGGTCTAAGTAGGCTGTGTAGACCTCCTTTCCCTCATCTAATGCCTTGGTAACTGTCTCAAAGAAGTCCAACAGGTTTAGGAGGCATGATCTGCCCTTAACAAAGCCAAACTGGGTAGGGTCCAAGGTCTGGAGGTTCCCAATGTCTCTGTTAATGAGTTCCATGATGATGCGCTCCATAGCCTTGCAGACCAGGCTAGTCAGGCTTATAGGGCGATAGTTCCTGGGGTCCGTTGTGGCTTCCCCTTTGTGGAGCGGGATAACTGCTGCTGTGCACCATTCTGTGGGTAAGTAGCCTGTAGAAAGACTGAGTTTGAACATTGTGTTTAGGTGAGGGGTTAGTTCATTTTGGAGCTCTTGTAAGACACAGCCTGGGACATCGTCCAGTCCCATTGAAGCTGTGTTTTTGGCTTTGGATAGGGCTGTTTTAACCTGTGTGTCAGTGACTGACGGGGCCCTACATTCTTCTGGTATGGTTATCGTCCCTTTAGGGGGTGAGAGGGGGGGTGAAGTTTGCACAAAACCTGTCTGCCAGAATGTTGCCAATATCAATCAGTACAGTGTATTTTGTGCCATTCTGCACTAACTCAGAACAGATCTGACAGTTTCCACTTAGGTTCTTCTCATAGCTAAAGAATGCTTTGTGGTTATCTTTGGAGTCATTGGCAATTTTTCTTTTGAAACTAGCCTTGGATGATTTAATGAGGGATCGTAGTTTCTTGCTGATACTGATCGGGGATGTCTTCCCTTCTTGGAATTTTACTATTTTCTGTACTAGTTTCCTCCTTCTGTTGTATAGCTTGTTTATAGCAGGGGTCCACCAGACTGGTTTCCTTTTCCTGGAGGAGTGATTCTTGGTTTTCCTGCAGATGCTCATAGAATGCCTTTGTAAAGGTTTCAGCAGCTTGGACAGCATTGTCCTTTAGCATGGGGGCTGTGAACCTTTCCACCTCGGTCTAAAGTAACGTGAAGTTTGCTTTTGAAAAGTTTTTCATGGTGGTTTCCTTGATTGGCGGTGGGGGCAAAATGTGGATATCCAGAGTGATTAGTCTATGGTCTGATCTAACCAGTGAGGGGTTGACCTCCGGTGTGGAACACCGGTCGTCCATGTTGGTGATGACCAGGTCCAATATGTTGTTCCCTCTGGTGGGAGTGTTGACTAGTTGATCTAGGGCATTCGTGTTTATAAATTCTAGGAAGCGTTGGGCAAGGGACTTAGTACTTGAGTAGTTCTCCCAGTTTATGTTTGGGTAATTTAAATCACCCAGTATTATGGTGTTTGGTAGGACCTTCATATTTCCCAGTGTCTCCAGAAATGCGGAATGGGGTCCTGGGTCATGGTGGGTGATCTGTAGCAAGCTACAATTTGGATTGCAGTTTTGCCCATTGTTAGTTGCACATGGATGATCTCTGATGCATTGTGCTGCGTCACTAACCTGGAGGTGTGGGTATCCTTGATGAATATGGATACACCCTCACCTTTTGTGTTTCGGTCTTGGTTCTGTGACTGAAAGGTATGGTATGAGGTATAGCCTAGTAGTGCTGGGGTGCTCTCAGGTGCCTTAAACCAGGTTTCTGTTACTGCACAGATGTCGATGTTCTCCATACTGAGGAGTGCCTCAAGTGTGTATATTTTGAGATTTAGATGTTGAGTAGCATTACCCTCAGTTTTTGGTTACTTATGGTATTTATGGTGGTGGTTTTGTCTTTTCAGCCTTGCCTAAAAAAGGCACTATGGGAGTGGCAAAAGCCTGGGCCAGTATTGGAATGCCTCAGGGTGACAGGTGCAAGCCATCTCTTGCGAAGCAACATGGCTTGTCAAGCATGTCATCCCAGGCAGACAGATACTGGATCCCCTTTGAATGACACCAGAAACTTAGCCAATTGTTGAAATTGATAATTTTTTTCTTTATACTGTGTCATCATTCTTGGTGAGGGGAGGATGCTACTCAGGGTCAGGGTCATACCAGCCTGGACTACATAATCAGAGAGCTCTTCCATGTCTCTTTTCATGTAGTCCAGGGAGGTACGTCTCAGGTCATTCACACCAACATGGACAATGACAAAGTCATATTTGTACTTGTTCTGGAGTGACCTGAGTGCTTGTGTTATGTGGCGGATCCTGGCTCCCGCAGGCAGCTAACTGTAACCTTCTCCTTGTCCAGCCTAGATAGTGGGACATCAGTGTGCCTCACTATAGAGTCACCTATTACTAGTGTGTTGGGTATGTTATTTTGCCTTAAGGGCTGTGATTGCTTGGCATACTGATTATGTGAATTATGTGTTTCATGGTTGGTGACGGGGTGTGGAGGTTTCTTGGATGTCTGCTTTGGAGGTCTCTGTTGCTTTTGCAGATTTTTATTTAGAGCCTCCGAGTATGTTTTCATGTATTTCTGTGTGTTATTTGCTGGTGTTGGTTTATTATTTCTATGTGAGACAGGGGGTGTGTTGCAAGTATTACCCTTCTCCTCTTGACTGTCAGTTCCAGTCTTGGGTTGAGAGAGCTTTGCCTCCAGTTTGGCTGTATAATTGCACCTCTCACATATATTAGTGTTTGGTGGTAGGAGGAGAGGGTTGTCTGTGTACATGAGGCAGTTGTAACATTGCCTCAGAATGCCCAGATTCACCAGTTGGACTGGAAAGTACACCAGAAACTGCCCTTTGGACATGCCTGAATAGGTAGAGTAAGCTGTTTTTCTAATTGGCTGATGGGGACGAATAGAGAGCCTTGTCCTTCTGGACAGTATGGGGGGGGTCTAGTGCTAGGGTTAATTAGTGCTTGCTATGAGTTTTAAGCAAGTGCTTGACTGTGAAATGAATGGTTTGAGTGCTAAAGTTGAAGGTTTGTCTAGTTCCAAGGGAAAAATTGAAGAGTAGACTTCGTGGAGCCGAGAATAGTTTAACTCTAGCTAACCGGTGCTGCTTGGCACGCAAAACCGCGCAAATGCGTTTTTTATAGCAGGGAAGTGAAAGAGATAGAAATTAGCCCAAAATAACCAATAAACTACTAACATCTGGGCTGAAACCACTCCTCCAGGGACAGATAGGCTGCTCAAAGCTACCCTCTCTCACAGGTGAACAGAGAAACTTCCTTCTATCCAAGTAAGGTATGGGCAACACAGAAACTTGTAACACAGCCCTGGATTCAGCAATAACCTGAAAACTGGACTATACTACTTCAGAAAGGCGGGAAACAAGTATATATATATATATATATATATATATATATATATATATATATATATATATATATATATATATATTTTTTTTTTTTTTTTTTTGGTTTTGGGAGTGTTATGTTTTGGGTTCTTGTAATAGACTCATATCAGTCTCATGACCTGTTGTGAAATGAAGGTTATATTGTCTGCTTGGTATAAAACTGTTACAAATAATCATGATTAAGAGTCTACATTTAAAAGATGCTGTCTAACAACTCTGGGAGCTGGCCACACTTTTAATAATGTATTGGTGTCTTTTAATTGCATAACCAGGCTTTAATTCTCTTTCACTTTCTTAGTCTCGCAAGCCTAGCTACATCTCAGCCATGCACAGTAAAGCACCACTAGATAACTATTCATTCCATACCACACTCATATTCTCACTTACAAAAACAGACATAAACTTCACTATCAGTCCAACTATATTTAATGACAACACAATACTACACATACACAAGACCTACACACAAACTTCTTCCACTAGTAAAACGTCATTGAAATCCAACATAGATATGACCCACATAATTAAACACATACTACTTATCACAAAGAAGCTCCTTACCTCAGGATATATTCACCCAAACCCAGGACCACTCAATACCCTACTATCAACCAAACAAGCATCTGACCTACTGATACTTAACATCAATACCAGGAGTGTGTCAAATAAGCTTCCAGACCTACATGCATTTATAACCTACTACCTCCCTGACATATTGACCATTACAGAGACATGGCTAAAACCCAACAATCAGAACAAAGAAATCCTCCCTCCAGGTTATAATATCCTAAGACTGGATAGAGAAGGTAGAAAGGGAGGTGGGGTTGCAATTCTCTTTAAGAACTTTCTCAATATCCAGCCTCTACAAATCCAAATACCTAAATTTCATAACGCCAAAACCTTAGGCTCAGATATAAACCTAAACAAAAAAAAAATCAACATCCTTGCCTGCTATATCCCTCCAGGAAATAACACTCCCATAATTGAGGAAATCTTACAATGGGCTACAGATAATCTTCCTCAAGAAACTATTCTACTAGGGGACCTAAATACGGACTGGTTAGCCTGTAACTCTAACAACCTCACTAACCACATTAATCTGTTCAGCTTTCCCCAACTTATACAAGAACCCACTAGAGTAGACAAAAATCCCCAAAACAATCCATTCTGGAATGGACACTAGTCAATTGCCCAAAACAAAATTATCATACAGGCTGTCTACTAGACAGTCTAAGTGACCACCTCCCCACATTCCTCCTATGCAAATGATCCAACATACCCAAGCCTATAATATATAAACAAATCAGAAATGACCATAACCTAAACCCACAGGACCTCAACAATATTCTAAAATAATGTAACTGGGAACCACTAAGAACCCTAGGGTTAGACCAGGTGGTTGAATACTTTAACAGTACCTTCACCAATATTCTTAGGAAAATCAGGACTAAAGCTAACTATGCACCATGACTAAGCAGAGAAACAAGGGCCCTACTGAAAGCCAGAGATAAGGCATGGAAAATCTGGAAGAGGGATAAAACTTCCCTTACCAAACGAAACTACCAACAACTTAGAAACCAGGCCAAAAAGTTAACCAAACTTGATAAACAGAACTACTTGATCAGTGTCCAAAGTAAACACTCAAAACATCCACAAACGTTTTGGCAAACTATCAACTCCCTATTGAAACCAGGCAAAACTACCATGCCAGCTCCTAACTCCACCAATAACAACAACGAAATAGCCTCTCAATTTAATCATCATTTTACAGAATCCATCCTAATATTATCATCCCAATTATCCAAAAACATCCATGCACATTTTCCAGCCAAATGTCCAGATTACAGCCCCTCCTTTACTCTCTCTCCAGTTCCCTCCACCACAATCAAACTCCTCCAAAAACTGAAACCTACCACCCTTGCAGCCAATAGCCTTCTTGCTAGCTTCCTAAAAATAGCAGCTGAATCCTTATCTAACCCTGTCTCTAGCCTGATCAACCGCTCCATACAGGAATCCTATATTCCCCAAGTATGGAAAATTTCAAATATTATTCCACTACACAAAGGAGGTAATTCTTATGACTTCTCAAATTATTGTCCCATTGGCATTCTATCCCCCTTATCTAAGATATTTGAGAAATGTATACACTCCCAAGTCATGCAATACCTGAACAAACACAATCTCCTCTCCACCACACAGCATGGATTTCAGCCACACCACAGCACAACTGCTCTCCTCTCCTTTACTAATCTGGTTAACTAACATAGAAATAACAATAGTTTTGTATCTGCTATATTCGCAGATCTATCAAAAGCATTTCATATGGTCTCACACCCCATACTACTTGATACTCTAGACTCCTTATCCTTTGCCTCTTCTACTATTGCCTGGTTCAAGAACTATCTATCTGACAGGCAGCAATCTGTCCACCGCCAAGGTGTACTATCCCCATTACTTCCAACTACCATAGGTGTACCACAAGGCTCAATTTTGGGCCCACTTCTTTTTTCCATCTTCACTAATAATCTACATACCTCTGCCCAACATGCCACAATAATACAGTATCCAGACAACAAGTATAATCTGCTCAGCCCCAACTCTCGCTACTCTACAACAACTCACTCAAGAATCCTTTAGCTCTGTGGAATGGTGGATTACTAATATCCAACTCATCCTAAACCCTAACAAAACTAAATTGCTTCTTTTTAATCCCTACAAATCAAAATCTACCCTTCTTTCCTTTTCTATCTCTTCTAGCAATGGTACTATCATTTCTCCTTCTGCCCATACAAAACTCTTTGGTGTAGAGATTCACAACAATCTCCTCTTTGACATCCATATTTCTCAAACCATCAAAAAGGTACATAAAAAATTGGAATGCTATATAGACACAATCATTTCCTCACAGATCAGGCATGGGTCACCCTAGCCCAAACTCACCTATTGTCCACATTAATGTACACAGGACCAATTCTTACCCAGATCAGAAAACTTGAACTTAATAAGCTTGAATCATGTTATAATAACATTTCCAAATTTGCTAGCAACTCCACCTTCAAGAACCCATCACTGTCAAGCTCTAAGGGACCTTCAATGGCTAGAACTTCCACAATTATTCAGTTACCACCAACTAATCATTGCCTACAATATTCTGAAACATCCTGATAGGACCCCATCACTAAATCTACTCAGTCACTGTATAGCTAATCAATCTCTCTGCTCCACTGAAAGATTTCTTCTCTGTATCTGTAGGGCTAACAACTCTGCAGGGAAAGCACTTTTCTCCCACACCATAGCTAGAACATAGACTAACCTTCCCCCTTTCCTGACTTTTGCCTCTACTACCACACAGTTCAAAAACTCACTCAAAGCCCATCTCATGAATACATGGTTATGTCTATGCATTACATAAATCTCATAGTTCTTTCTATCAGACACCTTCCTTCCTAAATCACTTACTGTAATCATACTACAGTATTAGAACTATGAAAGTATACCTCGAGTTTTTGATTTTTTCCTGTTAAACATATCGTCAACAATTTCATTTGTTGTTATTATGTATTTGTCTGTATTGTTTCATTTGACTAAGGCTATCTCGTATTTTCTGATTCTCTAGTAATCTGTTTGTGGAGCTTTTCTCCCCTTCCCTCCGCTGTAAATGGACCTGGTCCAGTCGGATTATCCCGGTAAACAAATGTAAAATAAAAATAAATAAATAAATTCGTAAAAGGGCTACACATTCAGTTTAGTTATACTTCAACAAGCACCTGAAGTGGTACCACAAAACATGTTAGTGAAAAATTTGGTCTTAGAGTGGTAAATGGGTAAAACACTGACTAGGCAATAGGACACAGAAGGGCATAATAACTAGAATTCACTCACATGGCAAGGAAGTGACAAGTGGGATATTAGAGAGGTAAGTACTAAGCCAAGTCTTTTTTAATGGCATTAGTTGGGAAAGTTTGACTTCTTGTTATTGATACAAAGTTATAGAAAGAACTGATTTATGAAAATAAAGAATACAGAAATCATTATTAGAAGAATATGGTTTAAAACCCATGTAACTTAAAAATTTAGTGCAAGATAATGCTTTTGAGAAGAAACAAATAGTAAGGAAAAAAATGAGAACTTGAGACAGAAGTAACAATTTTAAATAATGAAGAAAGGGGCTAAGAAGTAGTTATATTACATGACCAAAAAGTAAGTGAGTGAAGTGTGAGTGAACAGCAAGGAGAGACAGGGGTACAATGACACGCTCGGTTCCACTACAGATTGTTGAATACCACAACTGATGATCAGAATCACCAAACCTCAACACCCAGACTGAAAACCTTATTTCCTGCATCACCCAATGTGATGGGCAAGCCCCCTTGCCCCCTGAACGTATATATGCCAACTGCATGGTTGTGCTAACTGGAAGAAGGGAGAAATCTCCCTAAAAAGGCATCACCACTGGCGCACACTTAGAAATCCTGCTGACAATGATTTCCTATAGGAAACAGTGACTGGTGTCCTGCCACTCATTGTTTTGTGCCTTGTGCAAATTATGCCTGATGAATCATACTTTGTCCACCTGAAGAACACCCAGGACACTCAACAGTAATAAACATGAAAATATTATTCTTTAAAGTGGACCCTTGGTAAAACCCATTGGAGACTCCAACATTGAAAGATATGCGACAGAAACATTTCAGAGAAGGGAAACACAAAATAGTATATATTTTTTTTTCAGCAGACATACAAAATGTGATTAAGATTCCTTAAACTTCCAAGTTTTGAAGTAAGAAGTCACATATGGGTATGATAGAAGCATTAATGCACCAAGAAGGTGTTGGTAGTATCCAAGTGGGTACCAATAAAAAAAAGTATATAATAATAACAAGATGGCACAGTCTCTGAAGACACAGCATGGATGATTCAAGGGAGTACAGCAAAGCATTATTTCACAGAAAAGGTGGTTGATGACTGAAACAGTCTAAATCAAAAACGTTGTGTAATCAAAAACAGTAACAAAATTCAGCAAGGTGTGGACCAAATGGTTCTTATGATGATTAAGATAAACACACAGGCAAGCTGTTGGGTAAATGGTGTCTTCAGGTAGGTATAGAAATGAAAAGATGAGATGAGCTAGTGCTCATTCTCCAACATCAAACTCCATGGGCCTTTTTTATTTCTTGCATAAACCTCAGTCTAGCCATTTTGTGATGAAGATCAAATGAAAGAAAAAGTCTATTAAGTGAGGTGATTAATCAAGTAAGGACGTATTTTAATTAGGTGTCACAAAATCATATTTTTTACCTGAAATAGAATGTAAGTTTATAAGAAAGTAGAAATGACTATTTGTTTAGATTGTAGGTTGTAGTTTGTAAACTAACAAAACTACAAGACTGTACTCCGTGAAATGACTGGAATGCAATAATTTTGGAATCTTTTAATATTAACTCTCTAGAAATTCAATGTACTTTTTTATGTTGTTTTCCCTTGACTGCATGCAACAGCAGTTTTTTTTACCTTAGGCACAGAAAGTGTTTTCCCAAAGGAACTTTTTTACTGCTTTCTGGTTTGGAAAATATATTATGGACTGGATCTAAAGACGTGACAAGTCTCATATTTATGAAGCACAATGATTTAAAAGATATTTATGTGTGTTTGTATGTGTATATATATATATATATATATATATATATATATATGTATATATGGGTCTACTTCTAATGCCCAGCGATTCGCCGACAGGAAATAACCGGCCAGAAACCCGACAACACACAAACCCGACAACGCTAAACACCGAACACCATAACACCGACACTACCGTCAACAACACAGTACACTACAACACATATCCACTAGCCCTAACCCAAACCCTAACCCTAAGCTCCGACACTACACACACTCCCTACCTGCACCCTAACCCTAACTCACTTACACACCCCAAACCCCAAGCTCCGACACTACCGCACACACTCCCTACCTGCACCCTAACCCTAACTCACTTACACACCCCAAACCCCAAGCTCCGACACTACGCACACTCCCTACCTGCACCCTAACCCTAACTCACTTACACACTACAAAACCCAAGCTCCGACACTACCGCACACACATCCTACCTGCACCCTAACCCTAACTCACTTACACACCCCAAACCCCAAGCTCCGACACTACCGCACACTCACCTATCACACACCCTAACCCTACATCCCTAAGTATTGCACACTTACCTGTCCGCTCCCTACTCCTACATCCCTCACTATCGCATACTTACCAGGTCGCGCTTACACATTCCCCTTGTCGGTCTTCCGTCTGTCGGGATTCGAGCGTGTCGGTCAACTGCGTTGTCGGGTTTCTGGCGTCGGTTATTTCCCTGTCGGCGAAACGGCGTTTCGGGCATTAGAAGGAGACCCGTATATATATATGTATGCATATGTGAGTCTACTTCTAAATTTTGAACTTTCAAAACATTGAATTTCTTATGGTCAAGAACACAAGATCAAAAGTTTGAAACTTCTAAATTTAAATAAAAAATTAAATAAAAATACGAAAATCTTTTTGTTTATGTTTTTGCAGGGGGGCAAGCTCTCCTGAACCCCCGCACCCACTACTAATTAAATATACAAACTCTAAGACTGCATTACAGCAAGGAAAATGGTAAATATGTAGCTAACACACTTGGAAACAGGACCCTCTTCACGAAAAAGGCAAAAACAACTTTCGTTTAATAAACTTAAAGTGCGTTCAATATCATACACTTTTCGACAAGGCAATACTTGACTTCCTCAGAAGACAAAACAGTGAAACCCTCTAATGGGCTTGGTCTTATACAAATTCATTAATTGAAAAAACGTTAATTAAAAGAACATTAATTAAAAAAGTGCATGGTTTAACAAGTTAAACCTAATTGACTATTTCCTGTTAATCCATTGTGTAGTACAATCTGTAGAGAACAAAGTATTGTTAGAAATACTTGTAAACGTCCAAGATAAAAAAATTTTGATATAAAAAAACCCATATAGTTGAAATGCATTAGGTTTAAAAATTAATGTTAAAACACTCAGCAACAAAAAAACAACAGGCTTTTTAAAGGTGCAGGACCGTGCAAACACATTGTTTTACACATTGTTAGAGCTCTTCAATTTAAGACTGAGAACCACACAACAAGTTTACCAGTAATGCGAAGCTCATCTAATGAGCGCAAACCATAACAAAATATTATCGCAAAATTGTACTAAATACAAACGATCACAAGAAACGTATGCAAACCGTTGCATCTATGATCGTAATTGGCTACAAGGGTTAGAGTAAAATGTAGTTGTACAAGGTTGATCCCTAAAATTATTGTATTAATAATTTGATATTGATAATAGAGTAACCGGAAGGAATGCTTGTGATGGTTTTAAAAGAATAATTTTGGTGCCTTAAAAAATAATAAATAATTTTGGTACCTTAAAAAATGAATATTTGTAATGCCATAAGGAATAAATTGTGATGCCATTATGAAGCAACCCAAATGATTTGATGCTATTATAATACTAATGTGCTAAAAGTATAAAAATGCACCAACAGTATAAATGTTATATGATAGTGGTATTGATCATTGATCTATGTATGTGTATATGACCAACTATATTATACAAATTAAGGTGAATCTCTAAAAGGCTTACACCATACAACATCAATGTACTGATCTCCTAGATGAGAAAATCCGGTATAAATGCAATAGTACAGTTACACCTGGGTATTACCAGGTAATTACCTCCATGAATTCTACGTCTATAGTAGAAAACAAATGTATTGAAATTGACAACCGAGCATTTACAAATCACTACCTCTCTAGGTTTTTCAATCTCAATATACACAAGATGGAACTCATCTCATTAATACCGGGTCTCTGGTTAGCATTTACCCTCAATTGCCAGAGTAGTTCTTTCCTTTCAAGTTTTAATGAGTCATGACCTCCCCTTCCATCCCTAACTTGTTGGTCAATAACTCTGAACTTGAACTCATGTCCCGGGTTGTCGTTATTGTGCCTTGCCAAAGCGTTAGACAATCTATTACACCTAATGCTATATAAGTGTTCATAGATCCTCTCGTTCAGCCTCCTGTCCGTCTTCCCGATGTAGAAGGCCGGACATTGGCAACACTTTGCCAAGTACACCACTTGTTTGCTACTACAATTGAACCTAGAATGTGTTTTAAACCTCAACTCCCCCATTTCAAAATTACAGTCTTCATCAATGAACTTGCAGTACCTACACATGTTACACTTGAACATGCCCTTCTTAGTTGTATATGGCTGCCTACTACTCTCAAGGAGTTCTTTTAGGTTACTGCCCCTTTTGTAAACTATCTTAGGTTTAATTGGTAGTTTATTCTGGAGTTCATCATCATGGGACAGAAAATCCCAATTTTTTAGAATGATATTGTAAATGAAGTGGGAGTCCAAATTAAATGTACAACAAAAACTGGCAATAAGACTGGCATCGTCTGTTTCCCTGCCTTCATGAGGTATTGTCTGATTCTGGTTGATGTTTCCATCATTTAGCAACGGTACATATACTTTTAAAGTTCTTTTGAGTTTCACTTCTTCCATGATCCCATGAAGGAAGTCGAAAGGGTATCCCCTCCTCAAAAAGAACTGTAGTAGCATTTCACATTCTATTAAAAATTCCTCATCATTTGTTATCATTCTAGCTGCCCTCACCAGCTGACCCTTTACCACTGATTTCTTTTGGTACTTTGGGTGGCAGCTAGAAAAATGTAGGAAGGAATTAGAGTATGTTTCTTTCCGATGTATCTTGGAAACCCATATTTTCCTATTGTAATCCTTCCTGAGGTCCACATCCAAATAATCTATTCTGTCACTATTGTATTTGAATGTAAAAGAGAGAAAATCTGTCGAGTTGTTGAGGTATCCCATGAATTCCTCAATTTCCATAACGGTTCCACTGAACATTACAAACATGTCATCAAGGAACCTTGTGTAGAAAAGCAGTTTAGATTTATAACCACCTTCATTTAACAGAAAAGATCTCTCCCAGAATGCCATGACTAAGTTTGCTATACTCCCCCCACATGGGGAACCCATAGCTATCTCAATTCTTTGATGGTATAGATCTTTATCGAACTTTAAGTAGTTGTATGAGAGGACAACATCAATCAACTCTCCTACCAATTGGTTTTCTTCACTTGGTGCTCCCAATAACCTTAACATTGCAGGTACCCGGTCTACTGCTATGTTGTGAGGAATGGAAGAGTAGAGGTCCTTTACATCAATAGTTACTAGCAAGCAGTCAGAGTGAAACCCTAAAGTGTTGATGGAACTTAAGAATGACCATGAATCTTTTGTAATTTGCTTTTCCTTTATCACTTATTTTTGTAAAATCCTGTCCAATATCTTGGCACAGATATACGTGATACTGTTCCTCCCGTCCACCAAAGGTCTCATTGGTGGATTGTTGATATTTTTGTGAATTTTAGGGATTCCGAACAGCATTGGGGTTCTTGGTGTTAATTGCTGCATGTAACTGTAAGTTTCCCTATCGATGCGTGCCTCGATATACAATTCCTCTATGAAGCTCCTAACCCTATGGTGAGCTGTATTCATCTCACTGATAGATGTTTTTGAGTAGGCGTCACTGTCTAGAATCTGATACATTCTAGTGGTATAATCATCACTAGTCATAATGGTGATGCCACCCCCCTTATCTGGCTTCATCAGACGGACAGGGGCCTCCCTGAGGAACTGTAACTCAGATCTTTCTTCCTTAGTTATATTATAAATACTATGGCCATACCTGGGTTTTTGTTTTTCCAAATTCCTCAGGTCTATTTCCATTGCTCTCTCAAAAATGGCTAGTGTCGGATGTAGTGGGGGGGTTAAAAACACTAGGTACATAAAATTCAGATTTCCTGTTTAAATCTTTACCCATAAGATGTAACAAATTGAGCTTCCTAGTAAATAATTTCAAATCAATCAGAGTACAAGCTAAGTCAAAATGGGAAGATGGTACAAAAGTGTATCCCTTGGCCAACAGTTCAACCGTCTCTGTGCTGATATTATAATCGGTGTAATTGAACACCTTAAAATCACCACTCTCGTTTAGTAGGATCCTACAGTCCTGATTCTCAGTTGGAGGAGGGTCATCACCTTGTGCCAAAATCACCACCTTTTTCTCCTGGCCCCCCTCCTTTTGTTGTTCTGCCCCCGTGTATTGGAGGCTCCCGGTCGAAAATTTTGGCCCTGATGGTTACCGTTCATATTTACTCCATTGTTGTTGTTAGCGCCCAAGTTTTTATTTTGGTTCGCTATCCTTTCACTCCTCCTGGCATCAATGTTATTGACTGGTCCATTGTATGCCATGTCATCTTCCCATTGGCACTCATTTTGATTACTCGAGTCACCCTCCGTGACCCTAGAGTCCCTTCCACTCGCACCCACACCTCCAGTGATTAAAAGCGTGCTATTAAAATGGTAAATATACCATTCCGCCCTGTATGGCAATCTACATTTAAATGGTTCAAAGTTTCAAAACTTTGATCTTATGGTCTTGACTGTGGGAAATTCAAAGTTTTGAAACTTCGAAATTTAGATGTAGACCCATATATATATATATATATATATATATATATATATATATATATATATATATATATATATGCTTTTGCAATGCTACTGTACTAGCACCAGCAACAAAGTGTTTTGTATGTTACATAGAATTCGTTTTGCAAATTGAAAAGAAAAATGGCATTTAAACAACATGTTTTGGCCTGGACAGAAAAGTAGTAGCTGTTACATTTTGTATGAGATCTGCAAATTCTCCTTTACCTACTTCAGGGGTAATATTGTACTTTATCAGAATTACTAGAGAATTGTTTGACAAATTAAAATTAAATTTGGCAGTGAACTTTTGGCCATTTTCAATAGTTCCATCCCAGAACTTTATCAGATTATTTTATGATGAAACTTTTTAATCATGGGCTAATCAGCTCAATTATTTTCTCAAAACTCTTTTGACAATAAGACAGAAAACAGAGAACCAGTTGATCTAGGTGTCAGTGTAAACAGAACAAATATACAGTGTTGCCCATAACCATAACTATCTTATCTGGTATGCAATACAGATCCCTAAACTCTACTTAAAGAAAAGTGAAGAAGTCAAAGAAGAAGAAGAAGAAGAGGAAAAAAATGAATGACTTGCATCTTCCTCTTCTTCCTAATGCAACAAACCGGCCTTCTTTAAGCACTTCACTACTTCATCTGAGCCATAAATACTGTATCAGCTTTCATTTATTAAAGCTGCTACTGTATCCTATACCATTGGTACCTGACAATCATGCACTCTAGCAGCTTGTGCCTGGGCCTTTACCCTGCCCTAGTTACGTCTCAGCTGATGCATACATGCATATAATTCAGATAGTTTACTTAACTTACTTTATATAATTTATCGTGATTCATACCCACTGTCAACATATGTAACATTTTTCATTTATTTACGTGTTGCACATAATTAAACTATGTTATCTAGTTCTATTCTTATTCTGGGTTATGCAGATACATTTAACCCTTTATAATTCTATAGCAAAGACCAGGTGCATTTTGTTCAGCTCAGACCTAAGAGTATTGAAAAAAATACCCATCTAGAATATATAGTTGACCACACACTCTGCAGTCAAGTACAAAGAGTGGGAATTCCCATCATGATACCTCTTTCTACATTAGACAACACAGAAATGAAACTACCCACTGGGTCACTCATTTAATGCTAATGTTAATACATTGCACATGTATACGATATAAAACTGCAGCATTTTACATTGTTAGTGTGCATTAGTAATATTTATATTCTGCTTGTTGATTTATTTATATTTGTAAAAATGTTCACATTCTGATATTTGTGATGCCTTTATTCTGATGTTTGCTGTACTCTTACACATGTAACAATGTCTCTGTTCTGATTTCTTTTTTATTCACTGTGTTTTCCTGACTGGCCTGTGTCATGGTTCAAAAAGGGTTTCAGTACCAGTTCACTTAACTGACTAACAAAGGAAGACAAACAAACAAGCATATAACACAATGATATTGATATGAGTGCTATATAAAAATATATAAACACTTATCAAACACAAGTGACATTTTCTGAGTTAGGTACATAATATGTAAAAATGGATAATATATAAAATAACAAATTTAGAAACCATCATACAGAGAAGCACATTGTATTTTTGAACTTTGACACCTTATCAATGTATTTAAATGTATAAAGAAATCTAAAACAGAACACAAGTTATTGATACTTGAAATATTACCAATCAGTTTGTCATGTTTACAACAAAAATAAAATAGTACTGAATGTAAAAGGAACCATCATAAAAGGGAAAGACAGCTTGAAAACAAAAGTAATGTTACTGGAATATGGGTAGAAAAAATATTTATAAATTGTAGAATTATGACAATAATCAGGAAATGAATTTCCAGCATACTGTATAACTGATAGACTAGTGATTTACATTCATTAATACATTCCCGTGAACTGTTTTATAAAGTCTTTCCCTTTCATAATGTTCAGTTTAACCCAGTATGTTTTAACATACAGCATAAGTGGAAATTGAAAAAGGGTAATTGTGAGGTGATGTTTAGGGAAGAGTTAAGACAGGCACTGGGTGGCAGTGAAGAGTTACTGAATAGCTGGGTAACTACAGCAGAGCTAGTAAGAGATGGCTAGAAAGGTGCTTGGTATGACATGGTGTGGAAAGAGGAAGGAGGACAAGGAGACCTGGTGGTGGAATGAAGAAGTACAGGAGAATATACAGAGAAAGAGGTTGGCGAAGAAGAAGTGGGATTGTCAGACAGATGAAGAAAGTAGACAGAAATATAAGGAGACGAGGTGCATGGCAAAGAGAGAGGTGGCGAAGGCTAAGGATAAGGAGTATGAAGAGTTATATGAAAGGTTGGACACTAAGGAGGGAGCAAAGGACCTGTACCATTTGGCTAGACAGAAGGACCGAGCTAGTAAAGATGTGCAGCAGGTAAGGGTGATAAAGGATAATGAGGGAAACGTACTCACAAGTGAGAAGAGTATGTTGAGCAGATGGAAAGAGTACTTTGAGGGGTTGATGAATGAAGAGAATGAAAAAGAGAGAAGGTTGGATGATGTGCGGATAGTGAATCATGACATACAGTGGATTAGCAAAGAGGAAGTAAAGATAGCTATGAAGAGGATGAAGAACGGAAAGGTTGTTGGTCCAGATGACATACCTGTTGAAGCATGGAGGTGTTTAGGTGAAATGGCAGTGGAGTTTTTAACTAGATTGTTTAATAAAATCTTGGAAAGTGAGAGGATACCTGAGGAATGGAGAAAAAGTGTTTCGGTACTGATTTTTAAGAATAAGGGTGATGTGTAGAACTATACTAACTACAAAGGGATTAAACTGATCAAGAACAGCATGAAGTTATGGGAAAGAGTAATGGAAGCTAGGTTAAGAAGGGAGGAGATGATTAGTGATCAGCAGTATGGTTTCATGCCAGGAAGGAGTACTTCAGATGTGATGTTTGCTCTGAGAGTGTTGATGGAAATGTACAGAGAAGGTCAGAAGGAGTTGCATTGTGTCTTTGTGGATTTAGAGAAATCATATGACAGGGTGCCTAGAGAGGAGTTGTGGTATTGTATGAGGAAGTCATGAGTGTCAGAGAAGTATGGCAGAGTGGCACAGGATATGTACGAGGGTAGTGTGACAGCGGTGAGGTCTGCAGTGGGAGTGATGGATGCATTTAAGGTCGAGGTGGGATTACATCAAGGATCAGCTCTGAGCCCTTTCTTATTTGCAATGGTGATGGACAGGTTGACAGACGAGATCAGACAGGAGTCCCTGTGGACTATGATGTTTGCAGATGACATTGTGATCTGTAGTGACAGTAGGGAACAGGTGAAGGAGACCTTGGAGAGGTAGAGATATGCTCTAGAGAGAAGAGGAATGAAGGTCAGCAGGACTAAGACAGAATTTATGTGTGTGAATGAGAAGGAGGATAGAGGAATGGTGAGGATGCAGGGAGTAGAGGTGGGGAAGGTGGATGAGTTTAAGTACTTGGGATCACCAATTCAGAGATTGGTGAGTATGGAAGAGAGGTGAAGAAGAGAGTTTAGGCAGGATGGAGTGGGTGGAGAAGAGTGTCAGGAGTGATATGTGACAGACGAGTACCAGTAAGAGTGAAAGGGAAGGTCTACAAGAGGGTAGTGAGACCAGCTATGTTATATGGGTTGGAGACAGTGGCATTGACAAAAAGGCAGGAGTCAGAGCTTGATGTGGCAGAGTTGAAGATGTTAAGATTTGCACTGGGTGTGACGAGGGTGGATAGGATTAGGAATAAGTATATTAGAGGGTCAGCCCAGGTTGGACAGTTTGGAGACAAAGCCAGAGAGGCAAGATTACGTTGGTTTGGACATGTGCTGAGGAGGGATGCAGAGTATATTGGGAAAAAGTTGCTAAGGATGAAGCTACCAGGTAACAGGAAAAGAGGGAGGCCTAAGATAAGGTTTATGGATGTGGTTAGAGAGGACATGCAGGTATTTGGTGTGACAGAGCAAGATGCAGAGGACAGGAGGAAATGGAAACAGTTGCTGTGCTGTGGCGACCGCTAATGGGAGCAGCCGAAAGAAGAAGAAGAAGATAAAGAGAATGGTGTGAACTCACATATAACTGTCATCTATCTTTTCTGGAAAATATTTATTATTGTCATTTTCCAAGATTAAACTGACCTTTAGTGTGCACTTTTCCTACGTTTTCTTGCAGAGTCCCAAAGAAAATTTCTGTACAGTTCTAAAAACTGTGCAAAACGTCTACTCACTAGAAATTGCACAGTGCAGGAAGGAAGATTTGGAAAGAGCTAATCCTTTTTTTGTCTGACCAAGATACACTTTATTATATTATCCTGAACTATGTATAGCATTTTAAAGGAATGGATCTATTATGGATCTACCTTACAAGCTAGAAGTTTCAAAACCTCAAAATGCAAATGGTAGAGACTAAGACTGAAGTTCTGAAACTTTGAAATTGTAATAAAAAATAAATGAATAAAACCAAAGATTTTTATTAACATGTTTGCAGAGGGCAAGCCCCCCTGAACCCCCACATCCCCTGCTAAATAAATATATCAACTCCTAGACCACTATACAGTGAGAAAAATGGTAAATTCCCTGTTCTGTCTTGTATGCTGATCTCCATTAAAAACGTTCAATGTTTCAAAACTTCGATCTTGTGGTCTCGACCATTTGCAGTTCCAAGTTTTGAAACTGCAAGCTTGTAAAGGGTATCCTCTATTACATCTTACACCCAAGTTGAAGAATTGCATAACAATGACTCATGGGACAACCACAAGAAAGAGAAAAAGTAACCAAAGTTAAGTTTAACTTCCTTGATAAGAGTACAACATTTAATTATAGCTTTCTTTGAAGTTAAATTGTTTTTGCCTTCTCCCAATTAATAAAGAAATTAGAGAATTTTGACTGGATTGCTGACCCTATTGAATTGTATTAACCATTGCAGATTTGAAGTTCCAAGCCATTTTTTGTTGTAATAATGGAATTTGAGACAGGTAAGTCATTTTAATACCTAAAGATATACTGGGATTTAAATCTATAGGTGGGAATAACTTAAAGAGAGTAGTAGGGCCCAACAATTAAACTGGCTGCATGTTGTATGAAAGGTGGTTTTACAAAACAAAAAGGAAATACTTTGAGTATAAAATACATTCTGAAGTTGTCTGAAAACTGACAGCTATCACATTGGTGACAATCAGTGATGAAATAAGTTTAAGGTTTGTTTAGAGAAAAGCAAAGAAGACTTGCCAGAACTGCAGTATTTTGATCCACAAGTTAAAAATAAACATCTTATATTTGGTAGTTTTCAGTTATATTACTACAGGACTTCCAAAAAAAAATATGCTGCTTCATAAACACTGAGCATGCATATTTTTCCATGTGGCATAGAATGAGATTTTAAAGAGTGATCATAAAAAAAAAAAAATGGAGACAGAAATCACATTTTGCCTGAAATGGCAGACTGAGAGCTATTACATTTTGAGGGTCTATGTCATATAATCAAACGTTCAACTCCACAAACCTCCATTTGTCGGACTGAAAACAAACATTCACTTAAGCAAACATTCACATCAGCGAATGTTTTAAAGGAGTACAACAGGTTTCTCTAATGTATTCCTCAACTTCACGGACCTTTTCCTCCCTATTTACATTGTCCTCTGTAAAGCAACAACAATAAAGCATTTACAATTTTTATAATTCTCCTTACTTCTGTAACAGAAGCCTACCTTTTCATACTGTGATGGTTTCACTTACAAAATAATTCTCTCACGTTTGAATAAAGCTTGCTGGAGTCGCCCAATTACTGACATCATCGAGGCCAGGCAGTGCAGGCACTTTTTTTTTTTTTTTTAATCAGTTTCCTCCCCAAAAGTGACATCACCATAGCAGTCATCTGATTCTAACTAAAATAATAAGACCCACCCATTCTGTGATGTCATGGCTCCCTTGTCCTTACCCCAGCCTGAGTGTTGTTCATTTTATTCCGTAGTAGTGTAGTAACACCGATGTTTGGTAACACAGAAATTTGGTATGCATACTTGTACATTCTGCACGGCAAATGATGCTTAGGTGGTGTATCGCTTGCATACTTCTCTGTTGTATTTGCACCAGATTCTGCTAGTGTGCAGTGCGGGAATAGAAAGATTAAAACATTACCCTGGTATCAGAGGTGGCAGTGCAACATATTCATAGTGACTTAACATGAGAGTAGCTCTAAGCAAGCACCATGTGAAACCTGAACAAGCACCTAGAATTATTCAGTGCAGCTTCCACACCTTAAGTCTGAAAATGAATTCACATACTCACATGAACAGGAGTAGCTGCATATTGATGGCTAAAGGTATATGGGCATGTCAGGTGGTTACTACACTGCAAAACTGGTATGTAATGGTGGAGATATTTGGAAGGCATGCGCAAACACACCAGTATATTAAAGCCATAGCACCAATTGAACTGGAGGCTGGCAAATAAATTTAGTAAGGGATTTTGTCCATGCACAAATATTTCAACAGTGATTCTTTGCAGTGGCATCCATTATCTGATTCAAGGTAAGTTAATCTTGATGTCCTTTATTTAAAAAAAATCAATAAAAAATTTACTTTGTTATAAGTGACTTCTGGACACAAGAAAAAGGAAGGGGAAAATATAGCAATGTGGTTTGTATGCACAAAGGCAAATCCAGGGACACTGCAAAAGTTTTTTTTTTGCAAACCAACCAGTGGAATAAAAACATATGAAGGCAAACACTGCATACCAACACACTTTGCACATGTAAATCTCAAATTTTAACAAGGTGGAAGCATGAAGTGATACCTTAGCACTTAAATTAATAAAGATCTAAACTGGTTAATAGTATAAATGTTTTATTCTTTAGCTCCTTGGTGCAAGACCTTACTGGATGTGATTGCAGTCAAGTAAGGCCATGGCTATAGTGCAGCAAAAAAATGTATTTTCTAACAAAGAAAATGCTAGAGCAAAGATTGAATTACATGAGTCAAGCACCCTGCTGAGATCAGACAATCAATGGAATTACCAGGTCAAATTACCCTCAGGACTTTGACAGCTAGGGAAACTAAGTGTTATGGGGGAGGGGAGAAGTAATTGGACTGGAATTCATTGTCTCACAAATTAGTGCCATTTAAACTAAATTAGAAAAAAAGGCAGCAGTAAACAGCACTTTGAGTGTGTTCTGTGGCATATGCACTGTTTCTGTTTTAAGTAGTCATCCAGCAGCAGGGAATGTTACTTACACTGTTCTATTTTACTCAGTACTTTGTACGCATGCAACATCTATGAAATGACAGGAACTTTAGGCAAACGGAGGCCTGCATGATGTAACATTTGAGCCAAACAATGATTTCTGGGATACTGGATGGCAACCTGATTTATCCAAACCACGTCAATATGCCAGCCTCCAGGTGGTCAGAGTCAGGAATTACATATAAAAATATTTAAAATCCTGTAAATAATCCCAGAGTGCTGTTAAAGTGTAGGAAACATCATGCCATGATGTTTTAAACATGTTTTTTGAGTCTGTAGGTGTGGTACTCCTTTAAACAGGGAATGGAATTAGTTGGCTATATATATCTATATATATATATATATATATATATATATATATATATATATATATATATATATAGCTGGGGGATGCAGCCCTCACTTGGGTATATTTGACAATCTGCAGTGTGTGTGATGGTTGCGATGTTGGTCAAATAATTCCGTTCCCTGTTTAAGATATTTGTTGATGTTACCATTAGCTTAATTGAACATTTGCCCTTTTTGTCTCAACGAACAGATTTTCATGGAATTGAACATTCAGCTATGTGGCATACACCCCATTTATGAAGAGCTGAGTGGAAATATTGGATTTTCATGAAGCTACTGAAACATAGCTGACAATCCCTAGGAAGAGTGAACGCATCAGACTTTGTATAACCAGAACAATTCATATTATGAACTGGCATTTTTGACCCTACACCCCTTGAACTTAAAAATATATATAACAATGCCAAGGCTGCACAGCTTTGAAGAACAGGAAAAATATTTCTTCTATTCCATGCATGTGCAATCTCACTCTGGGTTGTAATGTCTATAAATTTGGTGGGCAAAGAAGGCCTTACTTCTTTGCAAAAAAAAAAATATGTACTAGACTTCAAATTATGGAACATACCGAAGTATCAGCAAGGTTGCCACAATAGTGAAATATGTGGTTGCATATGAAACTATGCAAAGTGAGGGATACTGTTCTGGTTCATTCTCTTATTTTAGTTTTGGATACCATCGTTGATTCATGCACTTTTAAAAAGCCATGCATCCCCCCTTTTTTTCTGCCATATGATCTTATCTGTTGACTCATATACTAAAGTTTTGATTTTGCCATCCTTCCTCACACTGCCACCTCCTATCCTTTCTGTGCTGCTGAACAGAATGGCTAATATTTTCACTTCTAGGAAAGCCCTTGGCTCTTTCCATTTTCGTAGCAATGTTGTGTGTTTTTTCTCTTGCATAACCTGGTTAGCACTCCCCTGCTGCAGTTTTTATGTTTTTTGACCCCTCTAACTCAACTGTACTTTGCCACTGGCATCAAAAGTTGCTGATGATTTGGAGATAGAGTAGAAAAATCTGGACATTTTGTAGATCAGCATGAACATGTGGTTGCTTGGTTACCATGTAAATGTAAATACATCTGCTTTTCTGTTCATTTGGTCATTCATAATAAAAACAGAAGCCACTGGAAATGTACTGTGTTCTGCATGCAATTGTCAATTCCATATAAATGCACAGGGTGGCAGATGCCAATGAAAAAATTAAAAACTTGAGAAACTTACAAAGCTAAGTTAATATGATGATTTATGCACTTGATAGCAGGAATATAATGTATCAAATGTTACTTTCTGCATTTATTATGACCAGGCTTAACAACATAATATTTATCAAACACAACTGACATTTTCATGAGGTACAAAAGGTATTTTTCAAAATGATCATTTTTTTGCATATTTAAGTAAGGATAGATGGTCATTTGTAATAATATGAAGTGATTTTCTGTGAATATGTTACTTGTTTTGTAACAGTAGATAACTGCAAGGTGAGAAATATGTAAACTACCACAGCTCATATTAAGGCCATAATCAAAATTTGGGGAAAGCTAGAAAAGTACTTCTGTTCACACAGGGAATAAATTAATGTTGCAAATATTCAAATTATATTACATCTTCCACTTTCCATTATTACTCTGCATGTTTTTAGGGGTGCCCATATGTTTATTTATTTTTTTTTTTGCATAACTTTGCAGTTTGCTTTTGAATAATGTGGCAGATTTTGTTTAAATACATTTGCCTTTCTGGACTTGGTGACCTCCCTTTAACCTATGTGAATGAAATACTGCATCTATGACATCATCCAGAATTCAGTATTATAAATAAGCAAATCGCATAATTAAGTTCATGGAATTTTAATAATATCCTTGTTTATTTAGTTTGACTCAAGTTGAAACAAAATAATCAAACAAAAGCCTGTAGATTTTTTAAAATCATGGCACATGAATTGTCTTCTCTTTTCTAACTGAATAAAGAAGTAAAGATGACAAAGTAGAAAGCATATACACACACAATCAACACACACACACACACACACACACATATATATATATATATATATATATATATATATATATATTTACACATATATATATATATATATATATATATATATATTTATATTGATAGATATATAGATATATATGGCTACATGTCTACATTACAGTTGGTCAAGTTTATCCTCCATCTAAGAATGTTTGGACACAAAATTCAAAATTGTTTGAATTAAGTTTTGTCAAGAAGAGGAACACTCAATGTGTGCAACATCAAATGTAAGATAACTGGTACTGGGTAGTAATGCCAAACCTTTTGCTTGAAAGAAAAGTTTCAGCAGTGGAGTCAAGAGAGTGTGTGCGTGCGTGTGCATGTGTGCGTGCGTGCATGTGTGGGTGTCAGCGTGCATGTGTGTGTGTGTGTGTGTGTGTGTGTGTGTGTGTGTGTGTATGTGTGTGTTCGTGGGCATGCACAAGTATTTGCAAATTAGGGTTATAGTAATGGAAGGGGATAGTTGTTGGTATGTTTGAAGTGTTTATCCTTACTCATGTGTGCTACCGCTATCCCAGCCCCTATGGTTACCCCTAACCCCAAGTTTATATATTAGTACCACTATTCAGACAAATTTCTTTATTTCTTTTTCGATCAGTATAATTGTTTTATGGAAACAGTGTTTCCAGTAAAGGTAGGTTTGACTGTTTTTTATATATTAAATGTGGCTCAACAATCTGTGCGCATGATCTTTTGTAATATATTCTTGTGTGTATGTGTGTATATAATAGTGCTTTTTTAAGTGAGCAAGTTCCATGCATCCCTCACATGAAGGGCAGGATCCCCACACCCCCTGATTTTTATATAAATTAACTTACACAATAGTGGATGTGAAGGCTGCCAGCCTAGCCAGATAGAATTTTGGAGATAATTCTGTCATCTGTAAATATTAATGTGAACCACAGGCTTGTTGTCCTAAATGGAAAAAAATGCTGTTAGATGTGGAACTGCAAAAAATGGAACAACAATGCTCTCTACTGACCATGTAAAACATGGTGTGACCCTTTGATCTAAAGTTAGCTCTGGCCTGTCTATATGAAGACATAATTGCTAGATTTAAACATGCAAATGTATTTCTATTGCTCTGCTTCCTAACCAGCTGCAAGATAACAAAAGGAGATGTTAAGAATGTAAATGTAGTTTCTGTTAGCCTGGGAACCCAGGGAAGTGTGAGGAATGATGTAATGGGAACCAGGAATGAGATTTTAAAAACAAAGAGAATCAGACGGCATTAAGCATTTTTTGTCTTGACCATCCAACTCACAGCACTGTCTTGCTCTATATGTAAGTTCTCTTAGCTTTGTGTTTTCTCTTAGAAATAGCTAGAAACTAGAAAGATTAGACTAAGTGTTTTTCTGTGATGTCAGAACTGTACTACTGAATTATTTTAAGTATTTTTCTGTGATCTCTAAACTCTTCACTAGCACTATGTAGTAAGAAGTATTGTCATGTGTTTTTATTATTTATTATTAAATATTTTAAAACCTTTCAACTGTGGCTGTTTTGTGTAGAGATAATTTAAGCTCTAGAGTAAATTGCATATCTATAGTGATTACTGTCCAAGTCACTCCAAATAAGCCTTGACTGTTTAATCGCACGTACCTATTTGGATAATAATATTACACAGTAATAACTGGACACCCTTTTAAGGGCCTTTGAGTAGCTGATAAATATTAGCTGGGTGGTGGCAATGATTTCTACGGTATAGTCTGGGGAAAAAGGGGCACAACTGGAGAACCTGTGTCAGCCTTCCCCAGGAGTGTCTGTGTGTTTGTATAAACTCTTATCTTTAAGTGTGTGTGTGTGTCAGCTACTTGGGCAGGGACATGAAGCACTGGTTGGACAGAGAGGGTGCTGGAGGTTTTAGCTTGAGCAGCTGGCTGAGATCTGGACCCTATAGCTGTGCCAGTGGGGAATCTTATTGGGGACCTGGAGAGCAAGGGAGCAACCAGCCCCAGACTGACTGTGATCTCTGTATGCTCTTAAGGGAAGTTGCACTTTACTGTATGTATTTGGGGTCTATACTGAATTAGCGAATGTTAATTCATCGACCCCTTTTAAGCAAAAGCTTAAAATCTCAAACACTCGGAACAGAGATTGTTTTCACAGGGAAAAACATTGCTGGGCCGGTTTTGGGAGTTCGCCATTTCCTCCACTGTGGTGCGATCTCGGAGTTGGTATATTTAAGTAGGGGGTGAGTGTGGGGCAAAGCCTCACCTTTATATAATGTTTTAAGTTTTTTTTTTTTTTGGTGGAACAACGCTTTTTCTCTCTGAAAAAAATTGCTGTTCCAGGTGTTTGAGATTTTAAGCTTTCGCTTAAAAGGGGTTGATGAATTAGCATTTGCTTTTCTAAGCATTTGCTAATTTAATATAGACCCTGTATTTGTTATCCTTTACTTCTATATGAGATGCCCTGCACTGGTGTTAGTGGTGAGGATTGAGGCTCCTTGATTGCTGGGTCAAGGCACGGGTGTCACAGTGGAGAAAAAAGGGAAGAATCCTTGATCCTCACTGTTTCACATTCCTACTCCAAAAGCACCACTCTTATTTTCAGTGGAATGTGATTCAACCAAAATATTCAGCAATTCATGCTTCAACTGAAAGCATATTTGGCAGAAAAAACTGCCACCATACATAGATATAGATATAGATATAGATATAGATATAGATATAGATATAGATATAGATATAGATATAGATATAGATATAGACATAAATATAGATAGTTGGAACTCAAAAGCTAGACTACACATTTGATAGAACACATTTTGTGGGTCTATGAAAAAACAGAATGCACAAATGAGTAAATGCTCATTTATCTGAACCACTTACATTTGAATTTAGTTTTATATAGTGTAGGTAAGCAGAGGTGTGCAGGAAAACTAATGTCTGAAAGAAAAAGTGGTGGCTGTGAAGATGTGCAAGACTGTTACAGCAGTTGCTGTGAATTTGCAACTGTTTATGAGCTCATATTAGTGCAAGGGTTAGAGTAAGGGGATTGATTCTGTGTTGTGTATGTTTTGTTTTTGGATATTTTGTGTCCTTTTTTCTTGTCTTGTATAGTGGCAATGTTAGGGAAAGGGTTTTTTAGCAAGGTAATGTGATGGGTTAGCGTTAGGAACCTGAGTAGAGTCTAGGTTATATTCAAAACCACAACGAGCACTCAAGGAAAACTTCTTATACCACAGGAAAGAAGACTCCACAGCAACCCTTGAAGAATTTAATCCACTTGAAAGATAAAATTCACAGTAACAAAATACAAAAACTGATGTTCAAATCTCGTTCTCTCTAGCGCCTCGGCAAATTAGCCTTTACAGAGTAAAAGATATCCTTATACTAACTTTCAACTCTTCTTATATCTTACAAACCCCTCCCAACATACTTGCAATCAATTATTCAATTAAATCAAACAATTAATTAAAAACTAAAAAACATAAAAAAGCATAACTTTTCCTTAAAAATACAATCATTAAAGTAAACTTTTCCATGAACAATCATAGTTTAACCCATTTGGTTAAAGTGTATTAAATTTTAGTATAAAATACAATTCTTTTTTCCTTAATATTTGTTTAATACATTTATCATTCAAATATTTAGTATTTTGAATACTGTCTAATACTGTGACCTTAACACCCTCATTTCTTCCTTCATGATGACTATGAAAATGAGCAGCCAAGGGGCTAGTTTCCTTATTATTTGTAATGTCTCTGACATGCTCTTTAATTCTACAAGCTAATGTTCTTTTAGTCTCTCCGACATAAAACTTTTTGCATGGACACTCAATACCATAAACTACTGCTGTTGAGTTGTAGTTATAAGTTCCCCTTACACTGAAAGGAATACCATTAATTTCCTCAAATTGTTTAACAATGAACCTACAAATAGTGCATTTACCGCACCTTTTTGTTCCCTGCTGAACAACTTGTGTATACATCAGCATATTTGTTTTTTTAAATCGGCTATGCACCAGGAAATCTTGAATATTTCTACCCCTTTTAAATGAAAAACTAATAATTTTATCAGACAAATAATTCATCTCCCTTTTTAATAGATTCCAACTATATGTCACATGCTCCTTAATATGTTCTGTTAATATAGAGAAGGTAGACACAAAATACATAACTTCTTTTGGCTCCTGGGATGCATCCCATATCACCCCTTTGTTATGTTTGCCTTGATTTTTAACCTTTCTTAAACTTTCTCTAAGGTAATATTCCTCATACCCTCTCAATTTGAATTTGTTATAACTTTGTATATATTCCTTTTCTTTGGTAATGGGGTTACTACACAGTCTATTCACCCTATTAAACTCAGTATACGGAATTGCCTTAATAATATGTGCTGGATGATAACTGGTACCTTGCAATACAGACCCCGCTCCTTGAAATTTTCTATGAATTTGATACTCTAACAGCCTATTCTTGTATCCTATTAATGTAACATCTAAATATTGCACTTTCTGCCCATTTTGAAGTCCATCAAACTTTATACCCATACTGTTACTCTGTATTTCCATCAAAAACTTTTGCACATCTTCTTGTCCATCTCTACAAATGAACAACAAATCATCAATGAAACGGTAGTATTTGTACACATATTTTTTAAAAAAAGAACTAGTATATATGTATCTATTCTCAAAATACCCCATAAATGTGTTTGCATAACTGGGGGCGAAAGCCGCCCCCATTGCCGTGCCCTGCTTTTGCTTATATATAGAACCATTAAATTCAAATATGTTGCTGTTCAAACATATATCAAATAATTCTAATACATATTCAACTGCATCCGTATCACCCATAAAATGCTTAATAGCCGCCTTACCATCCTCATGTTTTATGTTAGTATACAAACTAACCACATCGATTACTACAAAATGCATATTATCCTGCCAGCATAAGTCCTTAACTTTAGTTATCAAATCAAAAACATCCTTGATGTACGATGGTAGCTTACAGACAACTGGCATTAGATAATTATGCAAAAATTTCGAGATGTTTTCCAAAAAAACATTTGTAGCTGAAACTATCGGGCGTCCTGGTGGAGGGAAGATATTTTTATGTATTTTTGGTATGCAGTAAAAGCACGGCATTCTAGGTGCATTAATGTTAAACTTCTCTTTTATATCTCTATAGGAAAAATACTGTAATCTATAGCCTTTGTCAATGACATACTCATAATTCTGTTGGGCTTCTAAATATTCATTTAACCCCACTTTTTCATACACTTCCTCATTTTTTAAATGTGCATAACACATATCTAAATACTGAACCACATTTAGAATCACCAATTTCCCTCCTTTATCAGATGGTTTGAATATTATATTATTATCTCTACTTAAACTATTCAAGCATTCCCATTCTACTTTAGAAAGATTGTATTCTATACTTTTTCTGTGTCATTGAAATTTCTCAAATTCAGCTTCAACATTATGCGTTAATGCCTTTTGAAAATATTTAATATTCTCATTACTTTGCGGTGGCATAAAGGCACTAACCATTTTAATAGTGCTAGTATCAAATTCTGTATGTTGGTTCATATCTGGCTCTGAATTACAAGAAAAAAATTCTTCATCCACATTATTATCAGAAACATCATTGCCAGCCCCTCTATATCCTATAATAGACTCATCACTTTTATTTTGGAACATATCCATTAAATATAATTTTCGACTAAAGTGAAATATGTCGGCCTTTAACATATGTACCCTCGGAATAACAGTGGGTACAAATTTTAACCCTCTGTTTAAAACATTTAGGGAACATTGCGATAAATCACAGCCAGATAAATTCATTACATACTCACAATTTGACAAATTGTCATTACCACAAATAATTTCAGTCCCACTGTCTGTCCCATTTACTCTTTTTGTTCATACGCTGCTTTCCATAACCTTCCTTACTATAACCTTGTCCATTCCAACTCCGTTTCCGTCCGAAACGGTTATCTTGAAATGAATTCATTCCCTTGTTGTTCCCCGGTTTAGGAAGTACTGGAAACTCTTCATTGTCAGTTTCGCCCTCTGTATGCGACAAACCACTTTCTGCTGAAGTACACGCCATTCCTTCTGCTTCCGTATCATTCTCTCTGCGTTCAAAATGCACCCGTTGTCGGCGTGCTTTGGGATTGGTCGACAGTAAAAACGCCCTCTTATTTTCATAGTCCCGAAGATCTCTATGTAACTTACTTTTCTTTCGGTCTATAAGCTCAGACTCATACACAATTAACTGTTCATTCGTTTTGGCTAAAAACTGTTGAAGTTCATCATGTTTAATTTTGTTAGATATTTCAGAACACATTGTTTTTATTTCTTCTCTTAACTTATGCTTTTTCAGCACATCCCTTTCTATAAGTATCCGGACCCATTCTTTACTGCACCGGTGAGCAGCAGCTAACCATCTGTCATGAAACTGTTTATCATCAGAACAAGCAAGGTCAAACGGGGTAGATGGATTTTTCACACTCCGCAACCCTCTAGGAGTAATGTCTAATTCCTCATAATGCTGTAGACTTTGCAAGTTCAAAAATACTGACGTTTCTTTAAATAGCAGTTTTTCTATTTGTACATATAGATCCCGAACTTCAGGTGCAATCAATGTCTCCATTTTCTTACCGACCCGTGCGAATGGATTTTGTTGCCACAACTTACGATCCTGCTGCCATTTATTGTATATGACAGATGCTGCTTCACCATTATGTACTTCATCCCTTCCTTGAACAGCTCCCATATTCATAGAACCACCTGTACCATTTGAAACAGCAAAAAAGCTATCAATCGACTTTTGCGTACTGTCCATAGCAGTCTCTCTGAACATCCTGGGTAATGCTGCAAAGGAGTCACTAGCCATAAATTCAAAACCACAACGAGCACTCAAGGAAAACTTCTTATACCACAGAAAAGAAGACTCCACAGCAACCCTTGAAGAATTTAATCCACTTGAAAGATAAAATTCACAGTAACAAAATACAAAAACTGATGTTCAAATCTCGTTCTCTCTAGCGCCTCGGCAAATTAGCCTTTACAGAGTAAAAGATATCCTTATACTAACTTTCAACTCTTCTTATATCTTACAAACCCCTCCCAACATACTTGCAATCAATTATTCAATTAAATCAAACTATGAAAAAACAGAATGCACAAATGAGTAAATGCTCATTTATCTGAACCACTTACATTTGAATTTAGTTTTATATAGTGTAGGTAAGCAGAGGTGTGCAGGAAAACTAATGTCTGAAAGAAAAAGTGGTGGCTGTGAAGATGTGCAAGACTGTTACAGCAGTTGCTGTGAATTTGCAACTGTTTATGAGCTCATATTAGTGCAAGGGTTAGAGTAAGGGGATTGATTCTGTGTTGTGTATGTTTTGTTTTTGGATATTTTGTGTCCTTTTTTCTTGTCTTGTATAGTGGCAATGTTAGGGAAAGGGTTTTTTAGCAAGGTAATGTGATGGGTTAGCGTTAGGAACCTGAGTAGAGTCTAGGTTATAGTTACTGCTAGGGTTAGAATATATGGGTATGATGGTACATATTAGTGAAACTATACCAAAAAAGTTAGCTATTCCTTTAAAGAAGACTAGTGGTTTTGAATACCCATAATGCTTTGTCATTTTATGCAATCATTGTCAATACCTAAGCAGACATCATTTTGCAGGTATAGCCAGAAAAGAAATTAACTGTATCAAACAAAGCTCCTCATTAGCACTCTTCAAGAAAAATCTTGATGATTGGATGGGAAATAGAAAATTCACCTGGGGGATCACCTCTGTGGCTCTGCTCGACAGTGGCACAGGAAAATAATTTTCTTGGGTGGCAAAAGCCAGGGTACCTTTTTGGCTGGGCTTGTATAGGCCCCAGGGCCAATAGCCTAGTATCTACCTATGAACCTATAAATGTATAAGAAGTTTAACACCTTAAGCAAGAAAGGTTTTAGGTAGGACTTAAAGAAGTGGGAGGCTGTGGATCTGTATAACAGTAGTAGGTATGCTGTTGTCCAGCTGAGAGACACAGAATATAGGGAGCCCTGTGAAAGTTATATGACTTTTGTGGGTAAGTAAGGTGTTTGTCTCTGGAACAAAGTACCATTTAAGCTGTGAAAAAAAATGAAAGCCAGTCTGTGTCTAGCCACTATTAATCTCCAAAAAAACACAGACCAAGAGGATATCCACAGAAATAAAATGCTTGACAATGCTGGAAATATTTTACACTTTTATTACCACACAGCACAAAAAGGCATTAATGTTATTCCCTATTTATCCAAATGGCTTGTGAGGGAAACCTCTTTTATTCCTTGAGGGCACAATCACAGCAACCTACCCTCTGTCTTAGCACAACTAAGTCATTAGTTACAACAAGAGTCAAAACACCTACTGGATACTGGGACTAAAACTGTGAAAAAACATTTAGACACCATAACATTAAAGTCTAAAGGTGAGTTCTATTAGCAGGTGATCTTAATTGTATCTTGTCCTCCATTGATACCATACGCTCTAAGCCCTTCAAGATGTCCCCTGTTGCCAAGCACTTGAACAACTACATAAAAGACAGACTCCTGGATTCAATAAACTCTGTACAGGAATAGTGTTATTCCTGCACGGAGTGGTTCGTGTCCATGTAGCCTTAGCTTTAACAGCAGTGCGCCTTGCATATTCATGAAGGTGTGGTACTGTTAAGGCTAAATGGACACGAACAGTGAAGGAGTGCAGGGGGCGTGTTTAAGTAGTGCACAGATATCGAATATGCCCCCTGCACTCAGAATGTGCTGTATGGCACTTTCAAACAGTATTTCAGTGTCTGAGGAACCTGAAATGAAATAAAAATGAATATTTCAATGTCCGCGGACACTAAAATAGCAAGGGGACCAAGAAACAATGCAGGGGGTGTGTGATAGGTTCTGTCACACACACCCTGCATTGTATAAGTGCGTATGGCCATAGCCCTCAACTGTACAGGTGTCTGCAGAATGCCCAGATGCCTGCCTCACATGTCTGTCAACCTTCTAGAGTAACAAAGCTGTACAAGGCCATAAATAATTAAAAATATTTTTCCCCACTAAAGTATGTTTAAGCATAGCTGAGTGGGTATGTACGTTATGGTCCACTGCCCAGGATTGCTTGAACACCCCAGAGGAAATAAATAAAAATATACAGCTAAAATCCTATTATCAGGATAGATTAGTGGTTAGAGTGCTGGCTTTGTATACAGGCATTCACAGTTCAAGTACCAAGACAGGCTCTTTATTTTTACATAGGAAAGCAGTGTTATTTATTTATTTATTTTTTTTGTAAATGATGTAGTAAGTGATATTTGTCAACCAGGGTAGTGTAGCTGGTCTAAAATGGAAGTGTGAGTGCATATAACATGTGAAACCACCCATGTATACACAAGTCCCATACAGTATAGTCACACCCCCTTGGTAATGTAAAGAAAACACATAGAAGGATGTCATGTAAAATAAATCATATACACTTACTAAATTAAGTCATTATTCTAATATATCTAAAAATTAAAAGTGAGCAATGATTAGCAGTGCTCAGCAATGCTTAGCCAGTTTAAGCAATGCCTACATGTGAATGCTAAGCAACAGTCAGCTCAGCTAAGCGGATTTGTGCACTGTTAAGCAGTGCTCAACAAATTCCCCTTTAAGCATTACTAAAATCAGCTTAGCAGGTTTGCAAACTGCTAAGCTGTGCTCAGCATTTTCAAAATCGACCAATGATGGCAAAGGGGGAGAATATGGCCTCATTTAAATGGTGGGAACACAGCCAATACCTATTATACTTCAACCTGTACAGGAACCATGGCTGGTGTAGGTGAAGGTTCACGCTTTAGGGTGCAGTGCTGGGGTATCATGGAGTCCAGGGTCATGGCTGGACTCCTCGTAAGTAACCATGATGAGAGACTGCTGCAGGGCCAGTACCAGGGCTCACAATATAAAGTGGAGGCCTGGGACCATCTTGCTCATGATCTCACCCATACTACTGGCATCCCCTGAACTGGTGAGCAGGTCCTGCACAACTATGCTGACCTAAAGCGGAGGAAGTGGGCACTCTTGGACCAGTGGATCCAAGATGCCAGGGACAACCGTGCTCCAATAGTTTGTAAGTGTCACACATATAGGTGCACCAAATTCTAGCCTGAGGATGCGATAGACAGGTATGCATAATGATTGTTTTTCTCCCCTCCAGCTGCACCAGAGAGAGCTAGTAACATTGAAGCTGATTCCGACAGACTGCTGAGGCTGTGCTGACAGGCTGGTGAGTAAAAATCTATTTGCAGTGTACTGTGTAAATAACTAAGAAGGAGTACATTGTGTAGTGCTAGTAGGTATACTGTAACTGTGTTAACTGAATAAATAACATATGTCTGACTAATACTGGTCTGACATAAACATCTATAACACAAACTGTTGTGTTTACTCTGATATGTTGTTGTAGACTTAGAATGGAACTGTAAAACAAGATATAAATGCCCTGTGTAAACTTTTGCTTTCCAGATTGTAGTAATTTAAAGTATTAATGCACAGTACACTATCTGTCATGCGGTGGTGGTGCTGCTGTAGCGTTGTTGACTCACAGTTAGACGTTGCCCATTCGATTCTCAGTTAGAGCGTCTTCTGTGTGTCGACATGCGTGAATGGGCATTCCTTTGTTGAAGGTTGTGCGTTAGGCCCGGCAAGCCAGCACGTAAAAATCTACTGCCAATCATTAGCGGACCGGAGTGCCGCTGTGGCGACCCCTAACCGGGAAAAGCCGAAAGACACAAACAAACACTATCTGTCATGCATGCATCACAGGAATAGAAGTTCAGACTGTCTAACTTGAGACTAATAGGCAGAAACTAGTGAACATACATGTATACATACGACCTTAAAATGACATATATACAAAAACAATATATAGGCAATATATAAACATGTATGTATAAAAAAAAAATATATATATATATATATATATATATATATATATATATATATATACATAAAGACATACTCCAGTCATGAGACAGCTAAAATTACTCATTATCTAAGCAAGGGTCTAGATTTTAATTTAGGTTTAAGCGGCACATATTAATTTAAACCATGCCCTGAGTCCCCTCTGAGCCTAATAATCCATCTAGCCCCTAGCTGTTCTGTAATGTTACGTATGTTCCCCACCCTGATATTTTCATATACCCTGCTTATGGCCATAAACTTAAAAGTATGTCACCTATATAGAACCTTTTATTTTCAAAATACAGGCATAAACAATATATTTTGAGTAGTACACTTTACATAAACTTGGAAACAGAATAATTTATTTTGGTCTGGATGTTCAAAACTAACTGCACTTTCAATGTATTTACAAAAGTTACATTTACCACATAAGTATGTTCCACCTACTTTATTCAAATATTCACTTAAGTTCACCAAATATAAGTAAGATAAGAGAGTAGGTTCCTCAATAAAACCATATATAAAAAATATTATCTCACATTGTCCTATTTCGTTTCTAGATTACCCCAGTGTATATACTGCCACATCATATAAATAACCATATCCACTATTATATTTAGCTATCATCTTTTTCATATCAGGATTACTTGGGGGCCTATTCACCCCTATCCTTGTGTTTGGAAAGTAGGCCATCAATTCATCTCAGTACTTCATACTTCCCTGACATAATTTGTACATCTGACTTTGCTTTCATGTATCCTCAATCGCTCTTCTAATCTCATTATCAATGTTTGCTCCTGAAAAACCTCTCTGCACATTAAGTCTTGATTACATTGAGAGTGAATATGCAACACTTATTTACTAAATATATATGAGGGGGTAAGGTTCTATATAAGAAAGCAGGTGGTTTGAGTTAAATTTCATTATATTGCCTGTTTATTATAAGAGAAAATATCCAAAACCAAAAGAAAAGCTAAAGAAAAAATTAAAACAACAAACAAGACTTATTAAGTCGAGTTCTAAAACCAGTGTAGCTGGCTACAACAATACATTAGTACCAACATACATACCCATAAGCTAGGAGGTTAGGTCTATGGAAAGTATTCTAGGTGGGAACATAGGTAAAAGACAAGAACATGGATGGCTAGAGGAAACATTAGGCAGAGGGGACTCAGGCTGTAGATAATAATGATTATAAAGGTTTTACTCAAATTTTCACTGATTCTATGTCTTTGATAAATTTATTTTTATTTATATATATATATATATATATATATATATATATATATATATATATATATATATATATATTATATATATATATATATATATATATATATATATATTTTATACATATTTATATATATATTATTGGTTGTTGTATGCATAAATTTATGTTTTATTAATGTATATATATAATATATATTATATATATATATATATATATATATATATATATATATATATATATATTATATATATATATATATATATATATATATATATATATATATATATATATATATATGTGTGTGTGTATGTGTGTGTCTGTGTGTGTGTGTGGATATATCTTATGTGTATATGTTTTATAAGTTTTATCTTTATATATATATATATATGTGCACAAGTATGTGTATTTTTTTTTTCAAGTCAGTAAACGGGAAGTTGATGCATGATGTTAATTGATATTATTCAATTTGTAATCATGTGATTGCTTTGCTAGAGGTTGTATAAATAAAAGGATATTTTTTATATTTGTGACAAACACCATAGCATATTTGGGAAGGCAGATCCCTGCGGATCCATTTGCCCTGCCTCATCTGGCCATGACACTGGGCCCCAGCACATCTGGGACCCAACCTGGGACTTCCTTGTCTGTTGGTCCTGCACCACCTTTAGGTGAAACAGCCTCAGGGGATGAGGTACCTACAGAGGTTCCCCAACATCCCGCTCTCACCTTAAAAAAAGGGCATCTGTCCCACAAAAAAAATTGCCCCATACATAGCTCTACATTTTGCCCCCATGTACAGTGAAACTAATCAATCAACCCACAGATTATTCTGTAAATGTCTGTTGCCAACACCCTCCCTGTAGGGTGTGAGGCTGAAAATTCCAAATTCGACACATTATTCACAGCTGTTGCTTGCAGAAGAAATGTAGAGCTATGGTCCTTTCCTACACTCATACTGCACATCCCTAGCTGCTTTTCCTAATGTTTTACCCTGGCTTGCCCCCATTTCACCACTTTCCTATCACCCTTTTTTCTTTTCTTTAATGAAAATTAGCACAGGTGTAAGCGGGAGTAAGCAGTGCTAAGCAAAGCTAACAGGGCTTAACTGTCTGTTAGCATCGCTTAGCTCTGTGCAAAACCACGCAAACCTGCTTACAACTGCTTAAAAGTGCCTTGATCACTCTGTCTCCATTAGCCCTTGTTCTGCCAGGTGACAAAATAATCAGCCCTGCCAAGTCTCAAACCTGGGATGCTGTGCACTACAATCACAGCAACGTACCACTACACCATCTGAGCTGTGGGAATGTGTAATGCTTTTATAAGCATATCATGGATTCTGGTCATTTAACATTAATGAAAAAAGTCATCATCCAGGACCCTGTGCACTACAATCACACATACATCTACATCATCTGAGCTGTAGGAATTTGTAATGACTTTACAAACATATCATGCACAACAGTCAAAGGGGAAATTATATATATATATATATATATATATATATATATATATATATATATATATATATATATATATATAGATAACCAACCTCTTACTGCAAGACATCTGCAAAAAGCCTGACAAAGTGGGGGAATAAAGGCAAACAATAGTGACATCTTTGAAATATGGCTGTCATATGCGTAGAAGTCTGCTAGAGTGGCATGGTTTGCTTTAACATACAATTCCAGATAGATTCCAGGTCTGAAACACAAATAAATGCCATAATTTACTGATGTCAATGCTCACATCATCCCACTGATTTCTCAGAAAACCACAACTGTTATGGGCAACAGACCAAACATATGAGCCACGCATCTGGACAGTGTCTAGACATCTGGACAGTGGAAAAGTATGACCGCAGTCATGTAACAGAATGGAAAAACCCATGACAGCTTACACTGTCACCCAGCACCTTCTGAACCACAGTAAGACCAACACGATACTACCCCAAATCAGCTCTGGGCAATAACCCATGCATATCCAAATACATCATGCACTATAGGGATGGAACTGTAGGGAGAAGCAGATAGTGGTGCAAAAATGTCCACACACAACAATTTTCACCACATTCATAGTAACATACCAATACCTCAAATTAATTCTAGAGTAGAACGAGGGTTTGAAAAAACATATCCTGATTGTCAGTCACACACTACACCAAGATATACTGGCCCAACTCACAGTGTACTGGGAATCCTGCTGTGTTACAGGATATTTCTCAGTCTGCCCCTACAAACATACACATCTGATAGACCAGCAGCAGCTGTAGCAGCATGCACAGTCAGATGGAAAAAGGATCTATGACACGCACATCTGCTACTCTCCCTACTCAGCCCAACAAACATCTACACACAACACTGCTACTCAGTCTTGGCAGTCTGTTCACAATGGCCAGACATACATAACTCTCATATGTACAGATTTCCACAGAATGTCCAGGGTGTGAGACCATATTCATGGCCACTGCCGCATACCACTTCCAGGAGTATGTTAAGTCAATGGGATGATACCCGGAGTGCATTCACTAAATAATGATATAACATACCTCTGAACCTCCTACTGCAAGACATCTGGACAAAGGATGACATACGTGGGGGACAGGAGGCCAAAACGAGGGACGTATCTCACATAATGGTGTTACAAACAAACAGTTGCTGGTGTCACAGGCTTTGTGTAACATAACATCCCTGAAGGATATGATGTCTGAAACACCAATGGATGTCAACAGTGACTGACTACAATTCTCACATTATCCTACTGATTCCACAAAAACAGATGTTGTTGGAAGGACAGACCAAACTTAACAGACAAACCTATGGGCAGTCTGTGGACATCAGGACAGTTGAGAAATATGTTCGAGACGTATCACTGTCAGACATCAAGTCACGCAGAAAATGCATACCCAGATGAACCCTCTATGTGTATAACAGCACTACTGACTTACAATCTCTACCCATTTCTGGAGCTTTGTCCCCCATGTTGTTGGGCTGCCTCCACATGTCTTGCCCTGAGAGGTATTCCCACCTACTCTCTGTGAAGCTGTAGCCCCAACACCTCCATAGTGTCCTCCACAGAGGCAATAAAAAGGGGGATGGTCCACATGAAGAACGTCAATATAGCACTGTGTTGTTATGGCATTGGCAAATGGAAAGACATCACAGCTGCTCTGGATGCAAGTAGCAAGTGGCAGACACCAATTGGTGCACAGGCCATCACCTGCTCATGAGCAGTAACTACAAAAGGCAAGCTGCTGCCTATGCAACACAGGTCTTAACCCATCTACAAAATGACAGACTGTGACTACATAAACCTAACCATTTGGATTGTTGTGAGGAAACTCTTCAGCACTATAACAGGTATGTCAATCATGTGAGCTTGTACTGGAATTCAGAAGGGGGGAAGCAATGATGTCAAATGGGACATTAAACACAAGGCTGCAACAAGACCTGCTGGACTCACATGCTGCTGTCTGGCACTTATGGCACCTATGGCCATTCCCACTTGCCCTGTCTGCATTGATATGGAGCACATCTCTGGCCCCTGAGTCACCCCAGCAAAGGTCAGCTCAATTATGACTACTACTGGACTGTCTGTTGTCCAATACTGAGTGTGCCACTGCTAGGCCAGCTACCTGGGATGTTGTAATTATTCATAGGTCACCTGTGAATGCTACTCTGATACATATGCTTGTCTTACAAAGGTAAGAGATCTATATAGGTAGGGTATGTGCATACTACACAACAGGTGCAGATGTGTGTGTTGAACTATATGTGATATACTGAGCCCATACTTGACAACTGTCCAGAGTTTTGCAGACAGACCACATGTCTGCTTCATATTCTTAGTCAATGCCTCAGACAGTTGTGTATTGTCTGGCACATCACTGGCAACCCATTAAAGATTGAAGTCATAACATATTAGCATACATTTGATTGTCAGATGTCATATCCTGCAGAGTAGACCTGTGAATGCGACACCGTCTTTGCTGGCAACTAAGTGTGTTTCAGCTAGATTCATAAAGTGACACTATTTACTGGCCTTTGGCCACCACTGATGTGTGCCTTTGTGCAGATGTCTTGCTTAAACAGGAGTTAGGTGTCTAACCATGAAACCCATGTCAATGCAAGTGTACCTTGTCCTATAGGATGCCGACATTTGTGCAATCACTGACACCTGCTTTGTAGCTGTGGAGACCACACCAACCTTGCCAGGTCACTCATCCAATCATACGTTTAGACCCCAAATGGAGGCCTGCAAACCCACAGGAGGTGGAGTGTTGAACATTCGCATACACATACACACCTCCAGGTTGGTCAAACAGTATGATGCATGGGTGACATCCTGAGTGCAGGTAACAGTTGACAAAACACCTACTCAGATCACAGCTAGCTACAGTCCTCCAACCATGACTATGGACATCCACCACACCTATTGAAACCTGCTGGAATCTGTCAGGATTCAATCATCTACCCTGCTCCTGGGTGACTTCAAATACCCAACCATAGTGTGCAAGACCTTTGCCCCCTGAACATGAATGCACATAGATTCCTTGGCTTTGTCAATGGCAATGTAGTGGATCAGCTGGTCAGCACTCCTACAACAGGTGGAAATATCCTGTACCTGGTCCTAAACAACATGGGTAGCCACTGTAGCACTCATACAGTGCCATCCTCCTTGGTAATATCTGACCACATAGCCATCACTGTTCACGTCACCATCTCCCCTGCCCCCCCCCTTACAGTGTCAAGCAGAATGAACTGTACATAAATGACTATAAATCCCCTCAGAGCAGGTAGAAGTAGCTGTACAGCCAATGTCCCATTTGTTAGAACTAGCAGCAGTGTCCAGGCCCACACCACAATACTATGTTGGCACCTACATAGCTGTATGGACTCAGCAATACCTGAAAGGACAACATCATCTCCCTCAAGGTAGGGTAAATGCCTGTGGTGGACAGCAGAAATACACAAATACCATAATAGGTGGAAGCAATTGCTGGACAGGCCAAGAAGGAACAGATGCCTCACTGGAAGCAATTTCACCTTGGTCTGCACAAGCAAATAAGGTCACAGGTGATGTACCCTAAGGCTGTCTTTGAGTGCAAATTGGACACATCCACCATGCCCACTGACTAGGTGTTCCACACATGTGTCTGCAATTCCAGAGGCAACACACATATCTGCTCTGTAGTGGTAGTCAGTAACACCATATATAGATATGGCATAGATATAGGCAACTGGCTGCAGACAGGTGAAGTGTAAACATCACCACCCTGTCACCCCATTGGTACACATGTGCATGTACAGCACCTGCCCCCTCTCCTCATCATCAGGAAGCAGGTTCGTTATGCTCTCTCAAAGGCAGCACACAGAGGTCTCCATAGGCCTGATACCATCCCTGGCTGCATCCTTCATGAACACAGGCATGGGCTCTCAGATCCATTCCACACTGTAGTCAACCACAGCCTGAGCAGCGGTGTAATCCCATCTGCACAGAGGACAGCCACTGTCATCCCTATACAAAAAGGCAGAGCAATCAACCAACCCAGCCAGTATTATGCACATCAGCCTAACTAGCCTGCTCTGCAAGGGCATGGAAGGCAGTATCAAGGACATTATGAACAGGGACATTGGCAACATCAAAATGCCTGCGAGATCAGGCCTGTTAAACCAGGTCGACCTCTCTGAAGTGGTCAAGAAACACAGGGATGAGAGGAAGATGGTGAACAATGCCTACCCAATCCTATCACACTAATGCCCAGGCAGACAGGAAACATACACCTACACAGGTAGGCACCAGCCTGTATGTTACCAGATGGGGTAGCTCACTGGTCAATGATAGTACCCACTCAGTCAAAGTAGTGGAACCCACCTGTAGTAGTAGATTCTTCCACAGTGGTGTACCCCAAGGATCAGTGTGGGGACCTCTACTGTTTGAGATATTCGTATCTGAGGTACAGGACAAAAGCAGTGGTCTATGGGTGACCAGGTGTACAGATGCTTGCAAGCTGGCCACTTTCTTACATTCCCCTATTGATGTGAGCATCCCCCAAGAGGCACACACTCAGTTACTGACTGGTGCAAGAAGCATTACCACAAACTGAATGCCAGGAGAGGCATCATTCCCCCTGCTGTGGCAGATGTCATCCACACTAAGTATGACAATAATAATGCACTGAGCATGCAATCAGGTGTGAGGTGACTTGTGCACCGAGGTTGGTAGCAACCTGACAGTTTCCCACCGTATGAGCAGGGTCTATATTAGAACAGCGAATGTCCTATTCACCAAATACGTAAACACTGACACATATTATGCAAACCGTGAATACACTGAATGCCCTAAACCGTGAAATTAAAAAATGTGAACCGTCATAGTTGTCCAACCCCACCACCCGCTACATACTACCTACCCAAACAGAATAAATAAACCACATACATACACTAACCCAAACCCTACTTCTAATCCTAAACTAAACCCTACTTCTAACCCTAAACTAAATCTTGCATATACTACCATGTATGCACTTACCTTAACCTGCACCCTTACCCTAACGTCTGTAACTATCGCACACTTACTGTAAGAAGCTATACCAAAACAAAATAAATAATTCACACACATACACTTAACAAAAATGTACTTCTAACCCTACACTAAACCTCACATACATTGCCATCTATGCAATTACCTTAACCTGCACCTTAACCCTAAGGTCCTTAACAATTGCACACTTACCTTATGGATCTATACCACAGAAGGGACAATCATGACAATTCGATATTTTGGATTTTGTGCTTCAGGACGATCAGTGTTTCCGCGGTTTGATGAATACTTGACGATGTTTGCGTATTCGGGTAAGTGGACCTTCACTGTTTTAATAGGGAACCTGTGAGCACCATTGTACGGAAGGCCATCTACATGGCCCACCTGACAAATATGTGTATGTCATCCAGGAACGGGGAGGCCACAACATCCCTGTACTCCACCCTTACCAGGCACACTACTAAGTACAGTGGCTCCTTTGGATTGTACCTTTCCAAGCAAATGCAGCAGTTGCAGAGACCACAGATGTTCTTGACCAGGCAATTCCAGGGTCTCCAACATCTATGCTATACAGGTAAGCTGAAAGCCCTGTCCCTGTACTCAGTCTCATATGGACTGATCACAGGTGACCTGTGTTGGGCATACAAGGCCATGTCCAAACCAGCCTTGATGGCATTTCTGCATATCTGTAAGATATATTGCACTCACGCATCATGCATGCAATGTCCCCACTTGGTCTGGACATGTATAATACTTGTTGGTGGGATACTGTGGTGTTCCACACAATACACTGTCTGTAAAATATACTCCCTCTCCATGTCTAGCAGAGTACGTGCATAGCCCTCTGGAAGAGGAAGCTAGACGACTGCATGGGAAATGGATGAGACACTCCTGGGATACTGTGTGTGTCCCAGATGGACAGGGGAAACAGGCACTGGCTTGGAAGGGGCATGGGCAAAAGTCTGGGCCAGGCTTATGAGAGCATCAGGGCCAATAGCTTGGTATCATCTTATGAGGCTATGCACCTAGTACTTTGCATGCGTCCTGTATGTACTGCAGACTGTCCTGCAATGTTGTGTGAAATGAATCCCTGTGAGTCTGAACTGTGTATGTACTGCAGTGATAATGTATAGTCCTGTCCCCACATCAGTTATCATTACATATTGCTACACCTTGTCAGTGTGTGTGGTCTGTATAGCAGTACGTCAGCTCTTACAGTATGTAAATATGCACTTGGTGACATTGTATAGCTCCCTCCAATAGCCTTAGTCTTGCCCACAATTACCATTCTGTTACTAGGCCCATCACACAGTAAGATTTGTCACCCTTTTTGTGGGCCGGACAGTAACAGTGATAGAGATGGACTGTGGCAGGCAGAACTACTGTAAGGTCTGCCCACAGGTATCACAGCTGTGTCAGACTGTACCAGTAGTGTGTGTGTGTGTGTGTGTGTGTGTGTGTGTGTGTGTGTGTGTGTGTGTGTGTGTGTGTGTACTAGCCAACCTTATAGTGCAGTATTAATTTACATATGTTGTCTTCCCCTCACAGGTCGCAGTGGGGGTCATGGTCCCTCCTGCACAGAACCTGATGTCAGTGTCTCTGCAGACTCTCACAATGATGATAGTCATAGTGAAGCACAGGTGGGGTTGTCAGTGGCTGAATCTGTGCCATTAATTGTCATCCTACTGTTGTCCACAACATCCCCACACACAGTCATGATGCCCACACATACCCTGTCCCCATTTGCCACAGATAATAGAGAGTTGTTGGGTGGTGGCATGGAACAGGCTAGTGTGGTGACTATAGCGAGTGTGAGTGTAGACACTTGCCATAGCTGAAGTGCAGGTAAGGTCCCACACAGGTGGATGGACAGGGGTGCTTGCAGGAGGACTGCTGCCTGTATAGCCCCTGTTGCAAGTGCCACAGCAGGTGTCACCAGATGCATGTTTAGGGCAGTCATGGAGGCACACGCACGTACTGACCACAAAACCAGACAAATACTCAAGGTCTTGGATGCACATCTTCCTGGTGTCCATGACAACCTACATGACCTTGTTGAAGCCTCATGTGAGAATACTGAGGTCATGAATAGACAGTGAGGTGAGACCATGGCACTCCTCAACCATGCAATGTCTGTGTTGAAGCATGTGGTGGGGGACGGGTAGCAGCCACGTGGATGTAGGTCAGCACCATGATCAGCTGAGGGTCTACAGGGCTGTGCACCTTTACACTCCTGTAGTGGCAGTACCACTAACGTTACCAAAGGGGGTTGCTGTCTACACCACAATGCAGCAGGCCATGGGCACGTGGTCCTGGCTGGTCCCGTCAGGGACACAGATGAAGCAGACAGCAGTCACCATTGGGGAGTAGTACTGCATCTGACCTTGGGACTGGTGGTGCCAGTGAGACCCCTGGCAGGACCAGTTCACGTGTCCGTAGCCTGAGATGATGAACTGTAAACCCTGCCATGTATGGTCCACAGTTGTCCAACATACCCCTGTGTAGGGTAGCCACATAGGTTCATAGGTTCATATGTGTGTATTAGGCTAATGGCCCTGGGGCCTTTACAAGCCTAACCCATAGATGTGCCCTGGCATTGTGCTGCCCATCATTAGTTCCCAGAGCCTCTATCAAGTAGATCCACTGGGGTGATCCCTGGGGTGAACTTTCTATTTCCCATCCACTTATTAAGATTTCACTTGAAGAGGGTTAATGAGGTGCTCTGCTTGACATGTATGGGATGTCTATTCCAAAGCATGGGAGTCTCTGGGTTATGAACCTGTCCCTCCAACATGTTCTGTTGATTTTGGTAATGAGGTTGAGGTCTTTGGAGCACATGGTGTGGAGGGTTTGGGATTTCTTTAGATGTAGCATTTCTAACAGAGCTGGGTCAGACATGGCTTTGTAAGTCAAGCAGAGAGCGCCTCTTAGTAGACGATATGAGACAGAGAATAGCCGGATTTTTTGAGTCTGTCCATATAGGACATGTGTTTAAGGCCTAGGATCCACTTCATGAGGTACTTTTGTGGCCTGTCCAGCTGTTGCAGGTGTCTAGTGAGGTACATGTCAAATGGGGCATTATACTCTATGATTGGTCTAATGAGGGAAGAGTAGAGAGAAATGATGACCTCTTTCTTCCTGGATGCAAAACCCTTGGTAATGAGATATGCCACACAGAAGGAATTTCTGATCACAGTGGGAATGTGGGGGTCGAAGCAGTGGTTGCTGTCAACCTGTGTCTCCAGTTCTCTTATAATGCCTTCAGTGTTCAGTGGGCTCCCGTCAATGTGGTAATTAGTGGGAACTAAGTTTTTCCCAAAGGGGATGACAACACATTTTTTGGCATTAAGCTTAAGGCCATGGTTTCGACACCAGCCATTGGTCTCAGTGAGTCCTTTCTGTAGGATGTCTGCATCACTTGAGGAGTTAATAATGGCTCCTAGCTTGCAGTCATCTGCAAATTTGGTCAGCCAGAGTCCCCCTGTGTTGCCCTGGACTTCTGAGAAGTAGATGCCAAACAGGAGAGGACGCAGGAGCAATCCCTGTGGGACTCCACTTGTGGCTGGTCGGCATTCTGACTTGGAGTCCACTACTTTCACAATGTCTGTTCTATCTGTGAGCCAATTTGCAACCCACCTAACGATGTAGGGGTTTATGCCTAGTTTGCTGAGTTTATCAATAATTCCTGAGTGAGGAATGGTATCAAAAGACTTGGCCAGATTGAGGTAGGCTGTATGAACTGCCTTACTTTCATCCACTGCTCTGGAGACTGACTCAAACAAGTTAGCCAGGTTAAGCAGGTATGAAATACCTTTCATAAAACCAAATTCCATGGGATCTAGAGTTTGGAGATTCCCTATATCCTTGTTAATTATGTCCATGATGATGCACTCCATAGCCTTACATATCAGACTTTTCAGCTAATTGGGTGATAATTTTCAGTGTCTGTAGTTTCTCTTCCTTTATGGAGAGGGATGACTGTAGCAGTGCACCATTTGGTAGGGTCAAAGCCTGAAGTGAGGCTGTGAGTGAACAGAGCACACAGATGTGGTGCCAGTTCACTTTGTAATTCATGTAGAACACAGCCAAGGATATTGTCAGGTCCCATGGAAGCTGTATTCTTGGCTTTAGACAATGCAGCTTTAACCTGTGCTGCAGTAATAATGGGTGCCTGACATTCTTCTGGTATTGAGATTGGTCCGTTAGGGGGGGAGAGAGGGGTAAAGTTGGCACTGAATCTGTCGGCCAGTATGTTGGCAATACATACAAACACACACACATCACTATCGTAGCCAGGTCACCTCCAGAAACACACACACCACTCCTGCATGGCCCATTCATAGAACACCCATCCAAACACACACACATGATGTCAACCATATGGCCCAGCCTAGGCCTCTGGCAAACTCACACAACACCCTCTGCATATGATGATACCTGTGCAACATCCCTGTCATCCATAGCACTGATGCAGGGACTTGCTAATATGGTTCGATGCACTGGGTGAATTAAGTAGAGTTTAGCTATGTAATGCTGTGTAAGGTGCTGTCAGCTGACATTTGTAATGGTTACACTGCAGAGTGAGTGTACCTTTTCAGCCATTATGCATAATTGGTGTTAGTAACGTTAACTGAATGAAGTCTCACATGCTGTATTCTGTTTTCCAGGTGTCTGTGTGTCAGCAGGATGTGGCCTTGCAGACATTGCTAATGATGCGTATGGCAGAGTGGTAACACATTGACCATGTCAAAGCTGAGGCACAGATGTATATGTACGCATTTACCAAATCGGTGTAACAGTTATTGTATGTGCCAGAGAGCTTATAGGACTGAGGGGTGTATACAGGTAAGTCTATAGTGATTGACCTCAGCAGCTCTTGTAAAGTGGACAATGGTGAGTGTAGTTGGTGGAACACACCTTGGATTGGTAAAACACACACTCCCAGAGGATATTGTGTCGACTAAACAGACACAGAATACTGCTGCAACACACACAGTCTCTCTCACACACATACACACACACACACACACACACACACACACACACACACACACACACACACACACACACACACACACACACACACAGGATCACAGTTGCCAGTACTGGGTTTGGAACCCCTCCCCATCTAGTTACTGGTAGTACAGTGTTATGTGGTTATCGCAGGTGGCACAGAACTAATAGTTTGATGAGTGTTTCAAGGTACTTGTAAAGTGAATAACATCACATGCCCTTGTGAGGTAAGGCAATGGGGGTGTACTGGGTGGGAAAGGACTCATAAAACTGTCACCTGTGAATCTACACACTCACAAACACTGCTATACACACCAATGCATGCACACACATTTGCCTGTACTGGCATTAGCAGCCCTGCCTATCATGTTATTCATTCCATACTGTTACATAGCTGTTGCACGCAGCACGGGTCTTATAGGGCTGAAGAGTGTCTACAGATACCTGTATGGTAGATGTGAACAGCAGGCTTCGTAAAGTGGATCTTCAAACATGTACTGGGAGTACCATGGCACATGTACTGGGAGTACTCGGCCAAATAATAGATATAGTTCTCACTCAAACACACACAGGATATTGTTCTCACACACACACACACACACACACACACACACACACACACACACACACACACACACACACACACACACACTTGCTAGGCCTAAGATTAGAACTCCTATCTATCTAGTTATTGCTATGACAGTGTTATGTATTTATCTCATGCACCACAAAGCTTACAGGGTGAAGAGTGTCTGAAGGTAATTCTAAGGTGAACAACATCACTAGGTCTTGTAAAGTATGGCAATGGGAGGTGTACTGGGTGAGAATGGACTCAAAATACATTAACCTGCAGTTATACACACTTACAAACAAAAATACACTCATACACAAATTTGCCAGGACTGAGATTAGCAGCCCTGACTATCTTTTTAGTCAGTCCATGCTGTTACATAGTTCCTGCATTTGGCATGGGGCTTATTGGGCTAAAGAGTGTCAAGAGATACCTCTACGGTTGATGAAGACAGTGGGCCTTGTAAAGTGGACCTTGGGATATGTACTGGCAGTACCATGGCCTAAAATGTAAAACCCATCCCCAATGGATATAGTTCTCACTTAAACACATATACAGGATACAGTTGTCACACACACATATACACACACACACACACACACACACACACACACACACACACACACACACACACACACACACACACACACACACACATGTGTCAGGACTAAGATTAGACCCCCTACATATCTAGTTATTGCTACTACAGGGTTATACATTTATTGCACATACCACAGAGCTTATAAGGTGAAGAGTGTCCCACGGTTCTTCTAAGGTGAACAACATCACAAGCCCTTGTAAAGTATGGCAATGGGCAGTGTACTTGGAGAGTGAGGCCTCAAAATGCTGTATCATACAAATATACACACTTACAAACACTTACACACACACATTTGCAAGGACTCAGATTAGAAACCCTACCTATCTAGTTATTGGTACTATAGTGTTATGCAGGTACCTCACACACCATGGGGCTTGTAGGGTGAAGAGTATCTCAAGGTACCTGTAAAGGGAATAACATCACCAGCCCTTGTAATTTATGGCAATGGGAGGTGTACTGGGTGAGAAATGCCTCATACGACTTTTACCTACATGTGTACACACTCACAAACACTTTTATACACACTAATGCACACACACATGTATACCAGTACTGAGATCTGTAGGTTCATAGGTGTGTACTAGGCAAATGGCCATGGAGTCTTTACAAGCCTAGCCCATAGGATTACCCTGGCATCATGCCATCTGATGTTACTCCCCAGTGTGTCTGTTGAGTATAGCCACTGAAGTGATCCCTAGGGTAAGATTTCAATTCCCAATCCACTCATCCAGATTTCTCTTGCAGATGGCCAGTGAGGTGCTCTGCTTGACATGTATGTCAAGTCTATTCTATAGTGTGGTCAGTCTCTGGGTTATAAACCTGTCCCTTCAGCATGTTCTCTTGATTGTGCAAATGAGGTTGAGGTATCTGGGGCATGTGGTGCAGATGGATTGGGTTTCTTTAGATGTAGCATGCCTAACAGAGCTAGGTCAGACATGGCTTTGTAAGTCAAGGAGAGATCACCTCTAAGTAGCCAATATGAGACACAGAATAGTTGGAGTTATTGGAGTCTGTCCATATAGGACAAGTATTTAAGGCCTAGGATCCTCTTTGTGAGGTTCTTTTACAGACTCTCCAGGTGTTGAGGTGTCTAGTGAGGTAAATGCCAAATGGGCTATTGTACTCGATGATTGTCCTAATGAGAGAAGAGTGGAGGGAGACTATGACCTCTTTCTTCTTGGGTGCAACACCCTTAGTAATGAGATCTGCCACACAGAAGGACTTTCTGACCACAGTGGTGGTCAACAGAGAGGTCACTGTCAACCTGTGTTCCCAGTTTTCTTATAATGACTTCTGTGTTCAGTGGACTACCATCGATGAGGTGATTCATGGGAACCAAGTTGCTCCTGAAGGGGACGATGACACATTTTCTGGCATTGAGCTTAAGTCCATGGTTCTGACAACAGTCGTAGGTTTCAGTGAGGCCTTTCTGCAGGATGTCAACATCACTTGGGGAGGTAATAATAGCACACACCTTGCAGTCATCTGCAAATATTGTCAGCCAGAGACCCTTCATGTTGGGTTGGACTTCAGAGGCATAGACACCGAATTCAAGGGGATCCAGAACCAGACCCTGAGGTACTCCACTAGTGATTGGTTGGCAGTCTGACATGGAGTCTGCTGCTTTCACACTGTGGGTTGTATCTGTGAGCCAGTTTGCAACCCACCTAGTGATATAGGGTTTGATGCCTAGCTGAGTGTGTTTGTCTATGACTCCTGAGTAGGGAATGGTATTAAAGGATTATAAGCCCCACCTATCTTGTTATTTATTTGATACTGTTACATAGTTATTTCATGTGGCACAGAGCTTATAGGGCTGCCATGGCCTTTCATTTGCATTTTGTTGACTGTGTTATGTTGGTAGTATGGACCCCATGACATTCCCTACAATGGCACTATGGGTGAGGCATGGGCCTTTGCCAGAGGCCTGTAGGCCATGTGAGACTGATGCAGGCCATCTGTAGCAAGGCAGTGCGTTTGGTCACTCATATGTTCCCAGGCTGTCAGACAGTGGATCCCCCTGGGGTGACAATGGCAAGTGAGTCAGGTGTTACTGACAATCACTTTCTGTTTGTATTGATCCATCACTCTGGGTGACAGCAGGATGCTGCTTATGGCTAGGGACATACCTGCATGGGACAAATATTCAGCATGCTGCATCATGTCTGTCTTTCTATAGTCCGTGAGGTACTTCTGACATCATTCACACCGCCATGGACCAGGCTAGTGTGATACCTGTACCTGTCATGGGGTGACTTGAGTGCATGTGTGATATGGCAGTTTATGGCACCTGCCAAACAAGTAATCGTGACTTTCTCCTTATCCTGTCTGGTGTGTGACACATCTGTGTGTCTGACAGTGGAGTCTTTTATGAGTAATATGTTGTGTGTATGGTAAGGCCTTAGTGTTTGCAGGACCCTGGTGTGTGGTGTATGCTTGGTCTGTGGTGTGTAGGTTTGGGAAGTTCTCATGTGTTTTTCCCTCTGAGGTGTCCTTTACTGGGGTTTGATTTGTTGTGGACATCCACTTATGTGGGTGTGTGTTGTGTATTTGCAGGTGATGCTTACTGACTCAATACACTGCAGGGCACCTATCTTACTGCAAAATGTGCTCTGGTGTGCACATTCTCCATTTGTCTGGCCAGTGGTTCCCCTCCCCCTTTTGTGTGTCTCTTTATCCTTCTATAGTCTGGTCACAGGCTTTGCCCACAGTGTCTGCTGTTATATATTTGTAATTCTAGTGTGAGCATGGCAAATGTCATAACATCACACACAAGTTTATGGACTACCTGCCTCTGAGCATTCCAGTCTGGCAGGTTGTCCATGATTGCACCACTACATCTGCCGGGGTCCTCAGACAGTTTGCATTACTATGTTATTATGTGGCTACATGTTGGCTTAGCTGTCAAACTGTCACTGAGTCTGACATACAGACAGGCCCACATATGACAGTCAGATGAAGGCCCACACATGGGGACCAGATGTTGATACTGTTCTGCCATACATAGTTTGGGGACCAGTTTGTTACTTGCTTGCTTTCTGTTATGGGTGTGACATCTGCTTCTCCACTGTTTGCCATTGATGTTTTGACATGACCTTTTCTTGCTTTGCAAATACTTTGCAGGTGAATGCAATGTTAGGACAAGCAGAACTGATATACAAGGCATACTTGTGCTCCTTCTGTGACAACCTGTCATTCTAGGAGTATGGCTGTTGGGCAGTGACATATTGTCAGTGCTGACACAGTAAGGTGGCAGCATTTTATGACCTGTCAGTACACTGACCATCAGGTACCTGCTGTGATACTTGGTACCATACCTCTCTACCTATAAGAGCCAGACATCTGGGCAAAGCCATAAGTAATTGGGTGACAAAGACCTAAATATAGGGACCATTTTAACTACTGGCCTTTCAAACCTAGAAGGGTGATATAATAACAGATGTTGCATTAGCATGCATTTTCTATAGGGTGTGAGGTCTGAGACACTACAATCCGTCATTATTTTCTGACTTTAGACTTTCATGGTTTATCAATGATTTGCCACACAACCACTATTTCATGATAAAGACCCCACAAGTATGATGTAAACCTCTGTACATTCTGCAAAAGGTCTGTACAGTTGGGAGGTATGATAGGCACTGTGTAGGTTACTCCAACCTGTGTACTGTTCATATGTGTGGCCCCCTGTCCATGACCTGTCCAGCTTACCAGCAGTAATGGATATTGACATATGGATAGTGTGTACAACTCCCACCATAGGTGTAGCGGACATGCAAAATAGATGGCACTGCGATTCTTGGAACATGGCCCTGTCTACCACAGTACTGTACCTAGGCCACTAAGACACAACAGCCGGGAGTAAGTGCTGGCCACTTCCTGATAGTATTTCCCACACATATACATAGGTCATTGACCCCTGCATATTTCGGACATGCAACAAGTTATCATGTTGATTGGGACAGCCCTGGCAATGTGTGCTCTGCTGCGATTACGCTACAAATCTAAATGTTACTGTATTTCTATGGGAATATGGGTGTGAGGGGGGCACACTTGTCAACAGTACACATTTGCACATACTGTGCTGATATTGGCTTTATATTTTGGTTCCATTTAACATAGTATTGTGCCCTGTCTTGGAGAATAGAGGCATATCACTAGAGGCCACAGATTATATTGTAATGGCATGCAATTGAGTTTCAGACTTCTTACCCTTCAGGGCCTTACTGCAACTGGATGGCCTGCTGTGATATCACTGTGTCACCATTTGTGGGCCTTTTCCAGGCATTTCTTTATGGTTTTCTATGGCTGACTTGCTGGGTGAGTCTGAGGGGTGAGTATGGGATCCCCACATTGACATCCATGCATGTGACCTATGAACCCCCCCCCTTAGTTGGCCCTCCGCATATACTGCAATGGGATTTGTTACCTCCTTGGATAATACTACATAGTGTGGGGAAGCCAGTATTGGGCAGACATTTCCTGGTGTCCCACACAACTGTCAGTTGTCTGCTGCTACCCAAGTAGGCCAACCCATTCCCTTGCATGCATGCAGCGATACCACAGATATGCTACCAGAACATACTACTCCAGTCATTCATTGTTGAGAAGACTGCCTTATCTTGTGCCTGCGGCAGTTGTGGGGACGATGGGTGAGGGCTGACTCTGCCAGATGCATGCAGTACACTGCCTACAGGTAGTGTGATGTGTGTGGCATCCATTTTACTTTGTGCGAGTTGGAGAGAGGTGTCAGCCCCTGGGTCCCTACAGTATCAGTATGTGCGCTATGCATTGCCTCTTTGCCAAGGCCTGGGCATACTGGGCATACCTCCATCTGCCTATAGGACCAGGCTCAGGGGCTTCCTCTTCCGAGTCCCTCTGTACCTGTGAGGACCTTGGCAATGGTGGGGGGCTGTGTGGTCCTGCCCCATGTGTTCCTGCTGCAGCTGTTTCTGCAGGATCATATTGTATATCATGGCACATACTTTGAACATGTGTTCACATGTGGCTGGAGAGTACTGCAAGGCTCCACCAGATATGTCAAGGCAGAAGAACAGTGACTTGAGCATCCCAAACATATGCTCTATAATGATCCTGGTTTGTGAGTGTGCCCCATTATGGTGTTCTTGAGTGAGTGCATATGCATTTCTGATGGGTGTCATCATCCATGGCTCCAGTTCATAGCCAGCATCCCCAAGCAGATGGTCATATGGGCTGTCACCACTGGCAAATGCCTGGTACAGCTGTGATGAATGCCAGGTGTGGGAGTTGTGATAGCTTCTAGGGCTGCCAGCACACACATTCATGATAATGCCCTGCGCGTTGCACATGACCTGGCAGGTGATGGAGGGGACACCCTTGCAGTTTATTTAGACCCTACCCTGTTCACCAGGTGGTGTTTTGATGTGGATGTGTGTGCAGTCTATCGCACCCAGTACTTCCGGGTATTCTGCTACACGATGGAATTGACGCATATTGCTGGTCCTGTCCTCATGGGTGTTGGGGAAGTAAATGTGCTCACCAGCATGTGGTAGCATGGCATCCAGGATCTGTTGGAGTACCCTGGAAGCAGATGCCTGTGAGACCCTCATCATGTCCCCAGTAGGTCTTTGGAAAGTACCTGTAGCTAGTATTCTTAAGGCTGCACATATCTTGGTATCCACTGGGATGGGTTCCCCTCTGTTGGCTCTGGTCATAGTTGAGGCCAGCACAGCCCAATGATTTGCTGAAGTATGTCTCTGTCCACCCTGTAGAGCTCTATCTCCAGATCATGTAGCCCCTGGTAGGTTACCCTGGGTCTGAACACTCTTCTTCTCCTACTCAGTCTGGGGCAGTTGTCATCTTTATCCTCCTCACCGCCCTCAGCCTCTAGCACATACTGATAGATCAAAGTAATGGGAGCCCCTAACTTTTTTTGGTTAAAATTCCCCTCCACATGTGTACACCAATGGTGCAAGGTTTGTGGGAAAAGCAGAGCGAAAGGTGTTTTCACAGTTTATACTGTTGTGCTGCAGATGCTGCCTGTATGATTGGCTAGCTATGATACATTCCACCTGCTTGCTATTTTATTAGTACTTGATTGCTTTTATTCTGCTATTTGCCTTTTTGCCTTTTTTTCTTTTTTCCCTTCCCATTTCCCCCCCTTTTAAGCCCCAAGGTGTGCCGCACAAACCCGGTGCCCAAATGTAAACAGTCCTGTTATTTCCAGGTTTTTTTTTGTTTTAGACCCGGTGCATGCCGCGCAAACCCGTTTAGTTAAAGTAAACACTTTGAAGCAGAAATGACCCTCTCCTGGACATGATCACAGTCTTCATTTCAGGGAATGAGTCAATACAGCCTGAGACACACCCCCTTGCGTAGCTGTGCTTAGCTAAGCTCAACTGGGAGCTGTGCAACTCCAAAGTGCTTACACCAAGCATGACACATCCTCTTTTATTGTCGGCTGCTTCTCCTACTTACACCACTGCCTTATAGCGCCTTCACTTTTAGGTGCAGCCAGAGAATGGTCTCCCCTTTAGTGATTCAGTAAAATTTGATCATATGCATACCCCACTGCCTTAGTCCCTGGTTACACCACTACACCACAGCCTTCCTCCTTAGCAACCAGTGTTACCTGTTATTGTTTTGATTCTGCATGCCATAGACTATAATTGCAAAATGCAGATTTCACTTAAAATTGCCTTTTCACATTTTTTGTTTTATTTTTGGCACAATCCCATTTGCGAGCCACTGCCCTATGCTTAAACGGCCGAGATCAGCCAAACAATATTAAACTTTTATTTTTATAATTTTGCAACACTTTTCCATGCCAATGGCCATATATTTGACCACTGGCATGCCTAAGGGGTATAATACATCCTTTACTTTGAGCTGTCATGCCTCTGTTTTGATTTTTGCAGAAATGTATTTGGCCATTAGCCAAATACATTTCTACACCACACACTATTCCCGCAAAGATGCTTGCCTGCTTACCAAATCACTAATTCACCTCATTTGCATGGTTTTCACCAGCAAATGAGGTAACTAGCATTATTCAGTGGTGTCCTTGTGGGAATGGTGCAGCCAGGCTCGTGCATATCCCCAGGCTTGTTTACTGGATCACCCGGCAGCCATATTCCATGCAGGAATGGCTGCACTATTCTTACACTCTGTGTAAGCTTTATTGAATCCCAGTGAGAAACCTAATTAACATTGATGGTATAAAAATATTATCCTTCCTGAAGTATTCTCACTTCTCTTACAGATTTGGCACACAGATCAACATAGACAAAGTCTTTGTAACCAGTTCTTTAATGTCCAAAACTGATAATGTAATGCTGACATCATGCCCTATGTCTGACCACAATGCTATCACCTTCAATGTAACACTTAATACTGACCCCTTAAACTTCTGCTAAAGACTAACTACTTATCTAGTAAGAGTACAAGGATTTAAAGAATGGTTTCTAGATGAAATAAAGCTTTACCTAGACACCAATAATAATGGAGAGGTTTCAGATATTATCCTATGGGACGCTTTAAAGGTAGTCTTAACTGGTAAAGTCAAAAATTGGTATATAAATAAAAGGAAAGAATGGAATAAAAACATACAGAAAGAAACTGATGAACTAAAACTAAAACTTACATCAAATGACAAATCTGCATTAACGTACATATGTAAACTGAACAAAAAGTTCAGGATATCATGCAGCATAAAAATCATATTACAGTCCTACATAATTAACCCCAAGAGTATGCACAGGACTGCGATTAGATCTAAATATTTAAATGAAAAAAATCATATAAAAGAAATAATATACACTAGAAATAATCAGACTATTGAAGTTACAGATCTAAAAATATCTTATTATGTTTTAAAAACCATTACAAGAATATTAATAATAATTACTCATCTAAAGTGATAACAAAAGTATAGACAACTTTCTTGCTAATAATATTCAATAGAAGCTATCCATGCACAATATTAATAACATAGACAAACCCTTTTCCTTTAAAGAATTAAAGGAATGAATAGAAAATCGTAAGACAAAAAAGGCACTAGGGCTGGATGGTCTAATTTCAGAATTTTACAAACTCTTACCTGATAACATCTTGCAAATCTTACTCAACGCATTCCAAGTAGTTAAAAGTACAGCAAACATCCCTCCCTCATACAAATATTCTATCATCTCTCCCATCCTAAAACCAAATAAAGAGCCCAACCTGTTGCCACATCATACAGGCCAACTTCTTTGCTTGACACTGATTACTAGATATTCATGTCTATCTTAGCAGACAGATTAAATAATATTCTTTAAATATTAATTCATGAAGACCAGACTGGGTTTATCAAAAACAGAAAGGTACAAGACAATATAATTAGACTACTGTCCTTAAGAGACTTAGCAAACAAGAAAAAAATTAGCTTTCTATTTTAAGCCTTGATATACCCTGGGATTCGATAAACTCCGTGCAAGAATGCCACTATTCTTGCACAGAGAGGTTTGTGTCCGTATAGCACAGCAGCGTGCCTTGAATATTCATGAAGGCACGCTGCTGTTCAACCTACATGGACAGGTACCGTGAACGAGTGCAGAGGGCATGTTCAAGTAGTGCATGGACATTGAACACATCCCCTGCACTCAGAAAGTGCCATACCACACTTTATAATAGGATCTGGCATAATATTAGAGAACTACTCTAATATTATGCCAGTATTTCAGTGTCCGCAGACACTGAAATGAAATAAATGATCATTTCAGCATCCACTGAAATACCCACAGCATCGGGAAAACAATACAGGGGGTGTGTGACAGGTTCTGTTACACACCCCCTGTATTGTAGAAGTGCCGTACAACACCTCTGTAACCTGCTAAAGCAGGACATGTGTCCAAATGCACAAATAATGGGGGATAAATCCCTGAAAAGGGACACATCATAATTATTGCCCTTACAAACTTAGAAAGTTGATAGAAAATAGGTCATGAATTAGCATGAATTACGAAAGGATAGAGGTCTGAAAGCAAATGTATGCCAATATTCCCTGACAGCAGTCCATGTGGACAAAGGCACAAATAATTGGGGGGGAAAGCAATAAAATAGGGATGCCTCTGAAAAATTGCCCTCACACACATAGAAAGTTGATAGAAAACAGGATATGTATTAGCAGGAATCTCTGAAGGATAGAACCTGAAAGCCAAAAGTATTCCATTATTTCCCAATTGCAGTCCTGAATGACTTGTTAGAACACCACAATACTCACTTAAATAACATAATAATATAATAATATTATATATTTTTCCTAGGCTAAGGAATGTTTAAGAGTAGCTAAAGGTGTGTGCATGTTATGGCCCTCTGCTTATCATAGCTTAAACATCCCATAGGAGATAAATATAAATATACAGGTGACATTTCAAAGCCAAAGTAGTGTAGTGGTTAGAGTCTTGGTTTGACATACAGCTGATCATGGTTTGAGTACCCAGACAGGTAACTTATTTTATATGGGAAAGTAGTGTTAAAATTATTTTTGTAAACATAAATTATGTAGCAACTGTTTTTTGTCAATCAGGGTAGTGTAGCTGGTGTACAATGTCAGTGTGAGTGCATATAACATGTGAAATCACCCATGTGCACAAAAGTGCTCCATATAAGTATAGTCACACCCCTTGCCAATGTAAGGAAAGCACATAGAGGGATGTCATGTAAAGTATATCATATACACTTAATGAAATCAATCCTCTGATATATTTAAAAAATTAAAAGTGAGCAATGGTTTAGCAATGGTCAGCTATGCTTAGCAGGTGTAAAAATTGCTAAGATGTGAATGCTAAGCAGCGGGTAGCTCAGCTAAGTGGATTTGCGCACAGTTAAACACTGCTCAACAACTTCCACTTTAAACAGTGTTAAAACTGGATTAATGGATTTGCGCACTACTTAGTGGAGCTTAACCTTTACAAAATGGTCCAATGACAGCAAAGGACAGGAATATTACACTATTTAAATGGCTCAGGCAGCAATACAGCCATAATCTGTTATAGTTCATCTGTGCAAATACAATGGCTGGGGTAGGAGAGGGAGTGCACTTTTGGGCGCAACGCTGGAGTATTCGGGAGTCCAGGGTCATGGTTGGACTCCTAGTTAAAAACCATGAGGAGATACTGCTCCAGGGCCAACACCAGGGCTCCAAATACAAAGCAAAGGCCTGGGACCATCTCACACATAAATTCACCAGTGCTATTGACATCCCCCGGACCGGTGAGCAGGTACAGCACCACTATGCTGACCTAAAGCATTGAAAGGGGTTGCTCTTGGACCAGTGGATCCAAGATGGATGGGCCCAGAATGTTCCAGTAGTGTGTAAGTATCACTATCAAGTAGTTTGTAACAAATACTAGCCTGAGAATGTGATAGACAGATATGCATATTGTGTGTTTTTTCCCCTACAGCTGCAGCAGAGAGGGCTAGTAACATGGAAGCCCATGGTGACAGACTGCTGAGGCTGCACTGACAGGCTGGTGAGTACAAATCTATTTTGCAGTATTTTGTAAAAATAGCTAAGGAGTACATTGCTTACTGCTAGTAGGTATACTGTTACTGTGTGAACTGAATAAATAAAAAAGTATGACTGACGAATATTGAAGTACAATAAAAACCTTTAAAAAACTGTTGTGTTTATTCTGGTATGTTGTTGCAGACATATATAGAATGTATACAGGTTCTTTACAGCAAATATGGCTGTGACAGCATGCATTAACTGAGGTCCATCTGTGAACATGCTGTTAGGAGAAACTGTAGATGGTGTAGCTGTAAAATGAGATACAAATGAAATGTGGAATATATACTGCACTAAGCTCTGAACCCTGAATAGTAATATGTCAAGTATCAATGTGTGTACCATGCAGCATTGGCTTGCGTTAACCTTTGATCTCCAGGTTGTAGTAATCCAAATGACAAATGCAAAGTACAATAACTATCTGTCATGCATGCATCACAGGATTAAATGTTCAGACTGTCTAACCGAGACTATTAGACAGAAACCATTGAAACAAGAAACAGCAGTTCCCAATAGCATAGTGTGATGAGAATTGGCTTAGTTGTTACTTTTGCACACCCAGACATGGTTTGAATCCAGGGAGTGGTACCAAGATGTGTGCATATCTACACACAAGGAATCAGGAATAAATGTAAAAACAGTCAGGTAGTGTTAACAGATATTTTCTCCACAGGTTTTACAGGTAAGCAAATGTTGCCAGTAGTTGTATGAAGGGTATACTAATAAACTGTGTGCAACTGTTCAATTGTCCCACCACATGCCTGCAAATGACAGCAGGGTAGGTACATACAATATGCACTCTTCCCAAATCATACCTCTCAACTGTACACATATTTACTGAATGTCCAGATATTTGTCTCAGATTTGTGGTCTGTTTTTCATAAAGTAGTGGTGTCATAGCAAATCAGTGGAAACCATTATAGACTGACGTTAGAAAATAATGATAGACATACAAATGTCAGATGTCATATCCATCAGAAAAGTCATGCAAATGCAAAACCTGTTATTGTATCAACTTTCTAAGTTTGTAAGAACAATATCTAAAAATTGTTGATATTTAAGGGCCTTTGTCCTGCTCTTATGTATGTCTTTGTCCAGATCTCATGCTCTAAGAGGTTGAAAGGTATGTTTCCGATACATGTCGCTCAAGTGTTATGCTGTCACAGCTAGTGGTCACTGCTGCAAATAATCCTGGACACAGATAGGAAACCAGTTGTCGTATGCCTGTAGCACACTCACATAACAGCCGTTCAGGGTACCCCTCCTGTGCCAGATATGTAACCCTGACATGTACATGTTCCTTCTAGTCATGTACCCAGAGTTGTCACAGTTTGCCTCATACCATTCCAGGCTGACAGTTTAATAGATATGCTTGTACTATAAAAGCTATGGCCATAGGTAGATGTAAAGTGAGGGCAGACCCATAGACTATTGAGCAGAAACTGTTGAGGAAAATAGAAGCATAAACAGTTCTCTCATCTGTATCAATAATTATTACTCATATACTACGGGTATGTTGTGCTCCAACCCAGTGTTGGGACTTGTGTTATATTATTGTTAATATGTTTGATTGCTTACATGTTAACATATTCTGTTCAAATACCATTTTGGTGGCCTGTTGCCATCAATGTTACTGGCATGATGTTATGATGCATACTGTTGTTCCATTTATGCATGTGTTCTGTTTGCTATGTAACTGTTTCAGATCTGTTTTATGCGGTTAATTGGAACACCCATGCATGCTGTTATAATTAATTTTGAAATGTGTTGTCTATGACTACCTAACATATTTTGTAAAACTTCAACACCATAGCACGTTTAAGAAGGCAGATCCCAGCAGATCCGCCTGTCCCACCTCATCTGGCCTTGGCACCGGGCCCCAACATGTCTGGGACCCAACCCCGATCTCCCTCATCTGCTGGTCCTGCACCATCTTCAGGTGGAACCACCGCAGGGGACTGGGCCTGTCCCCCCCAGGGAATGGGTGTGGCCAGGAGGCCGTTACCTGCAGTCAGGTCCAGGATTTGGTGTGCAGCACCATTCAATCCAAGTTTGGAAAGCAGCTGCGCCAGATTGAGGGCCACCTGGTGCACCTCAAGGGGCAGGCTGCCCCTCCTTTACAGCCCCCAGCACAGCCACCTTTGGTGCCATGAAGGTGCAGTGGTGACTGCCCATGGGTGGGAATCTCAGTCCCACTGTAACCATATGAGGACCATGGATTTTGGATTCCCAACCGCCCTCCCATCAAATGTGTTTACCTCCTCATATGTCATATACTGACCTTGTCTGCTGTTTTGTCTGTCTCCCTACCCAACCTACCTCCCCAGCTGTAACTACAGTCCTTCGCCAACATCCCACTCCCACCTTAAAAAAAAAAAGAATAGGGCATCTGTCCCAAAGAAAAAATATTGTCCCATACATAGCTGTCCATTTCACACACATGTCCATTGGACATATGCAATCCGGTCCAGTTGGCTTGACAACATATTTCTGTTGTCCTCACCCCTTTCTCTAGGGTTTGAGGGTCCAAATTCACCTTCAAATTTTGTACAAATGCACAACTGTTGCTGTATAAGAAATGGACAGCTATGGACCTTCCCTACACCCGTCCTGCACATCCATAGCTATCTTTCATATTGTTTTTCCCTCTACATGTCCCTTTTTCACCACTTTCCTATCACCCCTTTTTCTTTTTTTTAAAGAAATTAGCATGGGTGTAAGTGTGAGTAAGCAGAAGTAAGTGAGTTTGTGAGATGTTAAGTGAAGCTAACACAGATCTGTATGTTTAACTGTGTGTTGGCAAAACCCACACAAACCCGCTTACAACTGCTTAAAACTGCTTTAATCAATTTGTTTCCATCAGCCACTGTTCTGCCTAGCAAAAAAATAATCAACACTGCCAAGTCTCAAACCCAGGGGCCTGTACATCATAGTCAGAGCAATGCACCACTACACCATTTGAGTTATAAGGATTGCTGACACTTTTTCTAACATATCATGCAGTAGCGTCATTCAACAGTAGGGAAAAGATTTTGTAGAATCAGTCAAGTGTTGTATAAATACATATACACATGTATATGTGTGTGTGTGTGTGTGTGTGTGTGTGTGTGTGTGGAGATGTATATATATATATATATATATATATATATATATATATATATGGAAAAATATATAAATAATATAAATAAAGATATACATATATATATATATATATATATATATATATATATATATATATATTTATATCTATGCGCGTATAACATGTAGTGGAGTCATACTTCAGAACCATACCTCTCAACCTCTTAGTGCAAGAAATCCGGCCAAAGGCTGCCCAAATGGGGGGACAGTGGGCCAAAACTATGGACATATTTTAAATATTAGGTTCATAGGTAGGTACTAGGCTATCTGCCTGAGGGCATTTATAAGCCTAGCCAGAGTGTGTCAGCTTTCGCCACCCCATTGATTAATTAACTGATCCTCTGTCAAGCAGAGCCAATAAAGTGATCCCAGGGGTATATTTTCTGTTACCCATCCACTCGTCAAGATTTCTCTTGAAGAGTGTTAGTGAGGGGCTCTGCCTGATGTAATTTGGAATTTTGTTCCAAAGCATGGGGAGTCTCTGTGACAGGAATCTATCCCTCCAGCATGTTCTATTTATTGTTGTGGCGAGGTTTAGCTTACTAGAGCGAGTGGCTCACAGTGACTTGGATTTATTTAGGTGGAGCATGTCCGTCAATTCAGAGTTGGACATGGCTTTGTAAGTCAGGCAGAGATTACCTCTGAATAAGCGCTATGCCACTGAGTACAGCTGGAGTTTTTTTAGTCAGGCTGCATAGGACATATGTTTGAGGCCAGTAATCCTCTTGGTGAGGTACTTTTGTGGACTTTCCAGCTGTTGGAAGTGTCTTGTGAGGTGCATCCCAAGTGGGGCATTGTACTCTAGAGTGACGAGTAGATGGGCACTATAACCTCTTTATTTCTAGATGCGAACCCTTTAGTAATTAGATGGATCACATAGAAAGATTTCCTGACAACTTTGGCAATATGATTGTCAAAGGAGAGATTACTATCTACCTGGGTCCCCAGATCTCTTATTACCTCTTCTGTATTAAGGGGATCCAGTATCTGTCTGCTTGGGATGACATGGTCGACAGATCACAATGCTTTGTCACAGATGGCCTGTGCCTGTCGCCCCTGGGATTCTGGATACTGGCTATGGCTCTTGCTGCCCCTATAGTGCCTTTTTTAGGCAAGGTTGAAATAACAAATTCACCACCGTAACAGGAACAGGCAAGCAAAAATTGGTCCTATAAATGTAGAATGTTGCCAGAGTAACAGGGTTTGTTTTAGCATACATGTTCTGAAGGATGTGAATTCTGAAACTGAAATGTATGTCATCATTTACTGACAGAAAGCCCCAGATCATCATAGGTTCATAGGCAGGTACTAGGCTATCAGCCCAAGGGCCTAACTAAGCCTAGCCAACAAGGTTCCCTGGTTTATGCCACCCAAGAAAGTTAATTTCCTGTGCCCCTGTTGAGCAGAGCCACAGAATGGATCCCCGGGGTGTATTTCCTATTTTCCATCCACTGTTAATGAGGAACTTTGCTTGACATAGATGGGTAGCTTGTTCCAATCACAGTGATTTACCATGGAAATAAAAATAATAACCACAAATATGAGCAATAAACGTGGACATTCTGAAACAATCCAGTCATTCAAGAGGTAGGCTCAGAACCCCTTACTACATGAATCTGGACCAAGCCTTACAAAGTGGGGGGAGAAAGCCATGAAAATAGGGACATATCTGAAATACTGTAGTAGATAAGCTGACACAGTTGCTGCAATAACACCCTTCTGTCTGTCTTAACATATATTGACTGAAATAGCACAAGTCCGACACTTAATTAATCCTCACTAGTTAGTGACTTAAATCCTCACATCATACCACTGATGTGTCAGAAATACACAACACATATGGGGCGAGGCAACAGTACATCCTACAAATATCTGGACATAACATCAAATTAGAGAAACTACACTCACCTGCTAAGCATGTCACCAAGCACCGTCCAAACTACAGTCAGACTGACACAACACTAACCCAAATCCACTATGGGGAATTACACATGTATTTGCAAATATATCAGGCACTACAGGGATGTAACAGCACTGAAAAACAGACACCAGTGTAAAAGTGTATACCCACAACCAATTACACCACAGTCACAGTAAGTCAAATGAACAGTACAGTATAAGGACTGTGTGAACAAAAACATCTCAACATGTTTGCCACTCACACACTACCCCTACATATAGTGGTCCAATTCACAGTGTAGTATGACGCCTGACCATGGTATGGGACATGCCTCAGTCTGCCCCTACAAATATATAAAGCCAATAGACCACCAGAAACTGGAGCATCATGCACAGGCAGATAGAAAAGGACCCATAACACATACATCGACCCCCTTACACAGGCCACATAATATTGGTACACTACACTGCTACACAATCCTGACAGTCTGTCAACAATTGCCAGAAATACACAGAACTCTCAACTCTTCAGAGTCCCAAAGAATGTCCAGGCTTAGTCCTCCTTTTACACATAACATGTCTGGCATTCTGATACATCACTGGGATGGTATCAGGAATGAAGGCACTAAATAATGATACACTCTACCTGTCAACCTCTTACTGCATGACATCTGAACAAAGCCTGAGATACTTGGGGGACAGAGGTCCAAAAACAGGGGCATATGTGAAATATTGCTGTTATAAACTGAGACAGTTGCTGGTGTAATTGGGTTTGTTGTAACATATATTTTCTGAGGGATATGAAGTCAGAAACACAAATGGATGATACCATTTACTGACTGCAATCCCCACAGTATGCTAATGATTTTCCAAATACAAAAAAAGTCTGAGGAACACACCAGACATGAGAGTCCAAAATCTGCCCATTCTGTGGATAGCCCTACAGTTAAGAGTTATGTCAACCACATAACACTGTCAGACTTAAAATCACGCAGAAAAGCCATGTCCACACAAACCCTGTTAAACTAGCATTAATTCAACTGTATAACAGGAATACTCACATTCTGTCCCTATGTCTGGAGCATTCTCCCCCAGTTTGTTGGGCTGTCTCCACAGTTTTCATTGTAAGAGGTATTTTCAACTACCCTCTGTGATGCTGTTGTTCACACACCTCATGAAGTCCTCCTCACAGGCAAGGAAAAGGGGCAATACCCTCATGAAGTACTCAATTATAGGAATGTGTTGCCATGCCATTGGATTGGCTATAGGAATAGCACCACAGCTGTTCTGCATGCAATTAGCAATTGGGGATACCAACTACTGCAAAGGCCATCAGCTGTTCATGAGCATTACCTACAAAAGGCAAGCTGCTGCCTGTGCAAAACAGATGTATAACCTACATCTGGGAGAGAGAGAGTGAGAGAGAGAGAGAGACAGACAGACTGACAAAGACACCAAACAACACATATTGGAATCAACCACCATACTTGGAAAAAAAAGGTATGTCAAACAAGTAAGCATGTAATAGAATGCAGTAGGGGGTATGTAATAATGGGAAATAGGAAGTTCTACAAATATGTATCAACAAGACTTGCTGTACTGATATAGTGCTGATCAGAACCTATGGCCATAGCATCAAGGTCTGTCTGCAGTAACATAGATCACAGCTCAGGCCTATGAGTCACCCCAGGAAAGAATGGCTCACACATGACTACTACTGGGGTGTGTGTTGAACAATACTGACCTTGACACTGCTAGGCCAGCTAGTGGGATGTTGTAGATATCCATATGATAATTGTGAATACAACTATGATATACATGTTTGTCTCTGAAATGTGACAGACCTATACAGAGTATTTGCATAGTGAAATACTGTCGCAGATGTGTGTGTTGAACTGCATATGCTATACTGAGCTCATACCATTCAACTATCCAGTGCTATGCACAATGACCATACGTGTGCCTCATATTTGTAGTCATTTATTCATAGAGTTGTGTTATGTCTGCAAATCACTGGCAACTTGTCAAGACTGACATTACATCTCCTACTCTTTCTTTTGGCTGTTCCCGTTAGGGGTCCTCACAGCGGATCATTTGTCTCCATTTCTTCCTTCCTCTGCATCTTGCTCTGTCACACCAACCACCTACATGTCCTCTCTCGCCACATCCATACACCTTTTATCTTAGGCCTTCCTCTTTTCCTCTTACCTGGAAGCTTCATCCTTACCATCCTTTTCCCAATATACTCAGCATCCCTCCTCAACACATGTCTAAAACAAAATAATACCGCTACTCTCTGGCTTTGTCTCCAAGCCGTCCAACCTGAGCTGACCCTCTAACATACATATTCCTAATCCTGTCCACCCTTGTCACACCCAGTTCAAATCTTAACATCTTTAACTGTGCCATGCCCAGCTCTGACTCCTGCCTTTTTGTCAATGCCACTGTCTCCAACCCATATAACATAGCTGGTCTCACTACCATCTTTTAGACCTTCCCTCTCACTCTTAAAGGTACTTGTCTGTCACAAATCACTCCTGACACTTTTCTCCACCCTCGCCATCCTACCTGTACTCTCTTCTTCACCTCTCCCCACACTCATCGTTATTCTGAACTGTTGATCCCAAGTATTTACACTCATCCACCTTTGCAAACTCTACTCCCTGCATCCTCACCATTCCCCTATCCTCCCTCCTATTCACACACATATATTTTGTCTTAGTCTTGCTGAACATCATTCCTACCCTCTCTAGAGCATATCTCCACCTCTCCAGGGTCTCCTCAACCTGTTCCCTATTCTCACTACAGATCACAATGTCATCTGCAAACATGACAGTCAATGGGGACGCCTATCTGATCTTTTCTGTCAACTTGTCCATCACCACTGCAAATAAGAAAGGACTCAGAGCTGATCCCTGATGTAATCCCACCTCCACCTTAAATGCACCTGTCACTCCCACTGCAGAACTCACGGCTATCACACTACACTTGTACATATCCTGTAGCACTCTTACAGATTCCGCTACCACTCTTGACTTCCTCATACAATACCACAACTCCTCTCTAGGTACCCTGTCATATGCTTTCTCTAAGTCCACAAAGACACAACACAACTCCTTTTGACCTTCTCCGTACTTCTCCATCAACACTCTCAGAGCAAACATCACATCTGTACTGTTCTTTCCTGGCATGAAACCATACTGCTGATCACTAATCCTTACCTCCCTTCTTAACCTAGCTTCCACTACTCTTTCCCATAACTTCATGCTGTGACTGATCAATGTTATCCCTCTGTAGTCACTACAACTCTGCACATCACCCTCATTCTTATAATCGGTACCCAAACACTTTTTTATCCACTCCTCACGCATCCTCTCACTTTCCAAGATTATATTAAACAATCTGGTTAAAATGACCACTGCCATTTCTCCTAAACACCTACATGCTTCCACAAGTATGTCATCTGGATGAACAGCCTTACCATTCTTAATCGTCTTCATAGCTATCCTTACTTCCTCCTTGCTAATCCATTGCACTTCCTAATTCACCATACCCACATCATCCAAACTTCACTCTCTCTCATTCTCTTCATTCAACAGCCCCTCAAAGTACTCCTTCTATCTGCTCAACTCACTCTCCTCACTTGTGAGTATGTTTCCCTCATTATCCTTTATCACCATTATCTGCTGCATATCCTTTCTAGCTTGGTTCCTCTGTCTAACCAGTCAGTACAGGTACTATTCTCCATCTTTAGTGTCCAACCTTTCATACAACCCTTCATACACCACATCCTTAGCTTTTGCCACCTATCTGTTTGCCATGCACCTCATCTCCTTATTCTCCTGTCTACTTTCTTCATCTCTCGGACAATCCCACTTCTTCGCCAACCTCTTTCTCAGTATACTCCCATGTACTTCCTCATTTCACTACCAGGTCTCCTTGTCCCCTTCCTTTGTCCAGATGTCACACCAAGCACCTTTCTAGTCATCTCCCTTACTAGCTCTGCTGTAGTTCCCAGATATTCGGTAACTCTGCACTGCTACCCACTTCCTGTCTTAACTCTTCCCGGAACTAAACCTCACAATCACCCTTTTTCAGTTTTCACCATTTAATCCTGGGTTCTGCCCTCACACTCCTCCTCCTCTTCTTGATTACCAATGTCATCCCACAGACCAACATTCCATGCTGCCTAACTACACTTTCCCCTGTTACCACTTTACAGTTTCCAATCTCCAAACAGGCCCTCCTGCATAGGAGATAATCCACCTGTGTGCATCTTCCTCCACTCTTGTATGTCACCCTATGCTCCTCTGTCTGGTTAAAATATGTACAAAACAAAAAAAAAATACAAAAAGTACCAACTGGTTTGGAAACTGTGAATATTTTAATGGAGCTTCCTGGCACCTCAGCTTATGCCTTCAAGGGAATAAATTACAAACTCCATACACCTTTATTTATACCATTATGTATCCAATTAGCCAATTTAACACATTTAACATATTTCAATTAATCAATTAGGGCTGAACAAAACACATGGGGCTGGCAAACACAGTATACCAGCCTAGAACACAATATAAATATACTAACTAACACAAAAAATCAATGCATCACAATACACTAATATTCATTTCTTGATTCATGCCCCTTGGACATAAAGTTCCATAATTAATGATAAATTTTGTTTCAACTTGTAATAACTTTTTTCCATATTTCCTTCCTGAACTCCCCAGAGGTTTGGCCAAAACTGAATAAAAAAAGGTAGCAACAGAGCCACCATGGGCTGACAAAAAATGCTGAGCCACCGGACTTTCCAATCTGTGATTTCTTATAACTCCCAGATGTTCTAAAATATGCTTTTTAATCTCTCTTTTTGTTTGCCCAATGTACCATTTGGTTGGTGTACACCCACAACCAATTGCATACACCACTCTGCATGAATTACAAGTAAAATGACCCAAGGCTGTATATTTCTTGTTATTTATTCTACTCCCATTCAAATTCTTAATTCTGCAACATACCCTACACTTCCCACAGGGAAAACAGCCAACTTGATGTCCTTCCATTTTGAATTTTCCCCAATTCAATAATTCCTTTAAATTCAAAAAATTGCTGTATGAAAAAGTAACCCTGTTTGGAAATTAAACCCCTCAAATTATCATCATAACATGCCATGGGCCAAAACCTATTGATCAATCCCCTAAGGATATCTGAAAAGGGAGAATAACTATCCACAGAAAATAGCCTTTCAGAATCATCCTATGGATTTCCACCTAACCATGCCAGTGCATCATTGCACAACATCCTTGGCTGTGAACCATGTTCATCAGAGCCCCCCATAGCCCTTCTCTCAGTCCTACCCAATATATTCTCACCATAGCCTCTGCTTTTCATAAAGTCAGTGTTTAAATCATTCACATCAAAAGTATTTTTAAAAATACGTTTGAACTCACCAAATGGTAATGAATTTAACAGGTGGGGTGGATGCATACTGCTGGCCAACAAAAAATTGTTGACTGCAGTATCCTTGGTGAATGGTCTAAATTTCACCATTTGGTCTTCTATGTAGAAGTCCAAATCTAAAAATTTAATTTTTGTATTATGTACTTTATATGTGAATTCCAACCCAAAACAGTTGTGCAGCTCATTCAAAAATCCCTGGAACTCACCCATATCACCCTTGCACACAAATATAAGGTCATCAATAAATCTTTTGTATATTACCACCTTGTCTATGATTTTTTTTTATTATACAAAAAACTATTTTCAAAATGATTCATGAACAGTATTGCATATGATGGGACATAAGATGCCCCCATGATAGTTCCTTCCTTCTGTAAAAATACCTGTTTATTAAATAAAAAAATGTGTGTTAATGAAAATACAAGCAATTGCAAAATAAAACTTGTTCTAGGGCCTTCCCCCATCATTTTAGTTACTGCCTCAGTACCCAAAACACTCTTAATGCTAGTGTACAATGCTTTAACATCCATGCTGGCCCAATAAAAATCTTCATACCCCCTTCTAGATCAGAGAATTCTTTACCATTTTTTATATGTGAGCCTACCCTGGACAAAAAAACCTTTCAAATGTGCATCCAAAAATATATTGAAGTTCTGTAAAAATGCCCCCACCCCTGACACAGTTGGTCTTCCTGGTGGATTCTCTATATTCTTATGAACTTTAGGTATTATAAAAAAACTAGCATCCTTGGGTTCCTTGATGTGTAATCTCCTGATGTCAGATTGTGAGAAGAAACCCAACCTTTCACCTCTTTCCAGAAAATCCAATAATGACCCATTATATTCTAGCACAGGATTGGAATTTAGTTAAAATATGTATTCACCGCAGGCATGTCCACCCTTTTTGCAAACTCCACCACCATCTCACCTTCTGCATTTCTTTGCTTAACACCAGACCTACCCATCACTTCCTTATCCCCTCTGTTCCCTTCACCAACATGCCCATTGAAATCTGCTCAAATCACCACTCTCTCATCTTTGGGTACAGTCATCACCACTTCATCCAACTCACTCAACATTCTTCTGTCTCATCCATTGCACACGCAACTAGCGAAGCATATGCACTGACAACAGTCATCATTACACCATCAATTTCCAGCTTCATAAACATCACTCTATCCGACACTCTTTTCACCTCCAAAAACACTCTTGGCATACTGTTCCTTCAGGATACCCCCTACACTATTCCTCCTCCCATCCACGCCATGATATAAGTATTTGGACCCAACCCCAATACACCTAGCCTTACTCCCCTTCCATCTGGTCTCTTGCACACACAATATTTCAACCTTCCTTCTGTCCATCATATCAGCTTGCTCTGTCCCCATACCAGTTACACTGCCAACAGTAAAAGTTCCTACCCTCACTACCACACTCCTAACCTTTCTTCTCTCTTCCTGCCATATGATCATCGGAGTTCCTCCAGGGTATGTCTGTGAATGCAAAGGCTACTGTGCTATCAAATGGCTTAAGTCTGTTACAGCAATATTAAGAAAGTGTCACTAATTTTGACTCATCACCCACATGTATGTGTGGCATCCTCCAGATGTCCTGCTCTAATAGGTTGACCGGAATGACTGAGCAGCAAGAGTGTAAATACAGTGTGCCATACTGACATAGAACAGAAATGTGTATCAGATATTACCTGTGCACATGTATGTATGAGTAGGTGTACCTGACTGCCTCATAACAACAGACATGGGATGCAAAATGTCAGGTAAATAAGCTGAACATGTACACGTGTGTAATCTCAGTTTCTGTGCATCCAACAGAGTTAGATTTCGACAGCTACTAGTTGTTGCATTGCCCTGACACATTCATGGGTACTAGAATAAGCATGATTATCAGGTTGAATTTGGAGAGGTGTCCAACTATGTTATGACCTTGTGTCCATGTCTACTACAAACAGTTATATGGCCACCAACATAGCTGTATGGACTCAGCAATACCTTACCTGTAAAACCTGTCTTTATCAAAGTAGAGTAATGCCTTTTACTGGACAGCAGCAATACACAAACCACATTATTGGTCACTATATTGGCTGTACAGGGCAAAGTAGGAGCAGGCACCAACTTGGCAGCAAGTCATCCTTTGTCTAAATGAGCATATAAGGTCACAGGTGGATTAATGTAAGGCTAACTATGAATACAAATTGGACACATCCACCAAGGGCAATCACAAGGCCATCTTCACATATGTCTGCAATCTCAGAGGCAACAACCCAACCCACCCTGTAATGGTGGTCAGTCACACCACATACACACACACACACACACACACACACACACACACACACACACACACACACACACACACACACACACACACACACACACCATAGCTATAGCCAACCTGTTGCAGACAGGTTTAGGGAAAAATCACCCCCGTCCTCACCATCAGTGTAGGTGGATATACACAGCAGCCACACCCCTCCCCTCATCATCAGGGAGCAGGTGCATACTGCCTAATCAAAGTCAACAAAAGCAAGTCTCCATGGGACCTGAGAACATTCCTGTCTGTTCCTTACATGAACTCGGGCATATTCTTCCAGCTCCATTATACACTGTATGCAAGCAAAGCCTGAGCACCATTGTCATCCCATCTGCAAGGAAGACAGCCACTGTCATCCCTCTACACAAACGTGAATGATGAATGCTGGTTTATGCAATGTACTGGCCCTCATTGGGGGGGCCATGACACATCAAGACTAGGAGTGCAGTGAAGGTTCATACTATGGTGATAGATGACAGGAGTATGATGTGGTTGTAAGTGGTGGCTAATGATAGGCAATATTGATGTGCTGGCTCCTTAAATATCTCTGGGCAATGTCTGAGGTCCTGTGATGTGTTTCCTTGTTTATGTCTTCCAGCTGCTATGCAGCGTCAGCTGGCATACACTGCAGAGGAGACTGCAGCTATTACTGAAGCAATAATACAGCACCATGTGGTGCTGTTCGGCCGGAGCCGACAAAATCTGCGGAAGTGGACTGCCCACAGCTTGTCCACAGAGTGAACACCTTGGGCCACCATGGCTGTACATACAATCAGGTCAGGCATCAGGCAACTGACCTGATATGTTGTGCCCAGCAAAGGGCTGTTGCTGTGGCCAGTACTTGTACTGCTACAGGTGGGGGTCCAGCCACACAGGCCCCAATTATGGCAACAGAGGAGCTCCTTGCCAACCTTGGGGTAGCCTCCACACAACAGCCAATGCATGAAACAATAGTCGTGGAGGTGGGTGGCACCCAGGCAACAGGCAAGGAGAATCCAGATAAGGCCATAGTGCACGTCAATTTAATCATGTAGCAGTCATACTGTCTTCAATAGTGTATCTAGATGCATATGTCAGTTCAAACTGCATTTGTGGGTGGGGTTTAGTACTGCACACAAGTGCACATCTATGGTGAGGGACAGCAAATTGTGTACTATCATAGCTTGTATTGTACCTGTGCAGACACGTAGCATTCATCTTGTACCAATGCCAAAGGTGAGGCTGCTGACAATACCTCTCCCCCACAACTGCATAGGTCCCTCTGGTCTGCATGTGGGACAGCAGCCTGACGCCAGTGAGTATGGGATTTTCCTGCTGTGGCTCACCAGTACCCCAGGCATGTTAAGGTCATGCATGTGACCATGCACATAACTGTTACTCTCAGCTATTTTGCAATATCTGCATGTTCACTTGTGGTGGGGTTAACTGCATTGCATCACAGGGGCCTATTTGCAGGAGATGTCACATACCTGTAGCATACCTCACAACCTGTCATTGCAAGAACTCTGTGCAAAGACTGACAAAATGGGGGGATGAAGGCCCAAAACTAGGGATATATTTTTTTAAATTAGTGTTATACAGTGCATATAAATGATGAATACAAAAATGAGAGCACAATAACACATTTCCGAACCATTCCAACCTTTCATGTGATTTATAACCAATACAATTCAATTGTAAAATAAAATAAACAAATCTGTTAGGGGAACAATTATGACACATAAAAAAATTACAAGAAGCTAGATGCATACTTGTGCACAGGCTGAAGATAATACTGTGCAGCTTTTGATATTATTACAGTTACGTCTTCTTGTGTACACACCTGCCATCAATTACAGAGACTCTTTGATTAACAGCAAATAATGGTCAACTGTCCTACCAGGATTATCCTAAATTTACTCAGTTGCCTGCTACAGCAACAGCCATACTTTGCATATAGCTTACAAATCAGCAAAGGGATCTCATTTGTGAAAGACATCAGCCCAGAGAAGGGTACACACACATTTCCACAGCATTGCATATACCATGGAACACAGTCAAGACAATCCTCAATGGTGGTGGAAATATGGAGCAACAGTGACATTGCAAAGAACTGGACATCCTTCCAAATGTGTGGAAAAGACAAGTCCCAGACTGGTCAAGGAGGCTGCCAGGTGACCTACAGCAACACTACAGGAGTTGCAGGAATCACTGGCAAGTACCAGTTATGTACTACATGTGACAATATCCCATATTCTCCACATGTCTGGCCTATGGGGTAGGTTTAGAAGATGGAAACATTCTCACACATAGAACAACATCCAGGTCTGGCAAATTTCTCAAGAAAAATACACCAGGTCCCCCAATAGCATGTGGGGAAATGTGTCATGGTGTAATGAGACCATGGTTGCACTTTTTGGCCACAATACCAAAAGGTTTGTTTGGCACAAAAACAACACTGTGCATCACCAAAAGAATACCATCCCCATGCTGAAGCATGGTGATGGCAGTGTCCTGCTTAGGGGTTGCTGTTCATTAGTTGGAAGTGCCTGTAGCCAAGGTGGAGGGGATTAGAAACAGTTCAAATTACCAGTCCCTTTTGGCCCAAAATCACCATGTGTCTGCTATAAAGCTGTGGATGGAGAGGACTTACACCTTTCCACACAACACCGACCCATAAAATACATCAAAATACATAAAAGAATATCTTCACTAGAAGACAATCAACGTTTTGGAGTGGCTCAGCCACAGTCCACACATACATCCAATAGAGAATCTGCGGGGTGCCCTAAAGAGGCCTGTGCAGAAGTCATGCCCTCGCAATCTGACAGAGTTGGAGGGCTTCTGCAAGGGACAGTGTACAAATATTGCTAAGTCGAGATGTGCCATGCTGATACACACCTTCCCAAGAGGACTGACTGCTGTTATGAAATCAAAAGGTGCTTTAACAAAGTATTAGTTTAAGGGTGCGTACAGTCATGCAACCAATTGTACGTATTTCAACTTCTATATGTTACCCCTAACCAATGTATTTGTTCTTCAACTGGATTGCACAGGTTATAGGTCACATTAATGGTGGGAAATGTTATCACATGATTTCTATGGTCTCATATTATATATCAGACAAACCTGGCATGTTAACAGGGGTGTCTACACTTATAATATCCACTGTAAGCTTAGAAAGTTCTTAGTGTAACTGGTTCTGTTGTAACATACATGTACTGCAGGTTTTGAAGTGTGAGACTCAAAATATGTCATTAAATAGTGACACCAGTCCTCATATCATCCCAGTAATGTGTCAGACAAATACAGGATTTATGATGAGCAGACCAGAAATATGAGCCACACATGTAGACATTCAGTGACACTCTGCACAGTCGAGAGGTATATTCTGTAGGAGTTGCCACTGTGCTATGCAGGTGAACAACAATTATGTATACATGGTTGCAGTGTGTGCTACTTGAAGGCCCATCACCTACTAACACTACTCACATATCACAGAGGTGTATACAAGTAGTAACAGGAAGTAGAAAGGTCTGCACTGCATGATTTTGAGAGACTGTCCAGGGTGTGGTTGTAATGGTGGGACTGTGTTGTGAATGTCACTGGTTGGCTATTGTGAGGTCTGTGTAATGCCTGTCTGCCACCTCACCTGCGTGTGTGTGCATGTGTAGCAGCAAATGGTATAGTGCAGGTATTAATTTACATATGTTGTCTTTCCCCCACAGGTGGTCATGGTGGTTGCGGTCCCTCCCGCTCAGTATCTGATATCAGTGTCTCTACAGACTCTGGCAATGATGATGGTCATACTCAGGCACAGGTGATGTTGTCAGTGGCTGAATCTGTGCCATTGGTTGGTATCCCGCAGTCATCCACAATGTCCCCGCACACAGTTACAATGCCCACACATGCCCCATCCCCAGCAGCCACAGATGATGGAAAGTTGGCAGGTGGTGGCATGGAACAGGCTAGTGTGGTGACTATGGCAGGTGTGAGTGTAGACACGGTCCATAGCCAGAGTGCAGGTGAGGTACCACACAGGCAGATGGACAGGGGTGCTTGCAGGAGGATTGCTGCTCATCAAGCCGCTGTCACAAGTGCCACAGCAGGTGTCACCAGACGCATGTTTTGGGCTGTCATGGACGCACAGGCACATAGTAAATGCAAAACCAGACAAATACTCAGAGTGGTGGATGCAACTCCTCCTGATATACGTGGCGACATATGTGAACTTGTTGAGGCCACATGCCAAAATACTGAGGTCATGAATAGACGGTGGGGTGAGACCTTGGCAATCCTTGACAGTGGCATGTCTGTGCTAGAGTGTGTGGTGGGAGATGGGCATTGGCCATGTGGATGTAGGTCAGCACCAACATCAGCTAAGAGTCTACAGGGCCATGCACATCCACACTCCCATAGTGGCAGTGACACCAGCACTACCAAAGGGGGGTTGCTGTCCACATCACAATGGAGCAGACCATGGGCACTTGGTCCTGGCTGGTCCCATCAGAGACACGGATCCAGCAGACAGCAGTCACCATCAAGAAGCAGCACTGCATCTGGCCTTGGGCCTGGTGGTGCCAGTGAGACCTCTGGCAGAACCAGTTCATGT